>NC_136902.1:41530304-41962804 GCF_949606895.1 Notothenia rossii
AACAAATTACAGCCTAATAATGACAGCTTCACCTTCTCTATATCGCCTCGTTCACACACTAAATCAATAATACAAATGCAACAACAGATTATATAAGCATTTCGTTCAAATGCGATTTAAAATGCTCAGGTGTTACACCTCTTATGAAATATAGAATACATTTATTGCTGAGTTTATGTCTGAGCCAACAGACTCACAGATCGTGGGCTACTGAGAGATATGCAAAATACACCGCATGTAGCACGACACAAACCCCCGCTGTGGATTTTCAAAATACAGTAAAACTATGGTCACAGGCCCAAGTTTAACTCTCTGAGGCCTGCAAGGTCTGCCTACAAAACACAAATAAAAAACGTTTATGTAGCCCCAACAACAGCCTCTGATCATCAACAGACTTCATGTAATGCTTCATTGGATGCATAGATAATAATCTCTATCTCACTCCTAAAACATCTAAATCTACTTCCAGCATGGATAAATGTTCATAAAATACATCCATTGTTTGTTCTATATGCTTCTTGAAATCCAAAAAACACACAGTTTTTCTAGAACAGATTACAAATCGCCTGAAAATGGTACAAACAAGTGGCAACATGTTTGACGAAGGTGCTGGGCTATATCATGCAATCGAAAGTGAAACGTAAGCTCGCTCCATTGCGGAGATATTCCCACGAGAGTGCAGAAAACTTAAATTAATTCACTATCAATCAATCAAAAACGTTATTAATCCCACAAGAGGGGAATACAAACTGCAAGAGGAAAAACAGTATATGTACAAAGAAAGAGGAATCTGTGTTGTGCTAAAGTCAGTAGTCTGCTTAATTCAAATGTAATTACATTACATATTTTAATGGTTTTCATTCACATGCTTTTTTTGTATTGTTGGTCATCTGTTAGAAATAATTAGCATTTTTTATTATTTCTTACATTGTTATTGGCATAATTCCCATTTCATTTCACTTGTTTCAAAAATTGTATTATTTTCTTTTCTTCTTTTTTCTTCCAATGTGTGTTAATAGATGTGTAAACTTTTTCTTTACACTATTCACACTCTCTGTGGCTGCAACCTTTGTGTAAATACAGTTTGGAAATAGTCTTCATCACTTCAGTGTGTGAGCTTGATTAGAATGTGTGCTGCTTGGCTGTGTTATGTCAGATAGATTGCTGCTGTTAGCTGCTGGGTACATGATGAATACTCACCATAAGCCTTTGGCAGGTCTGAGGGATGAGTCTGTGACAGCGCTTATGGACCAGCAGTTTGCAGTTGATACACTTGTAGCCCTGCCTGCCCAGCCCCCATATCCTTTCAGCACAGTGGCCACAGTAGGCTTTCTGCAAGACACACACAGGACACATTAGTCTTTAGCACACTCACTGATACAACCCCTGGCGATTCTCATAAAGCACTAATTAACAGCAATACATGAATAAATAAGTGTGATGGACATACAGTGACCTTTCCAGATGAAGTATTACACATTTCTCCTTACTGTACTGTTTTAATGCGGGTCTATTCTGGTTGTGATTGCTGCTCGGTCCATTATTCACTCTTGTTTTAGCTCGGTTTTTGGTTTCTACCAACATCTGAAGGAAATACCTTTTCTCTTTAGCTGAATTGCCCCATTATATTCA
This sequence comes from Notothenia rossii, assembly GCF_949606895.1. Classification (NCBI taxonomy): domain Eukaryota; kingdom Metazoa; phylum Chordata; class Actinopteri; order Perciformes; family Nototheniidae; genus Notothenia; species Notothenia rossii. The sequence goes on from NC_136902.1 coordinate 41,531,937, forward strand.
GCAGCTAGCCTCTAACTGTGTCTGTCTGCCGTTTATAAGCAGGTGATGGACAGTGACTTTGTGAGAGCTTTTTCATCCAGTATACATGTGTTATTTTCATGGAATCTAAAGACTCATAAGGAGACCATTTCTAGTCATGATGATGCAAGTCTCTATTGTAGCCATTTTGTCGTAGAGAGACCAATTTTTTTAAGCGACACTGTATAAAATGATCTTTTGTGACCTCTCAAACATGGAGTTCTCGAATCAGCCTATTAGTACAAAAATAAACAAGAAAGTCTATCAGTAACACATGAATCCTTGTCATCCAATCATGTGAGTTATCTAACCTGTGGCACATATCCATATCGGCAAATTACACTGAACAAAAAATTAGAACGCAACACTTTTGTTTTTGCTCCCATTGTTCATGAGCTGAAATACAGGTGAGGATGAATGAAATCAGAATGAAAATGTACACAAAAGGGCTATTTCTCTCAAACATTGTTCACAAATGTGTCTAAATCTGTGTGAGTGAGCACTTCTCCTTTGCAGAGATAATCCCACCACCAGTCATATCAAGATGCTGATTAGACAGCATGGTTATTGCACAGGTGTGCCTTAGGCTGCTCACAATGAAAGGCCACTCTAAAATGTGCAAGAACTGGGATGTTTCCAGCTTCCAGGATTTGTGTACAGATGGAGGATGAACGGCACAACAGTGGGGCTCAGGATCTCTTCTCGGTATCTTTGCATTCAAAATGCCATCAATAAAATGCACCTGTGTTCGTTGTCCACAACATACGCCCGCCCATACCATAACCCGACCGCCACCCTGGGCTACTTGATTCACAACGTTGACCTCAGCAAAGCGCTCACCCACATGACGCCATACACGCTGTCTGCCATCTGCCCTACAGTGAAAACCGGGATTCATCCGTCAAGAGGGCACTTCTCCAAAGTGCCAAACGCCATCAAGGTTGAGCATTTGCCCACTGAAGTTGGTTACAATAATTTAGGTTTCCGACAGTTTGTGCAGAAACTCTTTGGTTATGCAAACCGATTGTTGCATCAGCTATCAAGATGCCAAGATTTTTTTCTCTAAAATATGTTTATTCCTGTAAACAGAATATTATTTTTGTCTGGTATACATCTACTCTAAAGCACAGACCTAATGCAGTTACATCACATGGTCTCTAGAGCGTTGGTTCTGTCATTGGTGTTTAGCTGACATTGCTAAATTAGGACTGAAGGCTGTTCAGTGTCCCTGGACAACAATTCATCCGTCACCAAAATATCCCCCTGTAGACTGAACACATGCAGTGTGTGTGTGTGTGTGTGTGTGTGTGTGTGTGTGTGTGTGTGTGTGTGTGTGTGTGTGTGTGTGTGTGTGTGTGTGTGTGTGTGTGTGTGTGTGTGTGTGTGTGTGTCTGTGTGTGTGTGTGTGTGTCGACAGCATTCATGCATTGGGGTGGATGCTGACGGTGTAAAGAACAAAGAGTCCCAGTCACTGCTCTGTTGCCATGGAAATGTTTCAGCAAGACTTCAAAGGCTTCCTTCTGTCTTTCTCATCTGACTCTACACAGAGGTTAAGGCACACATTTATAAATTAATCACCAGCTTTAGTCCTGTTTCTTTCCCTACACAGCACCCAACCAGTCAGCAGTGTGAAGAGTCACTGTGTCAGGCTGTGGACACCAGGCAGTCAGCCCTTTTAATAGTGATGCCTTTTATACCTCAAGATAACCAGGCTCAACAGTTTTTTTATCCTCAACTTGTTTTCAGATGTCTAAAAACACAGCAGGAGTCTTGTGATCAAACCCAAAGGCTTTGCATACCAAGCCTGCATCTTTCTTATGTGTTTGTTTGTATCTGATTAAAATAGTTACGCATAGAAACCTTGCACATTTTCAAATGCTTAGTTTAATATTCTATTTGTTACACAACTAAATGCAGAGGCCAGGGTTGCACTATTAAAAGTCAAAGCTTGCTATGGATAGTGCAATGGATAGTGTTAGTCCCAATCAGGGCTAATGAATGAATGACTTGAGCAAGAAGCTATCGTTTAGCTGCCTAGAACACAATCATTGCTGTGTAATCTTCGTACATCCTTTGTTTCTACGATCTTGTAGGTGGCAGCACTTTCAGCTTAATGCTAACATTAGCATTCTAAAAAGCTGACAGTGACTTTGTAATATTTAGAAGGTCAAATGTTCACTTCCTAATTTTACAGTGCTATTTGACTTAATTCAAGTTCAACGGACCATATTTGGTCATACACCAAAGCACTGAACTGATGTTGATGGTTCTATGGGAAAACAAATGAGAAATCAACAGTGATCCTCTGTGGACCTTTAATATCAGTAAAGTAGTTCATATAAATCCATCTAACAAAATCTTTACCAACAAACCCTTAGACATAACCATAGAAATCTAGGAGCCACAATCTGAGCCTCTGCAATCCTCCGGAAAATATGCTCGAAAATAATAGATAGACAACATTACAACCCACATTCAATACATTATTATACTGCATTGTTTATTTATCTATTTCAATGCAAATGTAAATTGAAATGTAAATGTAATTGAATATAGGTTAAAAAGAGTCAACCAACAATTTCCCTTTTTTTGTTAACTCTACTAGCCATCATGTTAATTACAAGTTGTAAATAACAGATGCTGATCGCTTAAACTTAAGAACTTATCTATGCGGTTGGTTGCTGTTACACGGCAAGATGAAATGATAGATATGTGGCTTTATCAAATACAAGAACGGGCACGAGCAAAAAATAGGACTCAAGAGCACAACCAGGCAAAAAAGATTTTAGTCAAGCGTTTAATCCAAAAGGCAAAATAATACAGGCAAAGATAAAAAAAAATGATCCCCCCCACTCCAAATCAAAAAGGTTGCTGACCCCTGCAATAGGGTCTTCGCCGACCTCTGGTCTCAGACCCTAATGAGGTTATTTAAGACAGCCATGTTGTTGCATCACCCAAAGATTTTCTTTTTACTTAAAAGGCTGAACTGTGTGTTGAAACTTCAGATCTTATGTTCCCATTAGGTATGCTGGTTTAAAGTCCAGACTCCAGAATCACACTGTTTGATAGCCTTATTAAGCCAATCATTTCCAAAGACGAGTTTAGATAATGGGGTTGAATGTTCTAAAAGAATCCTCAAAAAATTGCTACATGCCACAAATCTTCCTTTATTACCAATACAGGCAGTGTTTAGCTCAGATCAAGATAAATACATGATGATATGCCATCAGGAGCTGTTCTAATATATTGAAAGAACTATTCATCTGTTGAAACTTCACTTGGGGAACATAATTCTGGTATCTAGAAGAACAGAAACAAGCCCAAAGAAAACATTGAGCCCTGAAGGAACCATGAACAGTGAGACATTACAGCTGCACTGGCTGGCCCTGCGTAGGGCAGTGGAGTGTGTGTGACGTCCTTGACCCAGCTGGACATTTGCGGCAAGTGACGTGAATATAAAATAGAATAGAAAGCCTTTATTGTCATTGTACAAAAACATACAACAAGATTTGGAGTACAACCCTGTCACATTGCGCAGAAAACGAAAACAGACAACATAAAAACACGTCGGTAGGACAGACAAACTTAAACACGTTTACAGGGGGGAATAAATAGTTTAGAACAATGGCGAAAAAATCTATAAAGTGCATCAAAGAATAACAAGTGCATATGAGTTAAGTAATTGAAAGAGTATTGCACTTAAGACTGTAGGTTTAACAGCCTGGTGGTCCAGGGGTAATAATATTCTAATAACCCCAGTCTGCTCCACTCTGCGATTAAATTCACTGCAGGATTTACCACATAACCATATCAAGAGCACAGCCTGATTAAACAGAAATAACATCATTTATACATTGTACTTTGGGCAGACTGTCAAACTTCACTACACAGCAGCCAGCAGACTGAAACCAGTGCAGATATGGACTGCAACCTTTTACAGTACATGTCATGCTGAAGTGCATCTGGTTGTGAAGGGTCCAGCAGCTGCCTGCAGCTCGGGAATAAAGGGATGAGTACAAAAAAGCTTTCATTGATTGCCAGTCCTCCCTGCAGCCCGGCAGACAGATCATATGAGTGCCTGGAAACTGACAGCATAATATGCCGGGAAATGATCTGCTGTCTAGTTCACCTCTGAGTAAGAAACGTATCAGAACAGACTGACCAATAATGACTGCATCAATCCGAGCAGTGACATCAGGCCACAAAGGTACAATACAAATATATATCACATGTATTACCACCACAAACTGATGCAGCTTCCATAGAACTAAGACAGGCTGATCTATGTGGTTTAAACCCAGTGCTGGCCCCACCTGCTGGGGATGGAAAGGTAAAAGCTGCTGTCCCGCTCGGACAAAAAGAGGCAACAACCTCCCCTCACTCAACAGCATCATCTATTAGAATTCTCTATGATAGGAAATCATTTGTAATGCTTCTTCTCCTATTTCCTTAAGGGTGGGGTAAACTGGACCATCCTTTATGAAAGAAAAGGACATAATGCTGTCCCATACTGTGACTCCGTTCAGCTGCACATCATAAACATCTGTCTCCCAGTGTAAGTGCAGTCAGATTCTCGTAGCACCGCAGTTGTCTCTTCCTAAACCCTGAGGAATTCTCTTTCATCTCTCCTAACCCAATGAAGTTTTCCACTAATGTAAAAGATAGAAGACCAGTTCTTTGACTATTTGACCGCAGCCAAGGCAATTTCAAATGGGTCAAAAGAGGCTAGCCTAGAGAGTTCTAGGACAATACCTCAGCCAAGGGTCCAGACTGTTTCCTATTTGTATTTTAATGATTTTCAACTTTAGGGTCCAGATGGGCAATTTTAGCGCTATTCTGATTGCATTTCAAATGTAAATATGAGTGTCCTGAGCATACTAGGAATTGTTTATGTGTATCTATCGGTCTTCAGCTATTATCCTGATAAGACAGCTCTTGTCAACGGTAGAAATGACCACGTTCCCTCTCAGTTCTCAGTAGCCTGCTTTAACCAGCATGAATTTTTAATTGGATGTTCTGTCTAGTAGCATGTGAGGCTGGTGTGTCAGTCACATCCTTAACAGAGCGCTTGTGATGGCAAACAGCCAGCATTGACAGCTGGATTCTGCCTCATCATGTGGGAAACAGGAGCTAACGAGACCCAATTATTTCTAATGAGAGGCAGCTTTCTGCACTGCAACATCAGGGGGAGATGGAGAGGAGGGGGGGGGGGGGGAGGGGCAGACATGTAGAGTCTGAGAGAAAGGAGAGGGATGGAGTGAGAATAGGGAAGAGAAACCTGACCTACTTCTCCTTGGCTTATTTATATGCTGAGGACAACATTGTGAACCAACCAGAAGCCTGGAAGCTGGCATAGCAACAACGGTCAGAGAAATCCCAGACTGAAAAACAACTGGTCCATTTTACCAAGACTAAATCATACATTTATAATAAAACTATATCCATGGAAATGACATCCCTGTGTCCTGAAATGTGCATATGAATTAGATTTTTTGTAATTTTAACAGTTAAATGAAACAGTGTAAAAATTGTCAACATATTAATTGTAATGTCCTACAATCTCTGAGACTTGTCAACTAAATGTTTTTTGACGTTTTTCCGCTGTTCTATTTTTGCACCTTAGAGAACATGATTAAGGTTAATAATAATAATAGGCTTGATTACAGAATAAAGACAAATTAAATGCTGACTTGAAGCAGGAAAATCTGTCAATATTTACCCAAAACCATTATCTTATCTTCAAGAAAATATTTCAACATTCTGGTAAAAAAATACACAATATTCATTACATTTCTTTTTGGAGAGTGAGATGAGAAGATGGATGTCAATCTCATGTCTTTTTGTTAATAAGGAAGTTGGAGTCGGCACACAGTTAGCCTAGCTTAGACTGAAAAGTCTGAGTGTAATGTACCGGTAACTAGCCTGGCAGTCTAGCTTCATATTACTCTAACCAACACCTCTACAGTTCACTTCATATAATAGTATCATTCATAGTTTATAAAGTGCACAAATAAATATAGAAAAGGAGTATGTTTCTGCCAGTAACAGCCGGTCCAACGTGGTAAAGCTTCCTGAAGTCTGGTTTTCTTCAGAAAGTTGAAGATAAAGAGGTAGGGTTAGGTTGTCAGGTTTATGGTTACTAAAGTCCAGAAATATTTAAGTTGGAAAACCTTCCTTGGATTTAGTGGGAATTAATAGGGAAGTTATCCTTTAACTCTCATTATGACAGAAGGCCTAATTTGCCAACATTCCATAACTAGTTTTAATAATAACTCAAATTAATAATAATAATAATACATTTGATTTATATAGCACACTTTAAAAACAATGTAATCTCAAGGTGCTTCACAAAGCTATAAGGAGAAAAAAATCAAACAAATACAAATAAAAAGATATCTAAAGGAGCATATTGAATAAAATATGCTAATATAAAAAATAAAAAGGTTAAGAGCATAAAAGGTTTAAAAATAAATAAATAAATACAGTAAAGGACAGTCAGTAAAATGTGGTGCGGAACAGGTGGGTCTTGAGGCATTTCCTAAAAACTGAGAGTGATGCCGTGGTCCGTATGTTCTCTGGAAGCTCATTCCACAGACGTGGACCCAGGGAGGAGAAACCATGGTTTCCCATGGTGACCAGTTTTGTCCGCGGAACAGCCAGGAGCTGTCTGACCTGAGTGTGCGTGAGGTATGGGAATGTTTTCTGGTTAGCAGTTCCTGTAGGTAGGTGGGGGCAGTGTGGTTGATGGCGTTGAAGAGCATTATGAGGACTTTTTAGTTGATCCGGTGGGTTACAGGGAGCCAGTGGAGTGAGTGAAGGATGGGGGTGATGTGCTCTGAATTGCGTGTTTTTGTGAGTATTCGGGCGGCACAGTTTTGTAGATATTGCAGTCTCTGAGTGGTTTTTGTTGGAATGCCTGCAAGCAGAGAATTTCAGTAGTCAATGCGGGAGGTGATGAAGGCATGGACCAGTTTTTGGTCAAATGAATAATGACTCTATATAACAATATAAGAATAATACACGGAGGACGGAGCTTCTCTTTTCCTCCCCCTCTCCTGACAGCCCGTCAGTATCTGTGGTCTCATGCAGCAGCTGATCCAGTAATGAGTGACCCGACAGTAAAAATAAACATATTTATAACTAGTTTAGGTAGTTTGAGAGGTGATTAAAATAGCCAAGGGTGATGATCTAACTTGAAGTGTGTGTTTTGTGCCGCCCATCACAGCGGGCGGAGCTGCAGGTTATCATGCAGAGCTGCGTGTCACCTCTCCTGTCCGATTAGACTTCACTCGCGTTTATGTCCATATCGATCAAATCTAGCTGGAAGCTCCTGCTGGGTGCATTGTCCTGCGAGATACCGGGACCTTGCTCGAAACACTGGGGCTATTGCGTCATCGTTAGCAGGAAATGATGGTGATAGGGCGTAATCACAGAGCCTTTTGGCCCCCCAAGGCCCCCGCCTTTTGGCGTTTCGTTGCACATGTTATGGGATGCTTGCAAATGAAGTGATCTGTACATAGGATGGAAGAAGGCTACTGAATGAAGTGCATGGTAACAACTCAAATAAATAGACTTTCAACCAAAACATGCTGGAAGACCTAGTTGTGAACAAACATTTCAGATGTCCCAATCTTAACTTCACTTAGAAGAATGCTGACCCTTTGCGACAATAGTCAGGTGTGATACCACCATGCCTTTACAGACACCAACCACCTGCATTGATATAGTACTTTTTAAATAGTTCAAACTGTTTCAACAGCATAATTTTTAACCAACTGCTTAAGTGTCCTAAACCTAATAATTCAGGATGCAAAGTTCAACACAGTCTACTACACCAAGCCATCCAAGACAACCTCAACTCCCAACCACATCTGAATTTAAACAATGCAGGAATGAAGTTTCCTCAAAACTATTTAGTTTTTAAACAAACAAGTGGATGAAAGCATTCCGCTAAACAGCAAACAGTTGCAAGAAAAGTATGTGAACCCTTTGGAACTACCTGGATTTCTGCATAAATTGGTCATAAAATGTGTTCTGATCTTCATCTAAGTCACAACAATAGACAAACACAGTCTGTTTAAGCTAAAACCACACAAACAATTATATGTTTTTATTGAACACACCATGTAAACATTCACAGTGCAGGGTGGAAAAAGTATGTGAACCCTTGGATTTAATAACTGGTTGACCCTCCTTTGGCAGCAATAACCTCAACCAAACGTTTCCTATAGTTGCATATCAGACCTGCACAATGGTCAGGAGGAATTTTGGACCATTCCTCTTTACAAAACTGTTTCAGTTCAGCAATATTCTTGGGATGTCTGGTGTGAATCGCTCTCTTGAGGTCATGCCACAGCATCTCAATTGGGTTGAGGTCAGGACTCTGACTGGGCCACTCCAGAAGGCCTATTTTCTTCTGTTGAAGCCATTCTGTTGTTGATTTACTTTGCTTTGGGTCGTTGTCCTGTTGCATCACCCATCTTCTGTTGAGCTTCAATTGGTGGACAGATGGCCTTAAGTTCTCCAGCAAAATGTCTTGATAAACTTGAGAATTCATTTTTCCGTCGATGATGGCAATCTGTCCAGGCCCTGAGGCAGCAAAGCAGCCCCAAACCATGATGCTCCCTCCACCATACTTCACAGTTGGGATGAGGTTTAGATGTTGGTGTGCTGTGCCTTTTTTTCTCCACATATAGCGTTGTGTGTTCCTTCCAAACAACTAAACTTTGGTTTCATCTGTCCACAGAATATGTTGCCAGTAGTGCTGTGGAACATCCAGGTGCTCTTTTGCAAACTTCAAACGTGCAGCAATGTTTTTTCTGGACATCAGTGGCTTCCTCCATTTTATGACCAACTTATGCAGAAATCCAGGTAATTCCAAAGGGTTTTTCTTGCAACTGTATATGACCAGAGCAGAAGTCTAGTCATTAGCCCTAATGCACTTACTGTTTGTGTCTTTTATTGAACAAGCCAGGCTACATCAGTAGTAATGGCCCCTTCAAGGTGGAGATGCTGGAGTAAAGTGATGAGTCAGCAAGATAACGCTGCACTGGGTTGATCCACTTAGAGATGTTTCATCCTAAGAGCTGTTTTACTTACCAGGACAATTGTAACAGTGGGCACATGGTTAGCCTAGCTTCAGTGAAGGTGATGTAAAGGTAAGGTTTTAAAGATCAACCTTATATCTGTTTGAAAGGTATGGCACCAACTAAAATAATATATTAGCGTGAGCGTATAACTAAATGATGCACTTTCACATTAAAAAAGAAACATTTTCTCCAAAGACATGATATGACCTCACTAAAGGAGAAGCTTCAACACCAAGGTAAAGCAGTTCAACCTGACCTCTTTTGAAATAGCATTACCATAATGTATTTCCCCTGCCTTTCAGAGTGGCATATCTGCATTCCTGAATAAGAACACTCTAAAGTTTTAGGTTGGTAGGAGGAGGTGTGTGTGTGTGTGTGTGTGTGTGTGTGTGTGTGTCTGTGTGTGTGTGTGTGTGTGTGTGTGTGTGTGTGTGTGTGTGTGTGTGTGTGTGTGTGTGTGTGTGTGTGTGTGTGTGTGTGTGTGTGTGTGTGTGTGTGTGTGTGTGTGTGTGTGTGTGTGTGTGTGTGTGTGTGTGTGTGTGTGTGTGTGTGTAGAATGTAGCTACAATGGGACAACTGTCACACCAGCCATAACTAGGACACCATGAATTATGCACCAATATCCAGATATCGAATGGCTGAAGCGTTACCTGTGATATATCATTTAACTGCAACATGTTTCTGACACACTGCTCTCTATACCTTAACAAGAAACAAATCACAGGAACTGTGAGGTGCAGCAATATCAAATGTATACACAATTCCTAGAAAAGGGCTGCTTCTTCACACACCACCTGCTGATGAAGACCATGACATGAGGATAAAAGTGTGTGGATGAAGAACCTCAAGCATGATTATAGGTAATTCTTTCAAATTCAAGAAAGAGCTTTCATGATCCAACCCTATTGCATTTAATAAACATACAGAAGCCTGGGGTCGGACTTTGATTCAAAGCCAATATAAGATTTGTTCAGAGCTTGGTATTGGATTGAGTATGGCTGGATGATATCAATGCAGGATCTGTTAGCTCTTACAGATATAACAACCCTAAAAGCAGCTGCTGCCTCCAGATACTAACTGCCTCTGTACAGACTGAAAATGACGCTCAATGCACAGACATGTCATCACCAGTGGTGGAAGAAGTACTCAGATCTTTTACTTAAGTAAAGGTAGCAACACTTATTTGTAAAAATACTCTGATAAAGGTAAAAGTCCTGGATTCATTTACTTAAACGGGAGCCGTTACGTTTGGATCAATCTGCGGACTTCCTCACACACACACACACACATACTCGGCGGGACGTTGCGAGGCTCGCTGCTGCGTGGAGCGGACACTGTGAGCTGAGTTCCAGCCAGGGCACACAAACAAACTCCCAGCCAGGCTGCGGGCGTGTGTGTGTTTGGGGCTGGGTTTCGCTGTGTCTCGCTGTCTGGCAGACGGCCACTGGGCTCACAGGGAGGGGGGGGGGGGGGGGGGCAGGAGCTCCAACAAGCCTTTTAGGACAGAGAGTGAATACACATACTATACAGAGATGCTGTTTGAGAAACCAATGTGAGTTTGGACAATTTCACAATATAAATTATTTTAGTAGACCTCAACAATGGAATTATGATCAGTAGAAATGACCATGACATGGGACCTTTAGGTAAATGAACAAAAGTATTGGCTTCAAAATGTACTTAAAGTACCTAAAGTCAAAGTAATTCGGAATCCTATATATTAAATGACGGGATATTGATTATTGATGCATTAATGTGTTCATCACGGCTCCATTTGGAACTCACTTTAATTAATTGTATATGGCTTCTGGATATATTTACCTGAAATTAAATGTTAATGTTCATTTTTAGTTATTAGTTGATTTATATTCTATTTCAGTTTATAATCTGAATCTATAAAGTAACAATATCATTAAAATACATTAAATGAATACTACAGTTATGTGAAATCTGTTGATATAATACATTTATTTAAAATCAACGGTTCAGTTTTTTCAGTGTACACCAAACTGGAATTACTATCATTATACACTTCCTGTGTCTTCCATTGGCACCAGGTCCTTATCATGTTATCCCGGTGAAGACAGACCCATAACTGAACTGATGGAAGCATTGTTCCGGCATTACTCCTCCGGGTGGGAATATGTATCAGCGTCAGCGAGATTTGAAGACACTCACCCTGTTAAAGCGCTTGGCCTGGAAGAGGTGTCCGTTGACTCGGTAGAGTTTCCTCCATCTTCTGGCCCCACGGCGATAGATCGATTCTAGGAGAGAGAGGAAACGGTTGTAAAGTAGCAACATTGTGAGGGGCTGATGGGAAATATGTGTGCCGAACAATGGGTGAGCAAGATGATTGATAGAGAAGAGGGTAAGCTGAAGGAGATGTCCTTCCTTCTCGAGTAGTCTGAGTTCAAGTGAGGGGAAGACATACATCAGGTTTCTATACAATGCGCACGCATCCTCACACACATACACAGCAGACACACACACACAAACCCAAAGGGCCTGTCTCTCGGCTCTCCCTTCATCTTCCTCTTTCTTCCCTAGCTTCTTCCTCTCTTCAAAACCTCCATCCCTTCTTTTCTTTCACTTCTGGTGATGATTGGACTCATTAGTGCTCCATAATACATTGTATTCAGATGAGACCATCAAGGTGTAGCTATTTTTAACAGGATCATGTAGTCAGCTATTATTAAACTGCAGGGCACAAACATGCGCCGGCGGTGTGCTGAAGCTTCTGTCGTTATATTAGACTATTATTTAAATTATCTCAAATTGGGCTGTTACAAATGGTTTATCTGGATTCATGATGACCTGCTGAAGCAAAACTGAGACATCTACTGGTTTGATTTTATAATATTTAAAATCTAAAGAGATAAAGAAGAATATGTTCTGTATTTAGGTTCAAGTATGCTCAGATTAGTTTATACATGATGAATGGCAACACACTTGACTTGGTTACTTCGATACCATTTGGATCTTATTCAAAAAGACAAATTCTGTTCATGTTCAGCTTCATATTAGTATTTAGTTTCTTTACTGGGACATGTCTCCATGCTTTAATGAGTTTAGAAATGACGCAAGATTGAATCTGTTACTTGGTGACAGAGGCGCATTTGCCAGGTGACATCTCCTAAAATGAAATGCAACACAAAAACATGGCTTCTCAAAGATGACCAGGATCCTTTATGAATCATACATATTTACACTAAAGATGAGATGCATTACAACAAATTGGCATCTCTAGACTTTGCACTTGCTCAGATCTGGGTGTGTACTCCCTCAGATTCTCAATATCCACATGTAATTCAGGACTCAAACCTCACAACAGGCAGAGAAAATGTATGCAAAAACCTATGAATAAACCCAGGGAGGCACAATCCACAGCTGTTGGCCCAGGTTCTAACATTCACAGCTCTGAACATCCTAGATAGGGAGAGTGGATCATGCCTAAAGGATACCAACATATGCAATGACAATTTGTAAGCTTTAACACCTCTGTTGCTACCAAAGATGAAGGAGTACAATTGCACTCAACTTCAGGCACAGAAATAGTATCAGAATGTAATCAACATTAAATTCACCTTGGGGCACCACTATCCAAAAAATGGAAATCCTTTTTAATTATTTCAATGGGGTTCTTGGATGGTGCACCGAGTTCATGGCGGTATGCAATGCATTCAGCCATTCAACTATTAACTGAATATGGAAAATAATTAACAATATAAAGCACCGAAGGATATCTTAGTGAGATGTATTCATTTATGAAAATAAGCTGATCAGATTTTGGGCACTTTATGATATCATAACGAGGTTTTAGCTTGTGTAACCATTAGCCAATCAGCAACCAAGGTAACCCCCCCCCCCCCCACCTTATCACCTGAATCTCCTCCTAGAGCACCATTGAGTTCTTTGTAACCAAATCTCTGTCAGAGGGGCGTGGGGAGGGGCTCCTTATTTTTCATCTAAAGTAACAGACAGAGAATCAGCACTTTGGAAACAGGGCTGAAACAGAGGGGATTATGGGTAATGCTTCAATGATCTGTTTGGTATTTGCAGCCAAACACTTCAGAGACATGTTTTGTATATATCTGAGACCTGTAATATATTGATGAAAAACAGTATGATAGGGGACCTTTAATAACAGACCGGTGCACAACAAAATGTACGGCTTCATGACCCAGCTCTTAACACAAAATAGCTAAACAACAATAACTAGTGACAAGAAGTTCAATATGAAACATGCCGGCCCACAGTCTAATCCATGTCACGGGGTACACTGAACAAAGTGTATAACCATCCTGCATCATGTCTGCTGTTCCTATAAATAAGTCATGGTTCAATCATCTACCAGTGTGTGGATCATCACTTTAGTAATCACTGCGGGAAATTATTATAGGCAACCATTATATTTATATTAGCAGCAGAACATTTTGATTTCAGGGTCTTACATTAGGCAGTGCTTAAAAAAGAAAACACTTTGTTGATGCTTTATCCCAGAGCAATGAGGACAGCAGCTTGGCCAGAAATGGACTATATAACTGCAGAACACACAGAATTATGTTGTTTATAGGAAGATCTTAAACTTAAAAAGTAATTGACGTGAGACAACTGTTTTAACAACACATTTGGAATAATGCGCCACTAAAACTAGTCCCAATCAAATGCCCTTGTTCCTCCTGTTTGAGTAATGTCTGTAAAAACTATAGTGATCAGCTATTTAATGCAATAAGATAACATATTTGCGAGGTGTTTCTGAAGAGTTAAGTGTTGGGGTTAAGTTAAGTCTTCCTCCTGCTCGTCGAGCCATCCTAATTAAGTGGAGGGACAGTGTCCCGTCCACTCATTTTCAGTGGTTGACGGACGTAATGTCCTGCATGAAATTTGAAAGGATCAGATATTGACTTCTACACTCAAACAGGAAATGTCAGGAAGCCTGGGGACCTTTTTTAAATGCATTCCACACTCTGTAAAACAATCTGCTATCGGTATAGCTTATCTGCAGCATATGTATGTAAGTATGTATACAGTACAGTATATATATGCATATGTACTGCATGCATATATATTCATTTACCAACATTTCTGGAGAATCTTCGTATGTATGAAGCTCACTGTCAGTGAATGTAGGGGATTACTTAAAGATCACCTATTGAGCAAAATCCACTTCTTCATGTCTCTTCTACATCAACATGTGTCCCCTCTTCTTCACGTCTCTTCTACATCAACATGTGTCCCCTCTTCTTCGTGTCTCTTCTACATCAACATTTGTCCCCTCTTCTTCGTGTCTCTTCTACATCAACATGTGTCCCCTCTTCTTCATGTCTCTTCTACATCAACATGTGTCCCCTCTTCTCCATGTCTCTTCTACATCAACATGTGTTCTCTCTTCTTCATGTCTCTTCTACATCAACATGTGTCCCCTCTTCTTCATGTCTCTTCTCCATCAACATGTGTCCCCTCTTCTTCATGTCTGTTCTAGATCAACATGTGTCCCCTCTTCTTCATGTCTGTTCTAGATCAACATGTGTCCCCTCTTCTTCATGTCTCTTCTACATCAACATGTGTCCCCTCTTCTCCATGTCTCTTCTACATCATCATGTGTCCCCTCTTCTCCGTGTCTCTTCTACATCAACATGTGTCCCCTCTTCTTCACGTCTCTTCTACATCAACATGTGTCCCCTCTTCTTCATGCCTCTTCTACATCAACATGTGTCCCCTCTTCTCCATGTCTCTTCTACATCATCATGTGTCCCCTCTTCTCCGTGTCTCTTCTACATCAACATGTGTCCCCTCTTCTTCACGTCTCTTCTACATCAACATGTGTCCCCTCTTCTTCATGCCTCTTCTACATCAACATGTGTCCCCTCTTCTTCATGTCTGTTATACATCAACATCTGTCCCCTCTGTGTAAAGAGACTCTGAAAGTTTCAGGAAAAAAGATTCTCTCTCTTTTTGTCCTGATCCATTTATATAAAAACCTGTCTGAAAATGAGCTGATCAGATTTTGGCCACTTGATGATTTCATAACAATGTTTTGTTTTGTGTAACCATTAGCCAATCAGCAACCAAGGTAACCCCCCCCCCCCCCCCCCCCCCCCCCCGTTATCACCTGAATCTCCTCCTAGAGCACCATCAGCACTTTGGAAACAGGGCTGAAACAGAGGGGATTATGGGTAATGCTGCAATGATCTGTTTGGTGTTTGGAGCCAAACACTTCAGAGACATGTTTTGTATTATCTGAGACCTATAATATATTGATGAAAAACAGTATAATAGGAGACCTTTAAGTCGTTGTTGTTGTTGTTATTATTAGTTTGTGTTTTTCGTTGTTCTTTCCTTTTTTCTCTGTACATATAATCAGTACAAACCTCTTGTAAACTTAACCAAAATATTTTGTATCTAGATAAAGAGTTAAGTCTTCGGTATGGAGCAGTGGGATGGGAACTGAGAATCACAGGGCAGGGTGAAAGGCCAATGCTGAGTTTGGCCTTTTCATGGGAACATTTTTGCATGATATGTAAAGTCTCCAAGCCCATGCTGAGATTACCCGGATGACATCATCCAAATAGAGTGGTGAAGGAATGAGTCCTAACAAATGAATTTAGTTAGCATTTTAACGCTTCATGTTCTCTTACATGTCTTAACATGTTTTTGTTATAAGCCTGATATACAATAAGGTCTGTGGATAACACAAGTTAAAATTATTTTCACCTTTTGTTGTACACTGAAAAAACTGAAACGTCAACAGATTTCACATAACTGTATTAGGTTGAAAGCAAAAGTATTAAGTTGAACATAATATTTTTTATTTGAGCCTGATATTATTGCTTTCGACTCTGAAATCTGTTGACATAATACATTTAATTAAAGTCAAGGTTTCAGTTTTTTCATTGTACAACATAAAACATGTCAGTAAATAGCCAAACAGTGAACATCAGATGCTTCTATGAGTCTAAAAAACAGTGGTCGCCAACAAGGGACTAAATGATAGTTCTAAACGTCAACACGCTGAACGTAAATGCCCTGACACATCAAGTCGATTTATTTTTCTATCACCATCCTTTGCTACTGTCTAATCAATCTTAATCTGAAATGCATTTTGTACCATTGTTTTCCCTTGTAATGGGTCTGTGTTTATAATATTTTACGTATTAAGTAGTTAGGATTGGATTAGTTTAGTCTTGGATTACATGTAACTGGATTCCGTTATTAGGACACAAAAAAGGTAACTGTATTTCCTGACAGTTTACAGTTACTTCTCTTACATTGTGTTTTTGCTGCAAAATGATCAGATGTTATCTCTTCTCTCGCTGTACTGTTCTGTAGGGCTAATACTTTAGGTGTCAATCTATACGCCTACTGCCTGAATCTGCTTTATGGTTTTCACTTTCTTTGCTTCATTTGTTCTGTTTTTATTCAGCAGGTGAACCTATATGAACTCTAATGCAACGTTTCCAGGTTATAATAAGGGAGGCGTGTGGTGCAGTGGGTTGTGCGTTGGTGTTGGGATCAGGGGTCACAGGTTCAAACCCCACTGCAGTCAGCATGTCGTTGTGTCCCTGAGACACTTCACCCCAAATTGCTCCTGTGGGGATTGTCCACAGTATTGAGTATGTAAGTCGCTTTGGATAAAAGCGTCTAACAAGTGACATGTAATGTAATGTAATACATGTATACTTTGAAACTTAGATTATAATTAGTTTTGTGAATACTTTTTATTACAGGTAGCTGGTAATTGAAACGGAATACATTTTGAACGTGCCCAACCCTTAAGATCTAGATGTGATGTTGTGAATACTTATTCCTCAGTATATGGGCCCCTTTTTCAAAGCTCTGGACAGCTTATCATATTTCACATATCTACATGTTTTCTTATGACTGTACTTCTATTTTTAACTTTTGGTAAATAAATGAATGAAATAGATTTTTTTTTGGCAAGCAATAGGACTTGTCGAAGCCAACACTTGACTTCTGCTAATCTGTGTATGCAAATAGGCCTTGAGAGAAGTATTTAAACCCAGACACTTGAGATACTGACTGAGGATTAACAGGCAACGCTACAGCAAACTCCTGACAGAATGCTACAGAGGTGTGATGCCACAAAGGAAACACTGCTGTCCACTCTATACTTCCTGTCAGTTCTGCATGCTGATGAAAGCCTTTGTGACTCCAGTATCTGTCTCTGAGTCAGGGTGGAGATCAGAGGAGACGAGCAGAGGACAGACACAAAGAGATTGTGCTCTTTGGGGTCTCCTCTGTGAATTCCCTCTAATCCTGTTAACGCAAGGCCTCTAAAGGAAAGTGCCTTGGAGAATCACTGGTCTGTGTTTCTATGGTTACCCACCATTCCTTCCCCCATGCCCATATTAGGGGATGAGCGAGGAGACACACTGTGCCACCGGGACATTGTGTGCGAGGAAGGTGAACCTACACATCATGTCACACATCCTCAGTGCCCGCAACAGAAGCTAAATACAGCATGTGATTAAATCATTCATTCAAACAGATGCTCTAAGTGGAAAATTGCAGCGAGTGGCAATGTGTCTTTGATCAGAGTGTTGATGAATAAATATGCGGTTACAGAAGACCATGAATTCCTGAGGCAGTTGTATTTTTTCTATGTGTTGTTAGCTGCCATACAAGCTTTATTCATCAGTCTCTGTGTTTAAATATTCATATTCGTAATATATCATATTAGGCAGCCTATTTAAATTATGGATTCTGATTGGTCAATTTGGACATTCCAGAGGTCGATCATGCTTCAAAGGATCAAGGGACTTTGTGCAAACATACCTGGAATACTTTTGGAATATTCTTTTTTATATTTGTATTTGTAAAGGGAACAGCAGAAGAAGACAGACAGGAAGTAAACACTAAAGGGAACAGCAGAAGAAGACAGATAGGAAGTAAACACTAACAGGAACACAGTATGCGCTCTGCAGTTTGGGGGTAGGCGATACCACAAAATCTGGATTCGATCCGATCCCAAGTATTTCAGGGCCAGTATCGCCGATACCGGTATAGATACTTTTTTTAATGAAAAGCGTCTTATGTACTTTCATATAGGGGGGAGCTGCATGACATGATTTTTGAGCTGAAATCATCATAAATAGACTACATCTGAATTCATTTTCGTGAGTACAGACAGGACAGTTTTTATAGACAAATAAACGTTTTACTTTCGCAAATTTAAAGTGCAAACATGAAAAATAACAATACAAAGTGGCCAGAGTAGCGAACTGTCTTCTTGCACACATCACAGTTCGCTAAGTTGTAATTGCCAGTTGTGAAATTGCTCCACACAACGCTGCTCTTTCTCTCAGCCATCATGCGCGTTTGTGTGTTGCACTCGCGAGTCTCTGGCTGCTGCTGTCCTGCCCTGCCGGCTGCTGTCAGTCAGCTTGATAATCGGCGTTCAGGCAGGGAGCGCGCGCACGTGCGCGAGCCTCTAGGAGAGGAGGACAGCAGTGGAGAGAGAAGAAAAGAGCATATACTTGTGTTCGTCTGCACATAGTTTTTTGAAGAAATTGACGAGTAGAGGAGACGGGGAAAAAAGTATAAAAGTATCGATCCTATTGGCTCTAGTATAGATATTTTGAAAAGTAACGTAATATCGGAAGTATCGATATTTTGGGATCGATCCGCCCACCCCTACTCTGCACTGTTTAAAGACTGGTTCATGGAAAATAAAATGTGAACAGACTTGGAGAGTTAGAGAAAACCTCCATCAGTGCTGCCGTAACTTTAAGTTACGGTGCTGTTTCTGCAGTTCAAGCCCTTGGTACACAGTGGAACGGACTATTATTTCTTAGCGGAAGCAATGCGATCATTTTTAAATCAATAAAGTACTTTTCTATCAGAAATGTGAAACAAGTCGTTGATTTATTTAGTATGTAGCCGTGTAATAAGCGAGATAAGTATGTCAATGTATTTCTGAAGGGCACTGTCTTCTTTATGAGCTGAAGAACCATTCAGGTGTAAGTGTAGCGTCACAGAACAAACCCAGTTTTAAATAAAAACAGCAGCCCGACTTCACTCGTGGCCTCGGTGCACCGGGAGTCTCTTTGGATGAGCTCGGGGTGTGTGCTCAGTGTGAATTCACACACCACATTACAGCGCTGCTGTAGGGGAAGTGACGGATGTGTGAAGCACCGAAGGCATGCAGAGCGCCGCTAATGTGAAATCTGAGGGGAACAGTTGAAATGTGAGCATAGATGAACAGAGGTGGAAGAAGTACTAGCAATACTACAGTCTAAAAAATAAGGTACTGCATTCGACTTTGTACTGATGTAGAAGTTAAAGAATTGTTAGCATCAAAATATAATTAAAGAACCAAAGTATTCAATATGCAGGATGGCAAATTGAAGCAAAAATATATTTTAAATGGTTGTATGATAACTATTAAGCAATAATCTCTTCATCACTTTAATGTTGCAGTTGGTAAAAATGGGATTTATTTGAATTGTTTTATATAATACAACTTATAATAATGTATTAGTTGATTGAAATTGTGTATTTATAATTTAAATGTGCAAAGTAACTAGTAACTTAATCTTCTAAATACATTTAGTGTAGTAAAAAGTATAACATTTGCCAACAAAATGTAGTACATTCAAAAGTAAGATAACATGAAAATAGTTAAATAAAGTCCAAGAACCTAAAATGTTTACTTTAGTAAATGTACAACCATTGCAAATGAACCAAGATTGATTTCATGATGATTTTTCTTGCCATTTTGCTGTGATTCATCCTCATGATATTGTAAATATTGTTAATGTATCGAACCGCTCTACAAACACCACGACTACAGATAAATACACCCGTGTGATTCCCTGTTGTTTCACATGTTACCCCTCATCATCAGATATGAATCCACACAGATAAAGATGTCCTCGCTTCAGGGGGCGGATCAGATGGTGTTTACATCTTGTTAGGATCCTCCTCCCAGCCTGAGCGCCTGAACACACAACTTCACAGAGCTGACCTATTACAACACGTCACTCTGGGGAACCAGGAAACTGCACTGCCCCATTTCTCTGCCGAGGGGTCCAACTAGAGAGAGAAGGACGCAGACTGAAGCAGCCACAACAGACAAGTCAAAAACACAATACTACACCTCCGGATGTAAAGGCCAGCGCACACAGTCCTGCCATGTTGGGTGGAGGAGGTGTGAAGAGGAGCGGACGGCTGCTGTTGCACTGTGGCCTGTGTGGGGAGTCTGAGCAGGAGAGCAGGGTGGTACTGCCAAATCTCTCCAGGACAGGACATTTACGAGGGCTTGACTCATTTCCAGACATTGTTCCTCTGGCTCACAGGAAAGTAACAGCAAGTTGCTACCAACTACACATGCCCCTCCCTCTAACACCCTTCACAAAAAACAAAGCACAAGGCTCTGATACTGGGAATACACAGTGCTGTATGTTTTTAACCCTCCTCTCCGGTCTGTTTTAACTGCTCTTACATTAACACTCAAACCATTCATAATTTTAACACTACATTTAACACACTTTGTGAACAATGTCTCAGACTACTGGTTGTAGTGAACACATACAAAGAATACACACAGAAAGTGTTCCAAAAATAACATCTGGGCTATTTGTGAGTGTGTACTATCTGATGGAATAACTTCATCTAGGGTTACCCATTCATTTCTTATGGGGGTCATCTTCGACCGGGAACGCCATAGGTGTAACAAAGTTGACTGAACCACTCAAAATAAAATCAAAGTGGTGATCACAGTTTTCATGAATACAAATTCAGCCATGTTCCTATCAGGGTGTATTGTGATTTCCTGGACACTTCCGAAGAGGGATCAATGAAACAGCTGTGAAGCATTTTTAGACATAATTAGACCTCAGTGATAGGGGATGCTCAACAATGGCATGACTAACCACTTAGTTTGACTTCAAATTAAAGCTTTTATTCAATTTTCTTTGTAATGAGCATGTTCCAGATAAAGAGGGAGAGAACGGACATTTCAAAGTGCATGAAATTACAAAAGTCAGCCAATTTCAAAGTTGGGATTACTAAAATTTGATCCGGGTTCAGGAGTCCTATCCCTATAAGGACTGGGTTTTCTGAAAGAGATGTGTGTATGTATGTGTGTGTGTGTGTGTGTGTGTGTGTGTGTGTGTGTGTGTGTGTGTGTGTGTGTGTGTGTGTGTGTGTGTGTGTGTGTGTGTGTGTGTGTGTGTCACAAGTCAGTGTCACATGTTGATGAGTCAGCCACTCTTTGTGACACCATGGCAACCAGTCTATCACCGTGTCACCACCGCATCCATACCAGAGCTGAGGGGTGAGAACACACACTGTGACACTGTAAAACACTGTAACACGCTCGGCTACATATCAAATCATTTCTTAGGCCGATATCATCTGATACAGACAAATCAAATGTTAAAATGCACACCAACTTGTTCTTATTGTAGTGTTTGTGTATATGTGCATCTCACATTCCCTCCAACCAGCGCAGATCTTTTTGTATATAACTCATATTTTTGGAGATATTAGCATTCAGTGTGTGTGATAGGGTCACTGACTGATCATGTCCTAAATACAGTTTAAAAGCCTGCTGCTGCCCGAGTGGCCACAGTCAGAAAGCAACGTTTTTCCATTTCTACTCATCTTCTCTAAAAGCGTACACACACACACACACACACACACACACACACACACACACACACACACACACACACACACACACACACACACACACACACACACACACACACACACACACACACACACACACACACACACACACACACACACACACACACACACACACACACACACACACACACACACACACACACACACACACACTAAATAAAAGCAGTACATTGATTTGGCGTCGTCAGTGCTGTTATTTAATACGCAAAAAAAATCTATTACCATTATTAAACATGAATTGTTCAGATAAAAATGTTAGTGTAAGCATGATTCTGCTGCTTTAAGATGTATTCACGTACAAATGCAAAACTCCAACTGTTTACATGCACACCGAATAAAGGCTGTGCATTGATTTGGGAAATCACATCCATACATTGGTGGAAACATTAATGTGCAGTCGGAAGCATGAAACCTCCATAAATGGGCCTTTTTTGCAATTTTCCTACATTTTATAGACAAAACTAATAAAAAAACAACAACAATTAATCAACAATGTAAATAATCATTAAAGGTGGGGTAGGTAAGTTTGAGAAACCGGCTCAAGATACACTTTTTGTTATATTCCATGGAATGCTCTTAACATCCCGATAGCAATGAATATCTTAAGTGCTTTGTCAAAATATCCATAAACAAAGGTCATCTCTGGAAGCCGTGGTACTGTAAAAAGCACGACCAATCTTCTGAGCCGGCCCGGCTAAAATAACTGGATGGCCTACCTGCCTGTCAGCCTTCCATCTGTGCACAAACTTATCTCGTGCCCTCATTGGTCATGTGCGCGTTCGTGTGTGTTGGAGGAGGGGCTCTGTAAGGAAGTGGCAGATTTTTTCCGGCTGTGTATTTTCAAATTCTTGCGAATTCGAGCTGGTTTCTCCAAAATTACCTACCCCACCTTTAATGCCGCCCACCTGTTCGCTATACATTTGAAGCTTGGTTGTTTTCTCTAATTCCAATGTGCATGTCTTTCATCAATAGTATGTGTAATATAATAACAACAGGCACTTGGCACCTACTGTATAGTGCAGTTTATATTGAAAGTACCCAATATCAGAATCTTGCTTTTAATTCAGAAATACTGTACATATTTTTTTGAGTTATTTGACATATTCTTATGGTATTTCCATTTATAATATAATGTTTCTCCCTTTTTTCAATATCTGCTCTAATTTTACATTTAAACTCTTACTGTGTTTCTGTTTCCTTTATTATACACCAATGCAAATTCCTTACATGTGAAAGCGTTCTCAGCAATAAACCAAATTCTGATTCTGAATGTCTTCTAACATTGAATTTTCAAGCAAAATTCACTTTCCTTGCCGATTCCTATGATATCACTTGTAAAGTAGGTCATCTGCATGATCTCAGCCGTGAATAGCATGTCAAGTTCATTCTACCCATGTCTCATGCTGCTTCAGACTGCTGCAAATGGTTAAGACAAGCCACAGCATCCTTAAATCCTCCTTCAGAGACTGTAACACGTTACTGCTCCACAGAGAGCGGTCTAAACGGGTCACAGAGATCCAGATCGGCAGCTGCCGCGGTTCTGAAAGGAACCGAGAGGAACCGAGAGGAACCGAGCTGTCAGGACTGACAGAGAGCAGCGCACAGAGCAGAGCCTCCCAGCCAGCATAAACTGGGACTTTGAATTGAGAAGCAGCTGCTGATGTTTAACTCTGGAGTCTAAATGACCTTGTTGAAAAAAGGATGTTCATGCTCTGATTGCAATTGAACCCCAAAATGCATGCAACGACAGTAAAACATATTTTTTTGGGAGATATCTGCATATAGTCAAATATCTAGGGCATGTGTGTGTCATGGTCGCTAACTGATCCTGTCCTGAATGACTGCTCTTCAGTCTTCAGCCGGCTGCTGCTCCTGTGGCCACAGGCAGAAAGCAACCGTTTTTTTTAAAGGCATCTTCTCTAAACACACACACACATTAAATAAAAGCTGTGCTTTGATTTGATACAAGAACCCTTTTCCTAGACTTTTCATCAGCATTCAACAGAATCCATACCAGCAGTTTGCAGTTAAAGATCACCGTGGATTATTTCCATCACAGGGGAATACTAATGATATCATCGCTGCAACATTTCTACTGAGCCTTAGATGCTCTCTCTATCAGACCTCAGGTGACCCGACCAAGTCCCAGACACCCCCACTCTGACCCCACCCCCTACCTTTGACTCGAAGGTAGAAAAGCAGCGTGAGCAGCATCCTTTCTTCCTCGCCTTCACACCCTGGATCTCATGTCTCCTACACCTGCTCCGTTACTCCTCTCCTCATCCTGACTTCCTTTCTCCTCGTGCTGCTTTCAGGGAACAGCTTTGCTCCTGTCTGCTCTCTCCTCCCTCCTTATTCCTCCCCCAGGCTGCTTCTCTTCATGTTCTCCCGACACCACGCGCAAGTAGTGCACATCAGAGGAGCAATACGCAAAAAACGCACGGATTCTTTATGCATCAGCGCTCCTCTCCTCCTCACCGGGGATTGTACCACATGATGCAGGCTTTTCTCAGGAACCTGCTGCCCCCTCCACATGGCAATAGCACCATTTCCCCCACAAGGTGGCAGACGCAGCCCTAAATGCAGCAGCAGCAGCATCCTTTGCACACAACACATTTGAACCTAAATGTAAACCTTGTGGACTATTTTTAGAGGCGGTGCTGTGCCTATCCTGGATGACAGTCACACTTTCCTAGAGACCTGCCGGATGCTTCTATATCACTGTTTTCATGAGAATACAGAGAGCTCTGTGCTGCTCTAGGCCATCTTCAGACACTTCATTCTGTAATATATACATTATAATATATACAGAACAATACAATAATATATTGTGTTCATTTGGGTTCCATCTTGAGTATGAGCATGAGCAGTGTCTATTATTAAAAAGCTGATTCTGAAAATATAGTGCCAAAAACCTGCCCTATAACAAAGTAATTGTGTCCTGTTAGAGTTCCTAAAACTTCTGTAAAAATAGGCCAGTTTTTTACTTCCACTTGTTTGCTGAGTAGTTTCCTGTCTCTCAGATATTGTGGGTCAGTATTTGGATGTAAGACTTAGTTTTGCGAATAATTGGATTTAAAACCAGTTCAATGATTGAAAATAAGCCACCAACAAGGATTATTGGTCTTAAATCAATTACATCTACTGTTACCTGTAGCACCTGTTTTAGTACTTTTTAAACCTTGATTCATTGTAAACCAAATTAAAAAGGCTCTATTCTGCTTTTTGGGGTGTTTCCTTTCCTGTAGAGTGTTCTATAGGTTTGCGTCTGATGAAATTCTGTATTTCAGGGGCATTATACTTTCTGTATTTTTACATCTGCGTGAATGAAAAGATTTTAATGATCTAGCAATTGGATTCTCAAATTAACTGTAAACAACTGATCTTTTCAAATAAGCATCGGTCCCACAGACTCCCTTTAAAACTCCCACAACTTAGAACAGATTGGCCCTTTAGTAGAGTACCACAGTACAGGCGTGATTATTTTAGGATGGCGCACCCAGATCTCTCCCAACCAAACACACACTTGGACAGACTTACGTGTATCCTGCCAGTGTTGCAACATGGAGGAGGTTGTGCAAACATTTTCTGCATTCCTTCATTGTGAGGGTGGAAGGCTATTCTCAAGGCTGGACCCATTACTTTATCACAGCAACCTTCAAGGCGTTTTCACTTTATCAGCACTGCCAGGAGCACACACACACTGACTCAACACTGTGTAGCACACGCACTGATTTTAAAGGGCTCAGTGATGGAGCATAAAGATAACACGTTCCTTTTCTCTGAGTGGTTACTCACAGTATTTCAGCTAGATAACTGCATTCAAACTTTATAATGCATAATGGACTTTTTGACTGTTTGCAACAAACAATAGTAAGACTAACCAATAACATTTGTTTTCAATCTTTACAAAATCTGTGTCGATACACTGAAAAAACAGAAACTTTAAATAACTTTATAATGTCAACAGATTTTCCATAACTGTATCAGGTTAGTTGAAAGCAATAATATTAAATTTAAATAAAAATATATAGGTTCAACTCAATATTGTTGCTTTCAACTAACCTAATTATGTGAAATGTGTTGACATAATACATTTAATAAAAATGAATGTGTACCTAATCAGTGACAACAGCTCTCTGACTTAGCTCCTCTTATCTTCGACTCTTCTACCCTAACTGCAGAGCTCAGATCTGAGGTTACTGTACTGCAGCCCCGGGCCTGGTTATATGAGGTTTATACTCCAGCAGGTTTATTTACTATATAGCTTCCTACATTTTGTGTTATACTACAGGACTGTCCACACAGATGATTCTGATCAAATGCATGCATGCATTCCCTAAAGAGCCAATATACTGCTAATATATTAGCAGTATATTGGCTCTTTATTAGTCATTATAAAACACTTATTAATGCCTTATTCTACATGACCATATTCTACAAGTAATAAGCCATTAGTTGAGAGTTTTTCCTCAATAACCCTCTAATTAGTGCTTATTTATTGCAAGTAAGGACGTTGTTGTACATGAGTTTTGGTCTTAATATACGCTGCTCAATATGGGCCTAATAAGGCAGTAGTACCACACGAATACTAATTCTCCCATAATAACACTTAACAAATATGATCTATTGTTATGTAACAATACATGAAAGTATAAGTGTTAACTGTGTCTAAATAACTCAAAATTATTTATTATTTCTGTCTAAGAACATTATCCCTATTTTAAAGTGAAGTCTTGTTCATAACCAATAAGCTAGTAGTTTGACTCTAATTAGGTATTTCTATCTAAGAATATGTTCCCTATTTTAAAGTGAAGTCTTGTTCATAACCAATAAGCGAGTAGTTTGACTCTAATTGACCTGAACAGATTCCCTATTCTAAAGTGTCCTCCTCTTCACACTTCGTAAATACATTATAGCACACAACTACTGAAATTAACCTCAACAGTACATGAACAAAGTAGGCCCACGTTGAAATATCTGTTTTATTAATTAATTAACCACTAAAGAGAGGTTCAGACACATACATGTACCAAAACATGTCAAGTTTCTCGAAGGCTGAGAACACATATACAGCCTGTACTTTTTAATAAAAACTGATTTTTAACAGAGTTTATGTATCTGTGATCATACTGTGTGACCTGCTTGTATGTTCTTACACAATAGGTTTACTGTTCTCTCTCTGTGTTGTACTGTCTCAGTGTGAACATAGATTAAACAGCCAGCCAAACTCTTTTGAGAGCCAGGGAATGAGCAACGATGCTCCTTTATTGACTTATTTGCAGTCCAATGACATTCAAACGGAGTGAAATTATACAAAAATAAGTTACAAGGCACTTAAAGAGCCTGTGACAGCCTCCCAACAACTGTTGTGAAATGAAATAGTGGGCTACTAGTAATCTCGAACCGTCAGTTTAAAAAAGAAGGTGCGATACCGTTCCGATAAATATCAATAATTTCGAACATTGCGGGGAAATTCCTTCGACTAATTTTGAAGTTTTGGGGGAAGCCGGAAGTGACGTCAATGTGGGAACGCTTCACTGTGCGGCGAGAGAGCCAATCACGGACAAAGTGTGTTGTCATGCGTAGAAATTGTGAACTACTGAGCTTAGGCACGTTAATAACGTTTTAATGAAGTTGACTACAGTATATTCATATTTGTCAGTGCTTTCATGACAACTCGGCGAACATAAACATAAATGATCGTGGTGAATATGATGATTAAATTAGGATTAAAAATCGGTAGTGAGAGCTGCTGAATTTCCTCCCGTCGGATGTGATATAAAAACAAATCGATTATTTTTGTAGCTTTAAACTCAAGTGGATGAAACTACATTTATTAGTGCTTTCATGTCAATTCGGCGAACATATGATACATTAAATGATCGTGAGGATGATGATTAAAAATCGTTTGTTTGAACCGGTCTGCATTTCCTGATGAGAAAACAAACCGATGCTTTTTGTAGTTGTAGTACACCAACATGGATTAAACGTGTGTTTTTTTACCACAATGTTGGTGAAATTATTGGATAAAATGCACGGATTATGATAAGTATTATTATTATTCTGTGGAGTCTATTTTTATATAACATTATTACATTATATGCTTATTGTGCTCATTGTAAGTGCTGTGACTTTGGAATAAATGGACCCAATCACCCCCCCCCAAGTTTTGATGGGGTGGACAGGAACGAAGAGAAAAGTTACATGAGAAAGTGTTTAGCTTGCAATATTGAAAGTAGCAAGGTCGAGTGCAGAGACTGAGAGAACACAAAGAGGTAGTCAGAACAGCACATCGCACCGGCCTTCACTTTGTATGGGAGCCACGCTCCCCCACAAAGCTAGGAAGCAACATTATGGTTTCCCACTATATCTGAAGAAACGTTAGAGAAAACAAATTAGTATGATGGTGCCAGAATCGGGAGGGACTTCCACAGGCCGGCCGAATGCTGATCGGAGGATTGTGTTGCCAAGAGACTCTATCTGAGTCTGCGCACCAACCAAAGAGAACCAAGTCTAAACCGCGGTATCTCTTCAGCTAGTCTTGACCAATCATAAATGTACGGGCAACGCCCTGTGTAATAAAATGTATTGTCGCAGAGGTTCGAGGCTCTTGACGGATTGGGTGGTTACAGATTACAGCTTTGCTGCCTGTGATTCCCAAAGACGTGATGAGTCCTTCACCAAGTAAAATATATCTTTTGCTCTCTTTACAATAAATACTTAAACTTAGAAGCTGGAATTCTGAACCCAACAATTCCCACTCCGATCGGGACACTACGTCCCCCGTTTCCCCGCAGCGAGGCTCCCCCCGTTGAGGGTTTACGTGGGCTGGGCTTGGTGCAGTGGCGGACTGGCCATCGGGACAAATCCCGATAGACCGGTAACGAAGTGGGCCGGTCGGATAAGTCACTAGCACAACCCCCACTCCCCCCTTTGACAATTTACTAGCAGTACCGAAGTGGGCCGGTCGAGAGTCCCGGGCTGATTTTTAGTCCCATTCCACCACTGGCTACATGACCGTATTATCGCCCATATTGACGCACCTAATTCCTAAACTTCTAACAGATAAAACATAAACCGATCCTTCAGCTTCATATGAGCTCTCAGACACGTTCAAAATTAAACTGTCATCGCTGTCATCGCTTGCTGCTGTGTGTGCCATCGTGCATTTACATGCAGATACTGGGATCCTGAACTGTGCAGCTGGAGCGCTTGGCCCGCAATGACGTCACACATAATTTGGCGGGATTTGAAGAATCCCCGAGAAGATCCAGAATATGGTCAACATTGAAGGGCAGATTAATTGTTATCAAAGTATAAATATCCAAAATCAGTTCAGTAACGGTTTTCAAGGGGACAATATTTACTCAAATTGATGGGTTTGGATGATGGGGGAAACTCGTGTCATAGGCTCTTTAATGATCTCATACATGGAAGTGTAACATACACAGATTAACAAATATGACCGCTAAGTGTAAACAAGGTAAATATAGCTAATGCTAGCTGTGCAATAAGCATGTATACAGGCACATTATGTGTGAAATTCATAATTTGAAAAATGATTGATTCGAAAATAATATGCAACAGAACAGTACAAGTACATTCAAGCTTGGCTCTGTGTGTGTGTGGAACGAGCCATTTTGTGTGTGTGTGCGAGCGCGCGCGAGAGAGAGTGCGCACCGGTACCGGAGATTGTTGTTGTTAGCATCTGGTCCTAGCTAGCTACGCTAACGGATATAAGGAGCTTTTTCAACAACAAGCTGGAGGAGAGTCCTCTCCTGTCAGACTGAGAGGCTGAGTGAGGTAAAGGACTTTCTCAGTAGTTAATTTTAGTCTAAATTATCTAGTCTAAATGATCTCAGTGGGTCTCAAACGGTTTGGTCACCATTTATATAAACAATTATTTCCGAGGCACACGTTTATATGATCATTATAGGTATAAAAAAATAAGAGAATACATGAAAAACAGGTATGATACTCTATGACAGTAAAGCAAGAAAAAAGTTTAAAAGGGGAGTGATTTGTAAAATATCCATAAAGAAAAAGTAAATCTGTTTACAGTTCTGTTTTCATATGGGTGTTGAGAGATGTATCTATAGATCTCTTCATTTTGCTCTCAAAGTGCACCAGATTGATGCATTTAACTTCAATATTTGAAAAAAATCTTCCCGGGGAGCATGCCCCCGGACCACCCTAGAGGTTGTTAGGTCCACACACCTATAAAAATAGCACTTTACCCCTGCTTACACCTATATGCCGTGAGCTGATTATCGAGCCTTCATTGTAACAGCCGCGGGTACACTGTGTATTTGCATTAGAAAATTCCACTGTAGCGACCGGTACATTAATGGGAAACCTTAAATGTTTGAGCACCCTCTATGAAACGTCAAGCTTCCCCACAGCACCCCCAATATAAATATCTGGTGCCGCCACTGAGCCTGCAACCCCGTTTTGAAGAAATGTGCAGTGCAGAACAGGCTCATTGCAGCCACTAATGCTGAGATAAGACTCATTGTTTTGCCAAATATCAGCATTTTCTTACTTTTCATTTTTTTGCACAGATTGCAAAGTGGCAAAGTATTATAACTTATTGTTCTAGCAAAGGTATTGCACAATTGTATTATGTATTTATTTTTTTGAGCACACAGACTTATGGAACATTGTTTTATTATCACTGTTCTAGCAAAGGGATTTTTAAATTTGTTTGAAAGGAATGCTCACGTTCATATTGATGTATTTTAATAAATGTTAACTTTTTTCTCCAAAGGGGGGCCTGACAGAAAAAGGTTGAGCACCACTGGCCTAATGCTACTGACCTGAGTAAGTTTCAGCTTCCCTGCTGAAAAACAACAATTAGCCTCTTCGTCTATGATGATCCTAACCTTAACAGACCCATGTACTGTCTATTAGCTGTTGTATTATGTACGAGCAGGGCTTTGTGTACAATGCTTGGACTTCAGAATACCAGAAACAACCAAGATTATTACATGGGTTAGTTGAACAACTGAGCCATTCCGATCAATTTGGACATTCAGTGGTCTTTTCTTATTTTCAATAGCATTTCATTGCTAAGGACACTCAAGGGACCATGTGCAATCAACAAAATGAATTCAGGTCAATTTAAGGTCAGCTGTGGCCAAAATGAAATCACAATGGAATGGTTTTTGAATAATTATTTGAATATTTAAGCATATAATAGAAGTGGACAAAACTTTGGATTCATGATAGCTAAACTGTCTCCAGTAAAAAGAGAACAAATACAAGGAAAGAACGCAATGTTGAATGTGGGAATCCATATGTTGTGTCAAAATATTGATTTAAGACCAAGTCCATCTCATCCCTGTCATATTATCTTTTACATAACAAGATGACCTGAGCAAAAAAAGGCACACTATAAAAATGATGGGACAATATGTGTGAAAGGAAACTGCAGCACGCTAACAGGGGTCAGCTGCGTTTAGCTTCTTAGCTAATAGTTCTGCTCCTCTCAAGGGGCTGTAGCTACACCATTGTTGTGGGGTTTGTTTGTGCCAGATGGAGAGGTTGCCCAGTGGGAGCATTATGCAAGAGACCAGCCTCTAGTCTAGTGGATTAGCCTTCTGAACAGATGTGCTCCAGGCTAACGCTATTAATCGCAGAGGTTCAATACGAAGACATGACAAGCACTCCAAATCCAGCCAACAACAGAATGAAATCAGCAGCAGATCTACAGGAAAAGTGGCTTTGATACTTGACTTGGTTGTTGTGTTAATGTTGTTCTGTTTGCATCTAAGTCTCCTGTCTGATGTAGAAAGCAATAAACGCTATCATTAAAGCATGTATGATTAGATATTTATTCCATTGTGTTAATGAACATTAGCATAAATGAAGATGTTTTATGGAACATTTACTGACTTGTTGCATCATGTTTCTAGTGAGGGTGCTTATGCTTCTGATCGTAGTTTTGATATCTGTCTCAAGCAACCAGATACTGAATATCAGACCGTAACCTTTCTAGAGCAGACAGAAGTGTCTTAATCAATCAAAAGCTGTCACAGAATGACTTAATAGTAATGTAAGCTAATTTCTGTTTCAAATCTTGTCTGGGGAGTTGCTATCTCAATCTTTTTTATTACATTACATTATATGTCACTTGTTAGACGCTTATATGTCACTTGTTAGACGCTTTTATCCAAAGCGACTTACATACTCAATACTGTGGGCCAGTGGCGGCGCTAGGGGGTGGCTACTTGGGCTCAAGCCCCGGATGTTTTCTGAAAAGCCCCGGATGTTTCACTTAAAAAAAAAAAAGATAATAATAATATATATATTTTTAAAAACGTCTCGGGAGTAATGTGCAGTACCGGAGTCCACCAGAGAGGCAGCCGCTGCGGGACAGTAGCCTGCGTACTGCGTAACCTTCCCTGCCCTGAAGAAGAAGTGATCCTTCCTAGTGCCCATCGCCATATGGCTCTGCTAGTGCCTGAAGAGTTTTAAGCTAATAGTCTATAAAGTTATGGATATTAGAAAGTTATTTTCATTGAAAAAGGCGCCACAAGCTGCAGCAGCAGCATCAGCAGTATCAGCAGCTGACAACAATGTCATCACCAGTAGTGAAGAAATGGATGATGTTTCAGGTTTGTGAATCTAATGATGATATCTGCACTCTGGCTGACTGAGAAAGAAGTGAAAAAGAGTGATGTAATGTTAATGTTATAGCTAGTAAACATGGAGTAACCACACTAATTATACCCGTATATGTTAGTATGTATACAGAACATGACTAAGAATTATCCTAAGATGTAACGTTAACCCTTCATACCTCAGTTTACCTTTAAGACACTAAAATAACGTATTCCAATTTTTATATTGTTTTGGAATTATACCGGCTCTCGTTTCAGTACACTTAACAACGGAACCATAGCAACGGAACTGACAGGCAACAGAACTGATAGGCAACCCTCTGAATCCGATTGGCTGTGACTGCATCCACTCAGAGTGTCCGATTCAGAAACGTGACTCTTACACTCTTTACGTCACAAACAAAGATGGTGGATGAGAATAGATCTATAAAACGATAAGCAATGCGTCAGAATCAAGGTGAGACTATCCGCATCCTTTAAAACTCTACGCACATTCGTTTCACCGAAATAAGTAGACGACTATATTTGAGTGAGTTAAGGCATTAGTTTGCTTCATTAAAGGATGTTAATGAATAAGTGTTCTCCAGTGCCTTTTGTCCGCTTTAAGGTATTATTAAGGTAGGGTTAATGTTACTCTCAAAGTGCACCAGATTGATGCTTTTAACTTCAATATTTAAAAAAAAATCTTCCCGGGGGAACATGCCCCCGGACTCCCCTAAAGGAGGCGACGACCCCCCTAAAGGATGTTCGGTCCACCCCCCACTTGTAAAAAAAAAGAGCACCTTACCCCTGCACCCCCCAACAACTCCTGGGCTAAGCCCCGGATCTCCTACAATCCTAAATCTGCCACTGCTGTGGGCAATCCCCACAGGAGCAATTTGGGGTGAAGTGTCTTGCCCAGAGACACAGCAACATGCTGACTGCAGTGGGGTTTGAACCCTGATCCGAACACCAACGCTCTAATCCACTGCGCCACAGCTGCCCTTTTACAGCCAGTTAAAGGAGCAACACAGTCCAAAGGTCATATCTTTGCCTTGGTTTCCTCCCACATAATGTGCAGTGGAGGTAAGCCGGGCTCAGACTACAGGAGTTTGAAAATCCTTACCCATTTTGAAATCAGGTCATAGTGCGCACAAAGGGAGAAACTTCACAGAAGTTCTCCTCTCTAATCTCAGACATGCCCACACTACAAGGTTTGAAAATAATAACGTACCCCTCACTACAAAATCTTTGTGAGGATTATAGGGTGCCAGAGGTATTGATAACCTCATGATCTCACATGATCTCATGGGTAAGCAGATCAAAACCAATTTAAAATCGTGAAGTGCAACAATGTGCCGTAGTAATGCTTAGCAGTAAACTGAGCCAAAGCAGAGTATTTGGGAAGACACAGTGAACATGAGATTTAACTTTGAGATTGTAGAGTGCTGCAGAGATTACGTATTCTTGTAGGCCGACCCGGATGTTAGCATCGGATAGGGTTCCCTTGTTACCATTGAATTTTTGAATATTGTAGAAAATAAGCTCTGAGACACATTTTGACTGTAACATTTTGTTTAGCAAGATAACGTCCACATATATACACAACTTTCAAGATTTTTCAAGCCTAAATGCAATGGCAGAAATAGAATGCTAACGCTAGGCTATAAAGGCGTATCACCACCGCTAAGCTAAAGGAAGCTAATGTTCAGCCTGATGACGTTTAGTAGTGTTCTTGAGACACTTGTTAGCAACCACTGTTTATATGACACATTCTGTAGAAGTTTGGACAGTAGGCTTCTAATCAAAATACACGTTCAAACTTTATTCTCCAATCAAATCCTCTTACTGTGTTTTCAACATCAAGCAAACTTTTATTTTTAAATAATTCACCTCTTTTGGACTT
Organism: Notothenia rossii; assembly: GCF_949606895.1. Taxonomy (NCBI): domain Eukaryota; kingdom Metazoa; phylum Chordata; class Actinopteri; order Perciformes; family Nototheniidae; genus Notothenia; species Notothenia rossii. The sequence continues at coordinate 41,566,229 of NC_136902.1, forward strand.
TATATTGTAACAGTTCTCTGACTTTTGGCAACTTTCCAATTGTTTCCAACATGCAATTATCCATCAGCTTCTAAAAAGAAAACTAATCTGAGTCCTATTTTACTCCGTAATCACAGCTCAACATCGAAATAATTGTTTATGGTATTGAAACAAGTTGTTTTAACTTAAAGGGGACCTATCATGCAAAATGCACTTTTGTACGTCTTTTATACATGAATATGTGTCCCCGGTGTGTCAGGGAACTCACCAAGTGTCAGAAAACACAACCCTCTCTCTTTTGTTCCATACCCACATCTCTAAAAACGGGGCTGCAACGGAGCTGATTATTATTTGAATTTTTTTGACGTCAGAAAAGGGGTGCTCCGCCTATATGGGAAACTCTCCACCTATCAGGGGAATGAGAGACCGCTCGAAAGCGCTGGAGACGCTGGAATACATATGCCAGGCCTGTAAGTGGCGCTGTAGTCTGCCACAAAAGCAGAATCAGCCCTTGGAAAAACAATATATGTTTCAAATATAGCATGATAGGTCCACTTTAATTCACTTTTTTATGAACAATCATATTATTTTAACAGTTTTGGTGCTTTACATTTGCTGCTGTCGACACCATCGATCACTCTGTCATCCTCTAAAGCCCTGTGTTATAACCACTGCAATTTTAAAATAACATGTTCATTCACAGAGCTCAGATAAGTCAATTGTTGCTAAGTGAATGAGACTAGACTTGTTTAAAAACGTTTTTAATTTTGCTTCACTTGTTTGCTTGTATCTCCTTGAAGGCACTTTGCAGCATTTGTTTGGCAAAGTGCTATATAATTACATTTTCTATTATCAGTAGTAGTAGCAGTAGAAGTAGTCGTAGTAGTCGTAGTAGTATTTGAGTTAGGGATGGTGATTTGTAAGCAGGTTGACTGGAGGATAATCTTTTTTGTTCTTATCCTATATGCAAACCAACTATTTGTGAGTAACAGTCAGTGGAAGTGGGCTTGTTTTAGTGCATTTTGCTTGGTATTGATTTTCCAATTCTCTTTGGAAACAGCCCCGCAGCGAGTTAGGCCTATTTTAGTAGGTGACATGTTTCCTCTCCATCAATATCTGAGTCACTCTCCTTTCTGCGCAGAGAAAAGCATCCCTCTTTCAATTTCACATGAAACGTTCTGCACACTATAATCTCATAAGCTTCCCTGAGAGAGCGCCGCTGCACGCCGGGCAATCCCATCAGATATGTCAGAGGAAAGAAAGCCTATAATATAGATATCAATGAACTGCCTAAAGTTGACCACAGCATAGTTCTGCAGCAGAGGGGTTGTCTTTGTATGAAATGTCCCAGGAGTCACCGCTTTAATCTTTTCTTTCTTTTGAAAGAGAAAGGGATTGGTCGTAGAGGCACAGGTCAAAGACAGGTTCAACCGTTGTTTCTTTAGTAAAACATGACTTCATCCGAAGAGTGAGATGACCCAAATTCAAGTCAGCAGAGACAACTGCCATGTTACTTAAAGGTTTAGTTCCAACCCAGTTAGTAATAATAAGCAGGGAGCAAAAAATCTCGCTGCAGAAAGACTGATGTGGAGGCTTTTCCAGACATGAAGTCCCTGAAGAATAAAAACAAGGGTCAGATTCAGGTCGGATCAAATAAGAGCCTTGTCATCTGTGACCCAGTTTAGTGCAAAATGCAACCCAACACATAATCTTCATTACTGACATTCATTGAAAAGGCTTAAAGTAGACAATGTATTTTTCGAACAGGTGAAGAATTCAATACAGCATATTTTTTGCAATATCTTTTGCGCGGAAATATTGTATTGATACATAGACTGCAATAGTATATAAAAACTTGAATTATCCAAATACAATGAAGGAAACGCTCTTTCAGTTTTTTCTAAAAATGAAAGGAAATTGAAAAAATGCAATGAATAGTAAGTATTGTTTCTTCTTTTAATTTTTGTAATGAATGTTTTAGTTCATGTTCAAAAACGACATTTTTTTCCATATAAAGAAATGTTATTCTTGCATTTGTTTCAAATGTTTATGAACTTAACAGTACATCTCAAATGAGTATTTCTGTATAGATGTCGCAATTGTACAAAGCTTTGAAAAAACTGTATGTCTTATGGTCATGCTAATAATGCTATTTAAATGGAACATTGCCAAATGTTTAAAATAAGATCATATTGTGACTTCAGTACAGCACTAATATGGTGTCCAGGAACCTGTTGTGTATTGAAGTTGTCCCCAGTGGGAGCTGTTCTGATAAACAGGTGATGATACCTCTGCACTGCATCATTGGGTTTTACACCAGAACCAACAGTGTCATCCAGGGAATAGCAAGTCATGAACAGAGCTGTTCTTTGAGACAAATCAATGGAGCACATGAGGAGCTGTTGTTTCTGCTGCTGAGCCAAAGGCAGCAGGGCTCATTAGCAGGAAGAGCAGCGTGCACGGGAGTTCAAATGACCCGGTCATACGCTAAGGCCTGTTGGCACGCCGATGACACCTAATGAGATATGATCCAAAGAACATGCAGATTAATACCATGCCATTGATCAGACAGTCAATAGTACACTGCAAACAGAGAGCCATCCGAGTCAGTGAAAGTTAGCATTGTGTTCGATAATGAAAGAGCCACCACAGAAAGCTTGGAAGGCCCAGGAGGAGTGGTATTTTTGCCAGAACCTGCCAGAACACAGCATCCTAGAGAACCCCTCCCACCCACTCCATGCAGAGCTAGTGAAGAAGAGGAGTACGTTCAGCCACAGACTCATCCCTCCACGACACAGCACCAAGCGCCTCGGACAGTCCTTTGTGCCTGAAGCCATCAGGCTGCACAACAAGGGGTCAATAATGTAAAAAAAAAATCACTGGACATATATCTACACTGTTTCAACAAACCATGTTAATATATTAGTAGTAGATAGATACAGTTGCAAGAAAAAGTATGTGAACCCTTTGGAACTACCTGGATTTCTGCATAAATTGGTCATAAGATGTGTTCTGATCTTCATCTAAGTCACAACAATAGACAAACACAGTCTGCTTAAGCTAAAACCACACAAACAATTATATGTTTTTATGTTTTTATTGAACACACCATGTAAACATTCACAGTGCAGGGTGGAAAAAGTATGTGAACCCTTGGATTTAATAACTGGTTGACCCTCCTTTGGCAGCAATAACCTCAACCAAACGTTTCCTATAGTTGCATATCAGACCTGCACAACGGTCAGGAGGAATTTTGGACCATTCCTCTTTACAAAACTGTTTCTGTTCAGCAATATTCTTGGGATGTTTGTTGTGAATAGCTCTCTTGAGGTCATGCCAGAGCATCTCAATTGGTTTGAGGTCAGGACTCTGACTGGGCCACTCCAGAAGGCGTATTTTCTTCTGTTGAAGCCATTCTGTTGTTGATTTACTTCTGTGCGTTGGGTCGTTGTCCTGTTGCATCACCCATCTTCTGTTGAGCTTCAATTGGTGGACAGATGGCCTTAAGTTCTCCAGCAAAATGTCTTGATAAACTTGAGAATTAATTTTTCCGTCGATGAATGCAATCTGTCCAGGCCCTGAGGCAGCAAAGCAGCCCAAAACCATGATGCTCCCTCCACCATACTTCACAGTTGGGATGAGGTTTTGATGTTGGTGTGCTGTGCCTTTTTTTCTCCACACATACAGTAGCGTTGTGTGTTCCTTCCAAACAACTCAACTTTTGTTTCATCTGTCCACAGAATATTTTGCCAGTAGTGCTGTGGAATATCCAGGTGCTCTTTTGCAAACTTCAAACGTGCAGCAATATTTTTTCTGGACAGCAGTGGCTTCCTCCATTTTATGACCAACTTATGCAGAAATCCAGGTAATTCCAAAGGGTTCACATACTTTTTCTTGCAACTGTATGTCACTATATGTACAGATGTCCATTTTCACTTGTCACTTTAACTCATTTCGTACTTCATAACTTGGATGACCAAATATGTATATATGCTGACAGTTATTTTACTCTTATTTTCACTCATCTCCTATTTCATAGTTTTTTATTATTATTATTAAAAAAAAAATTATGATTGTATTAATCTGTGTGAATCTGTGCTGTCCTGTTTTTCATGCTTACCCTGTTTCTGCTTGTACAACTGAATTTCCCCACGGGGATTAATAAAGATCCATCTTATCTTATCTTATCATAAAGTACCAATACATTATTGTCAAAATACCAACACTCAGAAGCAACTGGCACAATGCAACACATTTCTCATCCATCCATCCATCCATCCATCTTCTCCCGCTTATCCGTGGTCGGGTTGCGGGGGTAGCAGTTCCAGCAGAGAGTCCCAAACTTTCTTTTCCCTGGCCACATCAACCAGCTCTGACTGGGGGATCCCAAGGCGCTCCCAGGCCAGCGAAGAGATATAATCCCTCCACCTGGTCCTAGGTCTAACCCTTGGTCTCTTCCCAGCTGGACGTGCCAGGAACACCTCCCCATCTCGGCCGCTTGTATCCGCGATCTCGTTCTTTCGGTCATGACCCACCCTTCATGACCATAGATGAGGGTAGGAACGAAAATGGCCCGGTAGACGGAGAGCTTTGCCTTCTGGCTCAGCTCTCTTTTCGTCACAACGGTGCGGTAAAGCGGCTGCAGTACCGCTCCTGCTGCTCCGATTCTCCAGCCCATCTCACGCTCCATTGTTCCCTCACTCGAGAACAAGACCCCTAGATACGTGAACTCCTTCACTTGGGGTAACAAATGAAGGAGATCCGAGGAGCCTGAAGATCATGATGGCCGCATCACAGCGTAGTTTCCCTTTACGTTGTCCACTGTGAGACATTGCTCTGATAGCAGAAACATGGTAACGACAAAGCAATAGAAACTCGTTGCACTATGGTATGATGTCCAGACACAGTGTTTACACTGTGATACCCCAAAACGTTATTATTAAGTATAGCAAAAGTCAAATGTAATATGAAGGGTGTTGAACATATAAATAAATAGCTAAAGTTATTAAAAAAAAGTAAATTACTATAAAATAAAGTATACCGTACTATATTACAACAGTAAAGGCTCCAGACCACACATTTGTGCTTTCAGCAAGTACAAACAAGTAGCCTGATTGTTATGTGCAAAATGTGCTCAGGATGCTAAAATAAGTTGTTTGTTGGGCTGGCTCAACATCCTGTTCTAAGTACAGTGATGGGAGATTAAGCAGGATTAGATGGGAAAACCTGAGAGACTGTGAGATAGAGGAATGATGCTGAGAGAAGGTGTCGGGGGGGCATGCTGATCAAAACTAGATTAGCTCACTGTCTACACACATCATCAGCCGTCAGCCACCAGAGCAGCTCCAGCTCTACTGCGTCTCATCTATCAGTGAGGCGAGTCAGCACATTAAACACCAGACTCTACTGTTTGTCTGTCCCTCTCTCTGCTGCACACATGAACACACTGCAGTCACAATCTTTCTCGTCTGCATCGCAACTGGACCATCTGAGCCATTAGAGCCTGAGGGGGAGGCATAAAGTGGCATGGCATCAGAGAAGGGATAAACACTGGGACTGGGAGTCGATGGGGCTGGGCAGATGGAGTCTCCACATCCATGAGCAGCACATTTTTCATTAAAGCATGTCAAATTCACATCATTCCTTTTTATCCTGTCTATCCTTGAGTCATGATTGTCTTCTCGGTTAGACATATTCTTGTGAGAGTAGACAGCTTTCATATGATGGATGTCAGTGGCTGTGTCAGAAACCACTTCCTGGAATATTGTACTTTGTCAAAAGTACATAATCTTAATTTAAGGTCGTCTTTCTAACTTTTGTATTAAAGCTTTCAAGCCAACAATCAGCAATAATCCACTAAGAAAGCTTGTAAGAAGTTCACTGATGGATCTATTTTTAGGAGTATTTGCTTTCATATTTTTTTCTTTATCCAAGCGCAGTGTCACACAACTGGGATTGTGACATCTTTCTGAAGCGAAACATTGCATTGTCGGATTTTTAGCAACATGCTATTGACACTGGAGGGTAATTTTGTCATTCCGTGATGTTTTGAAGCACTATATAGTGTAAAAATTTTACACTCAGTAATTTTAATGGTTCAGAAATATAGTCTTAACACAAACACAGTGATGTCTCAGGAGAGTGACTCTGTCATCCACAATGCATCACTCCTGTCAGGATAGAAACCACAGTGTGTTAAAGCTTGAACAATGGCGCTCTGCTATGCCACAGTCAACACTCACTGACAAGGGAATCATTTAACGCTTCAGCACTAAGCTAGCTCTGTGTAGAAAGCAGGCAGCAAACTAAACTAAATTTTTCAGACAAATGCTGGTAAAACCTACCAGATAAAAAAACAATGGTAATCTATTAATGTGTTGGTGAAATGTAAACATTAGCCATTAGGCCACTGTAAAAGAAGGTAATGCTGCACTGTGGATGGGAGCTGCTGGTGAAAATTAAAAAACGTAAGTGCAGATGACATCATCAAAAACATTCGGGGAAAGTGAAAGGTTTGGGCAGTATAGAGTGGCGAAGTCACGCCCATCTACTTCCGGTCCATGGGACCTTATTTTGGAAAAATAATGTATTGAAGTCAATGGAGAGAGAAAACGTATCTTTCGATCCCGTTTTAATTGTGCCATGAATTACACATAGGATGTTACTCAATCTTAAAAAATAATTTCCATGTAAAAAAAGTCAAAGTTTGTGGTAAAACTGTTGAAATATAAGACTATGAAAAATACGCAACTAGAAAGGCTATAAATCCCAGAGTCGCGTAAGTGATGTCATAACTGATGTCACAATTGTTTTCCTCCACCAAATAAGAGATAGCTAAGATAAGATAAGTTTAACAAGATGCCTGTGTGCTTAGTACCAGGTTGTTATTATACCAGCAATGGGTCTTGCTCGTTCTTTCGCTTCCCGTCTGATGAAAGGACCAGGAGTGGTTGGATCAAGTTAGCTACCTAGCTAGTAGCAAGCACGTTAGTTAGCATTACAGTCTTAGCCTTGTCATTTTTATTAGCCTTAACATGAAGAAGTAACATCAAGTAACCCAAAATGTTAAACAGTAAGAGTAGTAGTCATATTTCATGAACCCTTTGAAGAGTAGGGGAGAAGGAGGTAAGTTGAGCCAGTGGGTAAGTTGAAACACCCCCTGTAACCAGGCAACCCCTTATAGTTGTAATCAAGTGACCAGAAATTATGCAAGCTCCACCCATTTCTCATTGCCTGTGAAAGAGAGATACTCATTGTGGTCTGGTAAGTAAACATTTTTACAAAAAAACGTTTTTTGCTTGTCAAAGTACATTTTCTAGATGTCAGCTATATCGGCTGTCATGTCAAAAAAAAAGTATCCAGGTTTAAACACATACACTCTGAATTTTAATGCTAGGCTATTTTTTCTAAAATGGTGGCTATGGGGTAAAGTGAACCATGGGCCTTGGGGTAAGTTGAGCCACTTTTTCAATGGAGAAATTAATGAAAGTAGGCCAAGTTGATAATAAGAGCTCATTGTAGACTACATTTAAAGTTGAATTTACCCTGTGTTGGATTGGTAAGATGTATGAAATTGTATCAACATTTGTGAGTACTTTTCCTTTTAACATGTTAAAAAAAAATCAATCAATTCAATCGAAAATATTTGAAAAAATAAGCTTGTATTTGGTTTGTTATTTATTGTTTATAGTTACCTTTAAGATTTGTTGTAGGCATGCTCAGGTTTGAACAGGTATGCCCAGGTTTGAACAGTGGTTCAATTTACCCCCTGACCTGAATCAACTTACCCCTAACCCGGGGCAAGTTTTTTAAGAAGTAATATTTTCACTGCCCTTGATCAAATATGAATCATTATCATTGCCATTGATAGGAGACATCCTGAATTATAGGTGTGTGTTTTCATTTTTACTATATAGGTTTCTCAATACTCAAATTTCCCCTCCTCGACTCCTCGGTCCCCCGGTAGTGACCCGGAAATGAATTTCAGCGTGCCATGTTGAAGGACATCTCATTTCTCTAAAGGCACATCGAGGACCGAGCATCGAGCATCGAGGAGGCTCTCTGGAGGAGCTATAACCGAGGATACACTGATGCATCCTCCACAGCTCCTCCGCGGATGCATTTCCGGGAACGGTGGAGGCGTTACGCACGGCCGGACTTATCTCAGCCAATGACAGCTCTGCATGCATCCCCTGGATATTATTTTAGTAACTGCTTTCATCGCGACGCGATGTTTACAGTGAGAACAGCTGTGAGGTCCGTGCAGAAAGCAGAGCAGTGTGTAAAATATATATCACTCAGTATAACAGGCCTACACTCTCTGTATTTGTATGCTTTAGTTTAGTAGATATCTACAAACAAAGAGTCGATATTTTTCGAAGACCATTTAGTGCTTGACATAATAAATTACACAACGGCTATAGCCTGATTATGCTTTAGGAGCTGTAGGTGTGTGTGGTACAGTGTGTAGGTGTGTGTGTTGTACAGTGCGTAGATGCGGCGGACAGACGGGTCTCAGTTGGTTTGGTGTCCTATGCTTACTTTGAATACTTGTAAATACAACTTTTAGCCCGTAATTTCAATTCCCCATTTCAGTGACCAGAGAGAGGGGGGGGGGGGATATATCCATTCTCTGATTGTGTTACATTATTATGAGAGTGCTCTCATACTTGTTTGATTCTGACATTGTATATATTTATATATATGACCCCGGGAGGAAACCGGGAGAGGGCAATGAAATCGGGAGTCTCCCGTGAAAATCGGGAGGGTTGACAAGTATGACCCACACTCAACCAGATGACTGGTTTCAGGGCCAGGATAGCTAAGTCCACGTCTGAAAAAATAACCAGCTCACTGGATTGCACTCGACTGTAGACCACTTGGAGTGGTAGAAGATAAGGGGCTGCAAAAGGTACTACAGATTGCATTGTCTGACACAACATATGAGCTGCCATGCAGAAAGACAGTGACAAAAAGAATCCAGCAGCTTTATGACAATGAAAAGGAAGATAAAGAGAATTTATTGGAGAAAGCCGAATGTGTTGCCCTGACTGGGGATCATTGGACCTTGGTAACCTTGATAATTCAAATAACCTCTGTGTGACGGCACACTTTATTGACATCTTCTCACTGTTCTCAGGTCAAATATTTATATGTCATTAAAAATGCGATTAATTTCGATTAATTAATTACAAAACCTCTAATTAATTAGATACATTTTTTTAATCGAGTCCCGGCCCTAGTAAATATATAAGTCGTCATGAACACATCTGTCCATCAGACAGAGGGCTGCTGTGCCTCCTGTCATCATTAATGGACGTCTCTTTAAAATGACCGCTCAGAGGAGAGGAGGCCATCTTGGTGACGTGTATTGTTCTGCTAGACCGGAGATGTAGTTCATTGAGCGTTTCACACAAAAAAATGTGTTACTTCACAGTTTTACGACACATTTTAATCTTTTTGACTTGCAAAATTATCTTTTAAATTAACAAACATCATATGTGTAATTCGTGGCACAATTCAAACAGGAACGAAATTGTCCATTGACTTCAATACATAACTTTTCCGAAATAAGGTCCCATGGAGCTCCCCCGGAAGGGGAGGGACTTCGCCACTCTATACGATTTTAAAGTATGTTACCCATTGTCTAACACATGGTAAACCCGTAATGCCGCTGTTGCCATATCTTTGAAATGTTGTTAAATAATAGTTAAAAAAACGCTAATGCATTAAGCGCCCCCCCAAAACAATACTTACATACTGTTGCAAGAAAAAGTATGTGAACCCTTTGGAATTACCTGGATTTCTGCATAAGTTGGTCATAAATGGAGGAAGCCACTGCTGTTCAGAAAAAACATTGCTGCACGTTTGAAGTTTGCAAAAGAGCACCTGGATGTTCCACAGCACTACTGGCAAAATATTCTGTGGACAGATGAAACCAAAGTTGAGTTTTTTGGAAGGAACACACAACGCTATGTGTGGAGAAAAAAAGGCACAGCACACCAACATCAAAACCTCATCCCAACTGTGAAGTATGGTGGAGGGAGCATCATGGTTTGGGGCTGCTTAGCTGCCTCAGGGCCTGGACAGATTGCATTCATCGACGGAAAAATGAATTCTCAAGTTTATCAAGACATTTTGCTGGACAACTTAAGGCCATCAGTCCACCAATTGAAGCTCAACAGAAGATGGGTGATGCAACAGGACGACGACCCAAAGCACAGAAGTAAATCAACAACAGAATGGCTTCAACAGAAGAAAATACGCCTTCTGGAGTGGCCCAGTCAGAGTCCTGACCTCAACCCAATTGAGATGCTGTGGCATGACCTCAAGAGAGCGATTCACACCAGACATCCCAAGAATATTGCTGAACTGAAACAGTTTTGTAAAGAGGAATGGTCCAAAATTCCTCCTGACCATTGTGCAGTTCTGATATGCAACTATAGGAAACGTTTGGTTGAGGTTATTGCTGCCAAAGGAGGGTCAACCAGTTATTAAATCCAAGGGTTCACATACTTTTTCCACCCTGCACTGTGAATGTTTACATGGTGTGTTCAATAAAAACATAAAAACATATAATTGTTTGTGTGGTTTTAGCTTAAGCACAGTGTGTTTGTCTATTGTTGTGACTTAGATGAAGATCAGAACACATTGTATGACCAATTTATGCAGAAATCCAGGTAGTTCCAAAGGGTTCACATACTTTTTCTTGCAACTGTAAGGTGGGGCAAAAAAGTATTTAGTCAGCCACCAATTGTGCAAGTTCTACCACTTAAAAAGATGAGAGAGGCCTGTCATTTTCATCCAAGGTATACCTCAACCATGAGAGACAAAATTAGAAAAAGAAAGCTGTCAAAGGACACCAGAAACAAAATTGTAGACCTGCACCAGGCTGGGAAGACTGAATCTGCAATAGGTAAGCAGCTTGGTGTGAAGAAATCAACTGTGGGAGCAATTATTAGAAAATGGAAGACATACAAGACCACTGATAATCTCCCTCAATCTGGGGCTCCACGCAAGATCTCACCCCGTGGGGTCAAAATGATCACAAGAACGGTGAGCAAAAATCCCAGAACCACACGGGGGGACCTAGTCAATGACCTGCAGAGAGCTGGGACCAAAGTAGCAAAGGCTACCATCAGTAACACACTACGCCGCCAGGGACTCAAATCCTGCAGTGCCAGACGTGTCCCCTGCTTAAGCCAGTACATGTCCAGGCCCGTCTGAAGTTTGCTAGAGAGCATTTAGATGATCCAGAAGAGGATTGAGAGAATCTCATATGGTCAGATGAAACGAAAATAGAACTTTTTGGTAAAAACTCAACTAGACGTGTTTGGAGGAGAAAGAATGCTGAGTTGCATCCAAAGAACACCATACCTACTGTGAAACATGGGGGTGGAAACATCATGCTTTGGGGCTGTTTTTCTGCAAAGGGACCAGGACGACTGATCCGTGTAAAGGAAAGAATGAATGGGGCCATGTATCGTGAGATTTTGAGTGACAACCAAAAGGGCATGCAAGGGCATTGAAGATGAAACGTGGCTGGGTCTTTCAGCATAACAATGATCCCAAACACACCGCCCGGGCAACGAAGGAGTAGCTTCGTAAGAAGCATTTCAAGGTCCTGGAGTGGCCGAGCCAGTCTCCAGATCTCAACCCCATAGAAAATCTTTGGAGGGATTTGAAAGTCCGTGTTGCCCAGCAACAGCCCCAAAACATCACTGCTCTAGAGGAGATCTGCATGGAGGAATGGGCCAAAATACCAGCAACAGTGTGTGAAAACCTTGTGAAGACTTACAGAAAACGTTTGACCTCTTTCATTGCCAACAAAGGGTATATAACAAACTGGGATGCACCGAATATTCGGCCACCGAAAATTATCGGCCGAAAATGGTTAAAAAGGCCCTTTCGGCTTTCGGCCGAAAGGGCGAGAACAGGGTTAAGTTGATCATACTCCGCATATTTGTCCGGGTGTTTTGATTTCAAGTAGTGGAGTAATCCAGAAGTGGTGAAAGTCTTTGCAGTTACACCCCCTCGAGAAATGTCAGCGGAACACGTTTTACAAATCGCAATCCGCGCCTCTTTCTCTGATATTTTGAAATATCTCCAAGCGGCAGACATGTTGGCTGTGAGCCAGCCGCGAGCATGGTCCTGGCATGGTCGCGCGCCGTGCTTGTCGCCGCGTTTTGATTACGTCATCACAACAACACGTTAGGTTACCAAACTTATAGGTGCATTTGTTGTTGTTGAAGGCCTGGCTGTTACAGTCTTTATTTACACTATTTTGTTGTAGGCCTACTGGCCTAGATGTTTATGCAGTTTTAAAGCACCTTGGTTTTGTTCTGAATGCACTTTGTTGTAGTTATCCTACAGAGAAAAGAAAACGCACTTGACTTGGAATTAATGTACTGTATGCATTCAAAAGTGCTGAATAAATGTTTTATGGACCCATAATAGTGATTATTATTTAAGTTAAGTTTTGCCATAATCATGTCTTTTTCCATAATCAGGTAGCTGAACAACATTGGTAAAAAATGTATACATTATATATATGTATATATATATTTCTATTAATCATTTTCGGCCTTTCGGCATTCGGTTTTCGGCCAACTGTTTCCTATTTTCGGTATCCGTTTCGGCCAAGAATTTCCCATTCGGTGCATCCCGATAACAAAGTATTGAGATTAACTTTTGTTATTGACCAAATACTTATTTTCCACCATAATTTGCAAATAAATTCTTTAAAAATCAGACAATGTGATTTTCTGGATTTTTTTTCTCATTTTGTCTCTCATAGTTGAGGTATACCTAGGATGAAAATGACAGGCCTCTCTCATCTTTTTAAGTGGGAGAACTTGCACAATTGGTGGCTGACTAAATACTTTTTTGCCCCACTGTATATACTGTACATACAGTACATATGCTTACAATACTGTTTGTTTACAACTAGTGCAGGAACTACTCTGCTACAAAGCAGGAGCAACAACTGCTTTCCTATTCTATATTAAATTATTACTAATATTAAATGTGTCTCGGGTCCAGACTCCATCACTTGGGTTACCAGAAATATACCCAGGAAGTTTGAACAGTCCCCCAGATTGGACATGTTCTCTTGTGTACAATTCTTTGTGCACGCTATTTTCAGAACATTTTAACAAATGATCCTGATGCAAACTGGTGGGGACAAAATTGTCAGTTTCCAAAAGTGGAGGGGACATGTCTCCAGCCTCCCCAGAATATGCTCATGTCACAAGTTCCGGATGGTTAATGCAGCTAACTATTGATAGCAAATGACATGATCTGCACATCGAATACATCCCAGCAGAGCGGGCTAACTCCTGCTTTCAGATCAATTTCAGGAGACGTCCCAGCTGCAGGGCTGTGAGAGCAGGGAGAGCATGTGGGTGTGCTGCAGTGCAGCAGGGAGGCCTGACACATTACAAAACCTCTGTTGCTATTTGTGGAGCTAGAGATGCTTATAAGTCAAGAGGTGTGTGGAGTATTATGGGTGAGGAGCCTGGATCCATGTCCAGCTGCGCTCCTTAGTGGTAATCACAAAGGACATCTGACATATGACATATTCCTTCCCTCACCTTGCCTAAAAGGCAATTGACCTTTCGCAAAGCCACGCCCCCCCTTGGTTACTGTTGCTAGTCCGACAAGCTGAGAGCCAGATGCGTTAAACAAAGCCATAATGGAGGGTCTCCGTAACGTCGGAATCGCCTTAACAGACTCATTTTGGAGCAATAACGCAGCAATATCCTCCAGGTCCCGACAAAAGGGGCTACAATACGCTATGGAGGGTTATATCCGCAGTATAAACATTAGAAAAGAGGGAGGCACAACATCAATAGAGGCACTTGCATACAGGTCGCAGTGCAAGAGTGAAAAACCACATGAGCTGTATGTCAAATTCGACGGAATTATTATTATTATTTTTGGAATAAAAAAATACAATCACAAGAGGCATTAAATGTTGTAGTTTGTCTAAAGTTAACTACCGTTTCCTTGGTGGCTTTCTGCATCCACCTTTGTGGGGGTCGGGGTGCCCACTTGTGCAGCAGGATTAGGGAAGTCGGCAGTAGGCTTTCCATTAACAAAATGCTACAAAGATTAAAGCAAAATATAAATGAATGATTGCCTGTTGGCTTTCTTGTTTGTACTTTGACCACAGGTAGACTAATAACGGAGCTCAGCTGTTCAGACATTATTATGCATCAAGTGATACACATGGTCAAAACGACCTATAAGCACACAGCTTACAGCTGTAGTCGTGTGACTTTAGCTAACGTTAGTTAGTGAAATTAGTTAATTAAATTAGTTAGTTAATTTGTGAATGTAATCTTTGCTCGCTAGCTAGCTACGTTAGCACGTATTTACCTTGGAGCAAACGTATTTTTGTTTGTTGATATTCGCCATATTCAGCTGGGCATGGGGCCTGCCGCATTTCTTTATCCACTGGCGGCATCTCGCCTCTCGGGTTTTGGGTTTAGGAAACGGGTAAAATATCACCCACCCACCCCCCTCTAAGCTTATGGGATATCTGCTATCCGATTTGCAAAGACCATAAGCACAACGCTTCACCATTTTCGAAATGAATTTGAACGCTAAGCTTGTCGGACTTCCACAGGGAGCAGCGCACGTGATCGAATATGATTGGACAACGGGCATTTAGGGGCGTGGCTTTGCGAAAGGTCAATTAGGCAAGGTGAGGGAAATAAAGTGTGATATATATGCTAAGCTCTGAAAGATGTGTTCTGCTGCTGACATAATATGTCGCTGTGAGCTGATGACGTGAAATGATAGCAAGCCAAGTCAGTTATGTACCCCTTCTCAAAATAGTTGTGGTTTCTAATCATCTTTAGGGTTAAAACAAGTAATTTTGTCTGATTAGACAACATTTAAATAACTGTAAAAAATCTATTCCATTTCATTTCATTACTGTGATTAGTGGATTGACATATTGCCGGGAACTACATTTGTAAAAATCCTCTACTGCTCCATAAGAAGGAATGGCGATTGTACAATTACGTCTTAGGAAAAAACTGTATGAACCCTAACCCTAGTCCTGTTATTGGCCCAGTTAACCTGTTAAGCCCCGAGGTCCCCCTCGGCCGGTCCTTTTTTCTTTTTTTTTTCACGACACTGTGTCTCTGGGGATCTTAATATTTAAGAACCTATTAATGTGTTATACCAGATTAACGGGAATAATCTCAGCTAACTGACCATTTTTACCAAAACAAAACACAAGTCTCATAAGAAGCATTTAAATGACCCCTGAGCGAAAAATGCTAACGCACTTTGGCACAGAACTCAAAATAAAAGATACCCTTATTACTTATCGTAGCTGCACATACAAGATATCCGATTAAAGCTGAGGTTCCACAGATTATTTAGGTTTATAAAACGGACAAGTCAAATCAAGCAATTTGATTGGTTCTTAGCCGTGATATACTGAGCGTATACCACGGGTAGAATTGTAAGTTACTTTTCACAACAAGTCAGTATCCCTCCGAGAAAAACAGTATACCGTTAGGTTGAAAAGCAAACTGCCTGCAGTTTGCTTTTCATACTGGAACAAGAAAGCAGCGGAGAAGTAACGGGGCAGAAACCCTCCTTTTTACGCAGCGGTCCAGACATAGACATCAAACGGCAAAACATGTTCAGTGTGCATTTCCTTTGGCATTAGGGCAGGGATATCTAGACACTTTCCAAGGTTTGACATAATGAATTGTGCTACTTTTAAAGCAAGCAACGATGTTTTCAAATCTGTAATCAAAGAGGTCCGCAAAAACACTATCGACCAATCAGATTCGACTTGTCAGTTTTATAAATATATTTAAATTTCTTCTGTTACGAAACAAATTTACTAAGCATAAGATGGAAACATTTAAGATTAACTTCGACCTCCGGGGGGGTCTTCCTATGGAGGAGTGGATTGAGCAGTGCCTATCTCCAGAAAAAAAAAGCACCTAAACGACGACATGCAGAGCTACGTGAAGATCAGGTAGACCAACTGGAAAAGTACCACCATTCAAAAGCTTTCTGATGCAGGTCTTGAAACAAAGCAGAGAAATTATGACCGTTAGTGGCCACAGGTGCGAAAGCTCTCTCCAGAGCTACTGGATTCCGAATCTCGGGGGCGGAGAAAGTGGAGCAATATTCTCGCCACGCCAAGCAACAGCCTAGAACAACCTCAACCTATACAAGTGACCACGTAAGCCATGCTACTGATGCTGGACAGTTTTTCAGTGGGTGCACAATAAACAACAACGTACACATTAACGTAAATAAACAGCCAAATAATGGATCAACGCTCTCTGTCTAATATATTCGTTAGCTGTTAGTGTTGTTGCATAGCAACCACCTCAAACTATGTTTTGTGCAGAAGGCAACGGAGGGACTATTTTATTTTGAACAGCATTATTTACAAATAAAAACTATTTAAATTAGAGTGTGTATTTTTCTTTTATATTGCCACACTTGGTAACCATTTTATAAAAGCAATAGTTCACTTCAGGCCGTGATATAGCCTACAGTGGGGCAAAAAAGTATTTAGTCAGCCACCAATTGTGCAAGTTCTCCCACTTAAAAAGATGAGAGAGGCCTGATATTTTCATCCAAGGTATACCTCAACTATGAGAGACAAAATGAGAAAAAAAAATCACATTGTCTGGTTTTTAAAGAAATTATTAGCAAATTACGGTGTAAAATAAGTATTTTGTCAATAAAAAAAGTTAATCTCAATACTTAGTTATATACCCTTTGTTGGCAATGACAGAGGTCAAACGTTTTCTGTAAGTCTTCAAAAGGTTTTCACACACTGTTGCTGTTGCTGGGGGGGGTGCTAGTGAATTAATTTGTTTGTAAAGTTTGAGAAACAGAGCCTCGTTGTGGGGAAATTATATAGATGGCTAGTCCGCCCCTGTAAATGTCTATGCACGCGTTATTATTAATATTAATTTAATAAAAAAAATTAATATATTATTTGTTATTTTCCATTTTTATTTTGTAATCATCTCGCGACCCCCCACTTTGGGAACCCCTGCTCTAGAGCAGCGATTTTTGGGGCTGTCGCTGGGCGACACAGACTTTCAACTCCCTCCAAAGATTGTCTATGGGGTTGAGATCTGGAGACTGGCTAGGCCAATTTAGGACCTTGAAATGCTTCTTACGAAGCCACTCCTTTGTTGCCCGGGCGGTGTGTTTGGGATCCTTGTCATGCTGAAAGACCCAGCCACGTTTCATCTTCAATGCCCTTGCTGATGGAAGGAGGTTGTCACTCAAAATCTCACGATACATGGCCCCATTCATTCTTTCCTTTACACAGATCAGTCGTCCTGGTCCCTTTGCAGAAAAACAGCCCCAAAGCATGTTTCACCCCCCATGTTTCACAGTAGGTATGGTGTTCTTTGGATGCAACTCAGCATTCTTTCTCCTCCAAACACGTCTAGTTGAGTTTTTACCAAAAAGTTATATTTTGGTTTCATCTGACCATATGACAATGACATTCTCCCAATCCTCTTCTGGATCATCTAAATGCTCTCTAGCAAACTTCAGACGGGCCTGGACATGTACTGGCTTAAACAGGGGGACACCTCTGGCACTGCAGGATTTGAGTCCCTGGCGGCGTAGTGTGTTACTGATGGTAGCCTTTGTTACTTTGGTCCCAGCTCTCTGCAGGTCTTTGACTAGGTCCCCCTGTGTGGTTCTGGGATTTTTTGCTCACCGTTCTTGTGATCATTTTGACCCCACGGCCGGGTGAGATCTTGCGTGGAGCCCAAGATCGAGGAAGATTATCAGTGGTCTTCTATGTCTTCCATTTTCTAATAATTGCTCCCGCAGTGGATTTTTTCACACCAAGCTGCTTACCTATTGCAGATTCAGTCTTCCCAGCCTGGTGCAGGTCTACAATTGTGTTTCTGGTGTCCTTTGACAGCTCTTTGGTCTTGGCCATAGTGGAGTTTGGAGTGTGACTGTTAGAGGTTGTGGACAGGTGTCTTTTATACTGATAACGAGTTCAAACAGGTGCCATTAATACAGTTAACAAGTGGAGGACAGAGGAGGCTCTTAAAGAATAAGTTACAGGTCTGTGAGAGCCAGAAATCTTGTTTGTTTGTAGGTGACCAAATACTTATTTTCCACCATAATTTGCAAATAAATTCTTTAAAAATCAGACAATGTGATTTTCTGGATTTTTTTTTCTCATTTTGTCTCTCATAGTTGAGGTATACCTAGGATGAAAATTACAGGCCTCTTTCATCTTTTTAAGTGGGAGAACTTGCACAATTGGTGGCTGACTAAACACTTTTTTGCCCCACTGTATGCTCATTATATCACAGCTAAGGGGCAACTTTTAGTCGATGAAAAATTACATTTTAGTCAACTTTTAGTCAAAATATGTCTCTATACTCTCCGAACGCTCCGTCCCCGGCAGATCTCTGTGTCCGCTGCAGCATGTCTGTTAGGCCCCGCCCCCCGCACACAGAGAGACACAGGGAGATCGCTCTTCTGGAGTGAAGAGAGCGGAAATAATGATATTGCAAGTTAGAAACGTAAAATGCATTTTGACAGACAAGATGGAAACTTGGGGGAAAATATGCTGCATTTTGAATGTCCGATAGTCCACCATTAACACCTTCGTTCCGTCTCGTCTCGTCAACGAAAACTAAATATACATTTCGTCATAGTTTTTGTTATCAATAATCTATTTTTAGCTCGTCATCGTCTCGTCTTAGTCATGTAAAAAAGGTAGTTGATGAACATTTTTCGTCATAGTTTTCGTTGACGAAATTAACACTGGCATATTTATTGCCGGTATGAAAGGGTCTGTGCCGGAAATATCAAACATTTAATAAAAGTGAAAAACAATGAACAAGACTTAACGTATTAATAATAATTAATTATATTTATTCCGTTTGGATGTAGGATTTTTGACATTAGAGCAGTGATCTTCTCTGCAGCAGAGAGCTAAGCGCTGTCAGACCGGACCTAACCCTGAAAAGTATTATCATCTGAAATTAATAGGGATGTAACGATATACCGAATATCGCGGTATCGCGGTAAATAAACTTCCCAATACCGTCGTGAGACTGACAAAAACTACCGCTATTTAAAAAAAAAAAAAAATCTTAATTTTTTTTTTTTTTAAAACACTTTTTTTTTTTAAACCTTTATTTAACCAGGTGGTCCCATTGAGATCATCGATCTCTTTTTCAATAGAGACCTGTCCAACATGGCAGCAAGTAGGTTACAACATGAAAATAAAACAACAGATAACACAAAAGTACATCGTATTTACAGGGCCACATTTACACACCTAGAGACATGTACCAACATTATATTTATATCTCGCCAGGTCAATAAGCCTGGCGTTAGACTTTTTCGCTGTCTGTCATTTTGACAGACAGGATCGTAAAATATCCGTCATAATCCCTTATTACCCGTCGGGTCTGAACAGTTCACGATAGAGCATGCTCGTGAACTGTCAACGGGGGGGGGGTGCGGTGTTATGCCGTGTGTGCATGCACCTCGCGGGACGCGCACAGCGTAAAGCAAAACCTCCCAGACATGTATTGATCTGTACGGCAAAGTACGGTTTGGAAACTATATAATTTCCTTTTGGAGGGCATGCATAACACGGCATAACACCAGAGCCTGGCTGCGGGGAAACGTTGGCGCTGTTCCGAGTTTGTTCTAATCTGTCAAAATGACAGACTGCTTTCAGATTTTTCCGTCATTGTTAAATAAAATATTTGGTTAACGCGACCACTGGTGTCCCAGCAACATCAGTACCAAGCGAGAGAGTTTTTTCCAGAGCAGGGGATATTGTAAATGCCCAAACATCCCAGTTTATAAATACCTGGAAATGTGGACATTCTCATATTCCTAAAAACCTGTCTGATGATGCTGAGTGAGTGACTAGTGAGTTTGAGTTGAGTTACTTGAAAAACTAAAGTGAAACTTGATTTATTTTCATTGCAGGGTCTGATTATTAAATGTCCTTGTTTATTTGTGAGATGCAGTGGCACAAAGAAAATGCTTACTTTGTTTGGTAGTACTGGTAGGTACAAAAACACTGGTTTTCTTGTTCCAGTGTGTTACTGTCACTTTGTTTTTGACACTTTAAAATACTGCTATCCTACAAAAATGCTGTAAAAATCAGATTTATTATGTAATAAAAAAACATTTTCCGATTAAAAAAATGTTTTATTGAAAAAAAAAATTATGAATTTTTTTCTTCTTCCCTTTATTATTCAATATCGCGATAAATACCGTACCTTGGACTTGTTATCGCGATATTATCGTACCGGGAGATTTTGGTATCGTTACATCCCTAGAAATTAATCATTATGTTATTCATATTAAATACATATTGTATTTTTACAACTTGTATTTAGAAATACTCTGTTGTAATTATTGATGCATAAATGTGTTCAACCATTCAATGTGGCATCTGCTATAATGGGGTTAATGTATGATATTACTTAATAATACAATACATTATAATATATTATATGATAATTACATTTTAGTTTTATTCATTTCTTATTTCACAGTTTCTCATTATTATTATTTGTATTTTTATCGCTCATCTTATTTTTGATTTTATTAATCTGTGTGAATCTGTGCTATCCTGTTTTTCACTCTTACCCTGTTGCTGTTTGAACTACTGAATTTCCCGACGGGATTAATAAAGGTCCATCTTATCTTATCTTATCTTATCTTAATGTATAAGTTGATTTACTTCAATCTACTGTACTGTGTAAAAACACCCCAACAATATTACAAAAAATATACTGCATAAAGCAAACTATATACTTTATTTGATCTAAAACATTGACGTTTTTTCATTATAGTAACCTGTGAAAACCATAACAAATAAGTGATTAAATACTACAGTATTCAACAAACACAACTGCAGAGCTGCAAACATTGCAAACAGACTAGGTTCTCCAACACCCAGTTGTCTTTGTGTATTTGTGAATGAAGCGCCATCTCATGGTTAAATCCTGTAATTGAACAAATGGGGACATTTGGCAACGCCCTCTAGCAATTTGGCAACACCCCCAGCCACTGGGATCCGCTGGGTTTTTGGTTGGGACACACCCATGTGAGTCCTATCTGGAGTGCTACATCTGTATAGGTTGATAATGTTTATGTGGAATGTTTTTTTACATTTATAATCCATAATCCCATTTTTATGTAAAACTCGGAAAGTAAAAGTTAGTCAAATGACACACAAGGCACAGTTGTTTCCATATTCAAAACTTAATCTTCGCAAAAGGCATCACCAATTACACAACAGTTTATCTCTTGACTATTTTACAATCACAAAGTCGTAATCAAACACATTTTGCATTTAGATTAAATAGCGTTGTGAAATAAAAACGTTGTAAAAAGGACATGTTCTTGTTATTTCACAATTGTGTGTAATATTACATATTTTGTCCTGCATTAGAAATGTGATTATAAGATATTATCTGTTCTTTTATTATGAAAACATGTCTACATACTAGGCCACAGTAAGCATTTGTGTTAGCTCTTTTCTATATACAGTAGTGCAGGGGTAGCCAACACGGTGCCCGCGGGCACTCAGTGGCCCGCAGGGGCAACGTGAGTCGCCCGCCGGGCATGTTCTAAAAATAGCTCGACAAGCAAATCCAAAACAAAAAAGGAAATGTAATTAAAATAATCTACTCTATGCATAAACGAAACCTAAATCATAGCGAACTCTATCTACTTACTACAACTCTATATCTATCTAACACCACTCCTCCCCTACCCTCACAATGAATATCGACCAATCACGTTTTGCTTGATTTGCGGGACCAGCGTTGCAGTCGGGAAGAAAAGCAATGTGGCACCTCCCCGCTGATTTTCCTTCTGGCAGAATCTACACAACAGCCCCATTGAACAGCCTATCATGCCAGCCTATACAACACATGAGGAGCAGAGTTTTACTCTGTGTGTGTTGTAACTTGCATATATATTTATTCCACTTGACACACACACAGGCATGGCGTAATCTCCACTGGGGACAGGGGGGACATGTCCCCCGCACTTTTCAAAATCCCGTTTGTGTCCTCCCACTTTACAAATATGTTTATTATAATTTTTTAACGCAACCCGTCATTGCCAAGGAGGAGCACACAGCCTCTGTGAGCGAGCGAGAGAGCTAGGGAGAGAGAGAGAGAGAGAGAGAGAGAGAGAGAGAGAGAGAGAGAGAGAGAGAGAGCTAGGGAGAGCACACTTTTATCTATTTAATATAGATAAAGTAAGAAGTCATTCCAGTGTGTACTATAGGACAGTACAAAAAACAGTTTAAAAGGGGAGTGATTAGTAAAATATGCATAAATAAAAAGAAAGAATGCTAATTAGGTAACATAAGATAAGAATAAACCAGTTTAAATGATTTGTTATTGGTTGTGATAATATTCTAAAGATGATTGGAGTATTGAAAATTATACAGCTCCCTTTCATATGAGTGTTGAGAGCTGTATCCATAAATTCATTTTGTACTCAAAGTGCAGCAGATTGGTGCATTTCACTTCAACATTTAAAAAAAAATCTTTTAGAGGAGGTGAGGATCCCCCTAGATTAGAAGATGTGAAATCCCCCCTGGAGGATGTGAGGCCCCCCTAGAGGATGTGAGGTCCACCCCCAAATAAAGCAGGTTAAAATTATTAAATTGCATACATTTTCTTTTAGTAAACACTGAAAAAGGGTCCCACAGATCAAAACAGCACACAACGGTTAAAGGTAAGCATATAATATATAAATATAAAATATATACACTGCAAAAAACAAAAAAAAAGGAGTAAAAGTAGCCCCCGACTTGCTTTATTTTTTGAAAGTAGCCCTCATCCTAAAAAAGGTTGGTGACCCCTGCAGTAGTGCAGTTGCATGTTTAAGAAATGTCCATGAAGTTTATGGAGAAATAGTAGGATTTCAGTGAGGTTACTTAGAAATGTGCAAATAATAGCACTAGATGGTTCTTGTCTCCAATAATACCCCTGGCCTCTTTTAGAGGAATGTCATTGGACCTCAGCCTCGAGAGATAAATACATGACTGGTTTGATCCAGTCTATTAACATTCTTTGTCTTCCAGTCTGCCCAGACTACAGTAAGTCATATGTCCTCTCCCTCTCTCTCACACATATCGATATACAATATATAAAGAATTGAAATTGACAGTCAGATAAGTTGACCTTGAAGTTTGAACCACCTGAAATTCCATTTCTATCATTCCAATGAATGCTTATTAGACAAAGTATTTCAGTTGTGTGATGGCTAGTTCAACTCTGACATCTTTAGTGCAAGTTGATTCATCATTCACATGGACCTTCTCTTGTCATATCTGCTTCCTGTTGGAAGATCTATGGTGGAAATCATAGGTTGTATTGTTGCCTTTGTTTGATAGATAAAGGTAGTTGGATGACATGCAGCAATGACCTCCAGTGAGAACCAAACTGAGTATGTTGCAGGCAATCTTTCTCTACTAGCTTTTGGGGGATGGAACCAGGGCCGTATCCACCATTGAGGTCACTGAGGTCCGGACCTCGGAATTTTTTTTCGAGCTGTGTATATAACAAAACTTGGTTCTTTGTAGTACTTCCATTTACTGCCGATGGGGGCGCTGCATAACTACGTAGCCTCGATTAAAGCAAACAGAAGAAGGCGACATGTATCAACAAACCACCGCAGCCCGGACTTGTATCGGAACAGCGGAGGAGTGATGAGGTATCTAGAGATCTGAGTCCAGCGGGCTGCTTGTGTTCCTGTTCATCAGGACATCATATGACCAGCAGATCCTGTGTTAACGCTCTACGTTAGTCAGTGGACGTCCGACCACCACATGCCCACTAACTTATATTGCAGCTATAGGCTATACTTTGGTTTAAATTGCGTTAATAAACTAGCTAGAGAGCTACAGTTAATTACATTCATCCAATGTCAGAAGGATTACCTTTTAACAAACGTTGTAATGCTTTTCTTTCATTTCAATTTGAGTAAAACATTGAAGATATAACATTGTATTGTTTTCTTTTTACACTGACTCAGATATAATGAAAAGACTTCGTCAGTGGAAGCTCAGCTTAGAAAGAAAGAGACAGGACAGGCAGAGAGAAAGAGAGAGAGAGAAAGTGATGGAAGTCAGGGAGGAACTGCAGGTACAGTCACACAAAACAATGTAGGCTTAATAACCCCATCTATCGATTACAATATAGACAATAGGCATAATTTTAAAACAACATACATCTATTGCAGTTATGATGTCATAATAACATACAATTGTATAAAACACAATTTGCTTATATCTTTGTTCTCTTTTGAAAAGAAGTCTTGCACTAGACTCGGGTGTGACTCGTAATGCAAATGAGTAAGTTATATGGTCTTGAACATGACTCAATTTGCTCTATACCCAGTCCTGATTTGGTCTCGACTGGGTTAAGATTATTTTGGCTTCTTGACTCAATCTCCTTTTCCTAAAATAAGTTGGCCTTGACTATAACCCAGCTGGTAAACCCAGAGTTAAAGTAGTGCTTTTGCAAGATTGTGTAGAAGACACAGTTTTAAAGATCTCTTGATAAAGTTAAATAACTGTTTGTCAACAAAATATTATGAGTGTTATTCCACTAAGAATGTATTTTGTCGAAGACAGCACTGCTAACCAACTAACAAAACGAACCAGACAGTAGTGAAAAGCATTGCATTATGTATACTGTATTCGATACAGAATAATGCATTTCACTACTCGTTTAGGGGGTGACAAGCAAAAGATAAGCTAAATAAAAAGAAGCTCACATTTACAATGAGAGCAGTTTCTGGGTGCAGTATAATCATACAGAGCATTGACCACTAGTTAACCATCCAGCAGATCATTGGGGCATCATTAAACAGACCTTAAGGGTCAACCATGTTACGTAAAGAGGCTGGATTTGGCCTGGAATGACACTAAATGGGATGGGGAGTTGCTGCAGCTATGCTGAAGTAAGTTGCACCAATCCCCGGCCTACACTTTAACCCCTGCCTGCTAGGTCAGCACAACATCCACTGGATTCAATCCATTTCTCTCCCAGGATTACTGCACTGCTACTGGGTCTAGAAAAAATATGCGGAACTGGCTGTTTTAAGTTTGGAGGATCCATGACTAAAACACAGGGTTCAACCTGTGTCAGGGTTTTAAGGATTTCATAGATTTAAAGAACTTTTATAGAGTTGGCAAAAAGGACAATTTTCATGTGAAAACAGGAATAGTTTTGATTTACTGTAGTGGAGATATTCCATTTTGAACCATTAAGGCTTGTGTTTTTTTGTGTATTCTTAATTTTTTTTATTATTATTTTGTGAGTTGAGTGAGTATTTGGTGGTTGTATTGTTTTGTAATACTATGCATATATTTTTTTTTTTTAAAGTGTTAGTAAAATTATCCAACATTATCCTTTTTTCTCTGGGCTGTTGGATGGGTGTGTTAGACTGACA
Organism: Notothenia rossii; assembly: GCF_949606895.1. Classification (NCBI taxonomy): domain Eukaryota; kingdom Metazoa; phylum Chordata; class Actinopteri; order Perciformes; family Nototheniidae; genus Notothenia; species Notothenia rossii. Next base: position 41,591,693 of record NC_136902.1, read on the forward strand.
GCAGCTGGCAGTGTTACACCGTAGAGGCAGGAGGGAGGCTGTGGCTCAGTGGATAGTGTGCTGGACTTCGAGTCAGGGGATAGCAAGTTTGAGTCCCACTGCAGTCAGCATGTCATTGTGTCCCTGGGCAAGACACTTCACCTCACTTTGCTCCTGTGGGGATTGTCCACAGTACTGAATGTATGTAAGTCGCTTTGGATAAAAGCGTCTAACAAATGACATGTAATGTAATGTGTGGCAGGCTGCTGTCTGGCTCACTGAGACCATCTGCTCTGCCTCTCAGAACCGCAATGTTCTGCTTTATGCAAACATTTGGTTTCCAATGTGTTATTCAAGTAGTTTATAGAGCAGATATATATCCTGGAGCAAACCCAAAAAATGCTGTTTAATTTCTGTTGGATTTCAAGTACTATAGCTGAGGACTTCAAGTAAGATTCAGAATATAAAGCTGTGTGGTAATGTATGTAAGGGATAAGCCTCAACCAAATATATGCCAAGTTCAGTATTGTCAAACTGCAGATCAGAGAGAACAGACAGTGGTGACTTATACTGTATCTAAAGGGAGAGGTAACACAAAACTTGTGGGAATAATCCTGTGGAGACTTTAAATATAAAGAAAATCACAATCTGTCCAACAACACGACAGCAAAGTGTCTAGTATCTATCAAGACATTTTCTCTCTGTGTCCACTCTGTCTGCCTGTGTCCATCACTGGAGGGTAACAAGTGTTGGACGGATGGACAGATCCGTTGGGCAACGTCTCAAACCGCAAATTACATTGGCCCACAAGTGCAAAGAACACAGCCAAAAGCTTTTAACAGTAATTGAGTGTTTTTAGGGTAGATTTCTCTCAGTTGTCACACTTATGCCTCCTAATGTTGACAGCTGTGATCAATATCCTACTATTAGCAACAAATAACTTTTACATCCAAAAGAAAATGATTAGTCTTCGCTCTCTATGGCTCTGCAGATCAGTGGTGGAAAGTAACTGACTACATTTACTCAAGTATCGTACTTTAGCACAATGTTAAGTACTTGTACTTAAATTGAGTATTAAAATGTTTTGCTACTTTGTACTTCTAACCCACTACAAATCAGATCTAAATTGTGTACTTTGACTCCAATACATGTATTTAATACCTTTAGTTACTTTACAGATGTGGATGAATGATGTGAAATCTAATCAAGTGTTAAATCAGACTTTAGTTCCACCTGGAGTAAATTCACAAGCTACCCTGCAGTATACAAAGTCATTCAAACTAGCTGCACCTTTACCAGCTTTGAGAACACTTTCATGATCAATCATTATAAAAAATATCATATATATTAATCTGAAATGTACGGAGCCCTGGAGGGTTCATAAAGAGAAACATAAATAAAACGAGGCCACGTTTTATTAATTTGTGCACACAAGATGTAATTCGTGGCCTCAATTTAAATAAAATGAGGCCACGCTTTATGAATTTGTGCGCACAATATACAGTGGGGCAAAAAAGTATTTAGTCCTACGGACCATTTGTTTTTTTGTTTTTTTACACGGATTCATCTCCCTCCATCGTGTTGATTTGAATCAGAAGTTCTGAACATGAGCCTGCCCCGCTCTACCTTCTGAGCCAATCACAGCGCGATAATGACCTGCCTTCCGTTTCAACTATACTCCTTCCGTTTCCACTATACTTTCTCTCCCACATACATGCATTCTTCTCTTGCATACATATATTGTCTTCAGACATGCATATATTATTTATAATATTAAATGGAAACATTGAATGAATGTGCATGAGAGCAAAATGTATAAATGTGTGAGTGAAAAATGTATAAATATGTGAGTGACAATGTATGAATGTGTGCATTGAAATATGATAATATGAGAGCAAAATGTATGAATGTGTGAGTGTAAATGTATATGAGAGTGAAAATGTATGTATGCAAAAGGAGAATGTATGTGTGTGAGAGGACCCACACTTTCTCGTGCGCACGAGATACTTTCATATGGTTAGACACATCGAACTTCCCGATTATTACGCCATATTAATAGTTTTATGAAGATGTCCGGTCGCCAGGGTGTGTGTATGTTTGTGTGTGTGTGTGTGTGTGCGTGCGTGCGTATGTGCGTGCGTATGTGAGTGCGTGTGTGGCTAAAACGTAGCAGCCTCGATCTCTATTCAGCTGTTCTAATGAAGGTAAACACAGTGAATGCGCTGCGCAGATAGCAGATACTGTGAGTTACGAACATGAATTCAGATCAAAGCAGACTGGTTCACAGACTCTCCTGTTTTGTGAATCTTGTGCGAACGAGAAAGTATATCGTGCGCACAAATTGATAAAGTGTGGCCTCGTTTTATTTAAATTGAGGCCACGAATTACATCTCGTGCGCACGATTTAATAAAACATGTTTTGTTTTTTTTCTCTATGAACCCTCTAGCGCTCCTTAGAAATGGGCCAATCGGCATAATGACTACTTTTACTTAAATCACATTTCGAATGCAGGACTTTTACTTGTAAAAGAATATTTCCACACTCTGTTACTTATACTTTTACTTAAGTACAAGTTCTGAGTAGTTCTTCCACCTCTGGTGCAGATCATACTGTAGCTGCTGAGTAATGGAAGGTAGCATTAGTAAGACCAGAGGTGTTAAGCGAGTGTGACATCATTCCAATGAACCAGGCTAATGTTTCTGCCTGGAAGCTGCTATAGTTTGCATTGTGTTGTTGTTGGAAGCATGTTGTGTTTTCCTCCTCGGGGGGCTGGGCACAGTTTCATTGCAATGATTAATTCCTGCTAGTGCATTACATAACACTATTGTTGCAGCTGATGTACTGGTACCACTTTATGTGCCGCATGCAACAGTAAATTAATGCTGCACGGCTGCTTTGATGTGATGCAGTTTGTTAGATTTTGTTTATAAGACACAATTAACCTTAATTGATTCTTCTCAGTGGTGTATTGTTTAAAGATTTCACGGTTTAAATGATTCTGAGACTGTAATCAAAAATGGTCAAACCCCCTGAAAATATCTATTTCTGTATTCACCAACATAAAAGCTGCATTGATGAAACACTAATTTAATAATGTAGAAATTGAAGGTGTGTTTCATCATAAGGATCTTCAGGATTCTTTGAAATGACTGCACATAACTGTCAGTGGGTATAGGATTGGTTCCCAGTCGACTGAACAGAGGCCTGTACTACGAAGCTGGTTTGCCTTAACCTGTATATGTTTGAGTTAGCCCGTTGGCCTAATCCAAAACATACGCGCTCTCGCTACACGGTACTACGACGCGGGTTATCAAGTGGATCGCTCAAGACAGCCGTCTCCTATCTAGTTAGGTGCGCGTTCACATGAAAGGGGTGGTATTTGGAGCATTCGACCAATCACAAACATGGAGAAGCGTACTGACAGCGCAGCGTCATACTTCCAGAATGAAAAGTCAACTATATAATTAGACAAATATGAAGACGTTAAACTTTAAACATCCATGACTTAAACACTTTATCCAGGATAAAAGCCACATAGTTGCACCTGCAAGGTGAAAACAGCTGGTATAAGAAAAAGTGTTTGAATGCGTACATTAACAGGTTTATGATATCACTGCCCCGTCTGGATCTGACTTTAATTACATTTGTCTCGAGTGTTTCGTCAACTTAATGTTTTGCTTAAAATAATACTTCTGCATACAGTATGTGACACTGTGAGTGTTGCACGGCCAGATACGGCTCAGCAGTGATATGCCGCGGACTGTACTTAATATTACTCTGATCCGGTTACTTATGTTGTGGCAGATATTTAAGTAAGCTTTCTTAACGCTAATGTTATAATAGTCAGATTGCTCTGAAGATGGGAGGTGATATTCTATTAATGTTCACGTTCACACAGTCGGTGATTTTTGCCGGCCGTCTTTCCTGCAACGGCAGCTTTTCTGTATTTCCTTTCTCCTGTAATATGACTTGATCGCTTTAAACTCTGCACACTGAGCTCTGATTAGTCAGCAGGCAGTGCTTTCACTGAGTTGAGCTCTTAGCCTGCAACCTAACCTGGTCCCGAACAGGGGGGTATACTACGAATCTAGTTCAACCTATCTTGGATATGTTTTGAGTTATCCGGTTGACTTAATCCAAAACAAAGCCGCTCTCGCTAAACTGTCCTACAACGCTGGCTATCAACTCGTTCGCTCAAGCCAGCCATGTCCTATCTAGTTAGGTGCGCGTTCACATAAAAGGGGTGGTATCTTGAGCATTCAACCAATCACAAACATGGAGATGCGTACTGACAGCGCAGCGTCATACTTCCTGAATTAAAACTATAATATTAGTCAAATATGAAGAAGTTAAACTTTGAACATCCATGACTTAAACACTTTATCCTGGATAAAAGCCACATAGTTGCACCTGCAAGGTGAATTCAGCTGGTAAAAGAAAAAGTGTTTGAATGCGTACATTAGCAGGTTATATGATACATTATGATTTGATATGATGTGATATGAATGATAATGGGACACATCGAGGTCTGCACTCACAGTGCCGCGGACTGCTAAGTAATGTTACTTTGATCCGGTTACTTATATTGTGACAGATATTTAATTAAGCTTTCTTAACATAATAGTATAATAATAGTTATAATAGTCCGATTGCTCTGAAGATGAGAGGTGATATTCTATTCATTTTCACGTTCACACAGTCAGTGATTTTGGCCGGCCGTCTTTCCTGCAATGGCAGTTTAAACTGTATTTCCTCCGCACACTGAGCTCTGATTGGTCAGCAGGCGTGGTGCTTTCGCTGAGTTGATCTCTTATCCTGGAACCTATCCTGCTTCGGAGCACAGACTAGGTTCCAGGATAAGTCACCATGGAGATCTAGCCCGCTAAAAAGTGAACCAGCTTCGTAGTACCGGATATCCCAGAAGTTATCTTGCTAAACGAAAATCCTGCTTCGTAGTATACCCCCCAGGTCACCCAGTATAATAATAATAATAATAATAATAATAATTTTAATGTATTTAGCACCTTTTATAAACCCAAGGACACTTATACAGAGGTCTGCAGTACATTTGTTTAAAGATGCCCTATTCTGCTTATTTTCAGGTTCATATTCATATTTGTTGTCCCCATGCTTTAATGTTCAAAAAGCTCTTTATTTTTCTCATACTGCCTGTGCTGCAGCACCTCCTTTCACCCAGTTGAAGCACTGGCCAATAGAAGCGTGAGTGTAACATAGTGATGTCACCATGTTAAGGAAGTAAACAAAGAGTCCAATGGAAGTTTTTATCCAATGTCAGTATCTTGCCCAAAGACATGTTGACATAAGAGGCTAGGGATTGAACCAATGAGGCCCCCCCCCCCAACTGGTGGACAACCATTTACCCACTAAACCTAGTCACCACCCGTACTACAGATACCCCCAACTAAATTACAGACTTATTGATAAATGTCCCCTGTTGGTTTTATAGTAACTTTATAGTTTCAATTACAATAAAGGATATGTAATGCCTAAATCCAAAGCAACTAGTATACACTGCAATAATGCAGACATGCCTCCAGGAGCACTTTGGGGTTGAACTTTTTTTAATGTGAAAAGTAATCAACTAATTTTCAAAAATATTGAATGCCCATTTAGGGTTAAGTAATTGTGTAGTATAGGCCTACACCCCTAACTAGAGGTAACGTACCCCCATGAGGTCAAACTTAAATCAGAGATTGTGTCACCAATGGCAGGTGGCAGCTGGGCACAGCCTCTCTTTGGCCCTCTCTCTTGATTTCTAAGAAACTAGTGCATGCTGTTGGCTCTTGCACTGTAGGTCCCATACTGAATCTGTGTGGGTGTCAGACAACAAAGGGAAGGAAAGTCAAAAGAACAGCATGAGTTTGTAACTGCCACCCAAGACAGAATGAAAAAGCCACCTGTGTGCTTGAACAGAGAGAGGGAGGAGAGGAGTGCAGGGACGAGGAGAGCAGGAAGAATTATTCATTATCCTGAGGTTCAGGGAGTTTTTATTCTACTCCTTCAAGGCTCCTTTGACAACTCTGTTTACTGCTTTTTTGATACAGATGAAAACTGAGAGCCACAGAAGTCCCTATACAGCTGTTCACAGTGTGTTGAACTTCAGATGTGTCATTGCACAAAAATACCTCAATAACTTTTCATAACTTACAGACTTCTTAGGCCTTTAAGGACAGAAAGTCCATAGTGTAACATAGTATTAAAAGTACTTTTTATAGGGATAAAAATAAACTTTAAAGAAGAAAGATAATGTATTAATAAAACAAAGTGTCTCTTGTAACTGAAATTCCACTGCTAAGATTATTATCAATTGTTTGATATCTGGCAAAATGTTTGATGAAATGAAAATACTAGATAAAATAATAACCTTGAAAATATCATTTTGTTTATGTTACTGAGGGAAACCACATGAAAGAGGCTTGTTGATTTGATTAAACACACACACACACACACACACACACACACACACACACACACACACACACACACACACACACACACACACACACACACACACACACACACACACACACACACACACACACACACACACACACACACACACACACACACACACACACACACACACACACACACACACACACACACACACACACACACACACACACACACTTCAAATTAAAATTAAAATGTATGACTGGAACATCCTGGTTAGAGAAAACCAGCTAAAAGTCAGTAATAATGTGCAGCAGGAGCTTGCTTCACCATGAAGGTGTTCTTTTCTCTATCCCGCTTATTACAGGGATACATACTAAATAAACCAACAACTTGTCTCACAATATTGATTACAAATTATCCTATTGCCTCCACTAAGAAAATAATAGTCTGCTCCACTGCGTACCAAAGGCAGGAACTGCAGAAACAGCACCGTAACTTCAAATGACGGCAGCACTGATGGAGGTTTTCTGTAATTGTCCAATCAGTTCTCTAGCCTCATCTCAATACCCCTCCTCGACTCCTCCTTTCCCTCACTCGCGTCCCTTCCTTGCGTCTTAGCTCCGCCTCCATAAGATGCGAGCGAGAGACACGAGGAGGAGACGCGAGGACAGAGGAGTCCTCAGGTATTAATTGGGATGTCCTCGTTCACTCAAACGTCACTCTTAAACGACGTCTGTTAATGATGACATGTGCACAGCTGTATCCCCTCTCATCGGGCTTAACTGATTAATCCTTTAGAACCGGCCCATTTGTTGTTAAGTATTTATTTAAATGAATGGATCTTTCTCTTGTTAGTCAAGGAATTCAATGTATGATGGTTGGTCCTGCTTTTGTGTTCCGTTTTGGTATCAAATGTAGCCTACATTTAAATAAAAAATATAATGATAGTAATGTGAAAGCCTTTACTCTGAACATGTGTGTCCTGTAGATCCCCACATTCACCACAAACCCACATTCAGGACTGTGAATTTTAAATCATTTAACTCCTGAATATCTTACACAAAACAAATAATTGTTATTTATCAAGATCTAGCCATTTATAAAATAGCTTTCTTAATAGCTATGTATTAGTGACGCTCAAGATCATTAAACATGACCTAAATTGTTAGTATAACCTTAAGAAATGAAATTGCACATAATAATTCCCAGGGAGCTGTGAACACTTATACATTTATGTGATGCTTTTCCGACTCATCTTCCAGTTCTCCGTTTTCCTCTGTTGAAATCATAGACTGGTTGAAATCGACGAACTGTGAAGGAGGGGGCGGGGCTTTTATACGCGAGTAGTATAGCAGTCGAGGAGGGGTATAGAGAACCGCAGTGACGCGTCGTAAAACCCGGAAGTAAGTTAGCATTTTTAGCACTTCCGGTTCCTTCCTCAAAAAGCAATGCATTTTTTCCATAGGGTTTTGGAAAATAGCTCGAAATAAGGTCTGTGGTTGACACAAATTTAAGAGATAAATCATGTTTTGTTCTACGACATTAAATACATCAGCAGTGACCCCACTGGGGATTTTTGAAGAGTTTACGTGTCTGAAAAACGATGGTTGTTACCGAGTGGCTGAATAGGACTACAGAAATTGTCGAGGCCGTTTTACGTCATTACGCCGAACACGTAAACACTCCCGCTAAGTTTGTTTTCCCCTGTGTTCTTCTTGAAAGCAAGTACCTGCATATCTTTAGTATCTGTATATCTATATCTGACCATTAGAATCTGCATTTTTGAAATTGTCGTTTTTAACACCGTAGTTTTACAAATTATAGAATAATTAATTACCAGTGTTTTCCAATTTTACTTTGCAGTTCGTTTCTTTAGGTAACTTTAGCTAAAGCTAGCGCTACTAGTTAGCTACGCAATGGTTTGTTGCTTTGCTCCGGGTTGCAGCCACAGGTCTTCGCATGAAACGTGCTTGTTCTATCGTTTCCCGGCCGATGTTTTCCAAAGGGGAGTCTGGATTCGTGTCATGAGGTAAGCTGACGTTACATTTTTGTCTATATCACGGTGAAATGTAAATGATGGGTAGTGACTGTATCGCCGTTTTAGAGATGGCGCTGCTGAAAAGACCGCAACATAAGTAAAGATAATGAATAAATCCTATTAAAACCTGTGTGGCTTATATGATAAGTCTAATTAGTACAAGCAGCATAACATTTCACCATGTAACTAAAGATTGTAGTCAGGGAAATCAGTTTGACATATTGAACTAATAACAAATCACCTCTGGCTGGCAGAGAACTCTCGGCTCCATAGCTTCTCTTGGACGTAAAATCACATGTACATTTTACATTTATATTCAATTTAATATTCCATCCCTCACATACTTTTGTATATATAATAACTTATATTTTGTTTTTCTTGTTATGCTGCTGCAACACAAACATTTCCCAAATTGGGATCAATACAGTAATATCTTATCTTAATTAATTAAGAAATATAACTATTATAATTAGTGTAGCAGCTGACACCTATTTTCAATATGGATTAATCTACCATTTATTTCTTTAGTTCAATTTTCATCTATAAAAATATCAAAATAGTGAAAATGTTCCCGAGACTTATCGAAGTGCAAGGTTATATCTTTAGACTTTTTGTTTTAGCCTATGTACTGTATGTCTTAATGCTCTTATATGTGACGGTGTGACTTCCATGAAACTAATATGTTATATCTTCCCAACAGACGAGCTGACAGGAAACCTAACACTCTAACAACCACAACATTGCAAAGGCGTGTAAATGTAAATTAAAAAAAAATTCACAATTTTTTTATTTCTTCTTCTTTCTTGCAGTGAGGTGAAGCTGACCTTGCACTTGGTGCCAGTAAGGATGTTCCTCACGCAGGCTGAATGTTTCTCCTTCCTTACTGACACAGAAGCCCTTGATTTGCAATGCTTCACTAATTGTCATTTCCCTGGCTCCGTTGGGACACTTTACCTCCAGCACAGCGGAAGACCCTACCAGACCATCTGGAGATGCCCCCAACAATCCTGATAGGGAGAGCCACAAATCTGACTCATGGACCTGCATCTTGGTTGCAGTGGTGAATGCCCTGACGCCCTCACATTCATTCATAGTCCCCCACTGTACAGACAAAACACCATCAAGGGCCTGTTGTTGCCCTAGCACCCTGGCAATAAAGGAAGCAGTTACACGCTTTGACCTCAGGACAGCTCCAAAGTTGCTGGCAGTCAACCTTCCTTTCCTGAACAAATGCCAGTTTGGGTTGGTTCGCTGACCAGTGGTAGCCACCTGAATTGCCCTCTGTTGCTCCTCAGACAATGCCATGCTTGCCACAATTGCCTCAGGTCCCTGATGCCCAACAGATTTGATAATTTCAGGAACAGTAAGTGTTTCCAAGCTGTAGTGTTCCTCTTCTGGCTCGGGGGAGAGAAGCCAAGAAATTCCTGAAAACCTGCCCCCGAGTCTGTCCCTCGGCCAGTCACGATCTTCGGAGGTGTGCTCTCTTGTCAGCGGGTTAAGTTAGTTATTGGTTTCAACAGTCACATTAAAACAGTTACTAAATCAGCCTATTATCACCTAAAGAACATATCTAGGATTAAAAGACTAATGTCACAGCAGGATTTGGAAAAACGTGTCCATGCTTTTATCTTCAGTAGACTGGACTACTGCAATGGTGTCTTCACAGGTCTCACTAAAAAATCTATTAGAAAGCTGCAGCTGATTCAGAACACCGCTGCTCGAGTCCTCACTAAAACTAAGAAAGAGGATCACATCACTCCTGTTCTGAAGTCTTTACTCTGGTTCTTCACTAACACTAAGAAATTGGATCACATCGCTCCAGTTCTGAAGTCTTTACACTAGCTTCCTGTGTGTCAAAGAATAGATTTAAAAATACTGCTGCTGTTTATAAAGCACTGAATGGTTTAGGCCCAAAATACATTTCTGACCTCCTGCTAAATTATGAACCATCCAAATCTCTCAGGTCTTCAGGGACTGGTCAGCTTTCTGTCCCCAGAGTCAGAACTAAACATGGAGAAGCAGCATTCAGTTATTATGCTCCAAATATCTGGAACAAACTCCCAGAAACCTGCAGGGCCGCTGCAACTCTGACTACTTTTAAATCCAGGCTGAAGACTTTTCTTTTTGTCGCTGCTTTTAATTGAACTATTCATATCTTAGACTGCACTGTAACTTTTATCCATGTATTTTTTCTTTTAATGTTTCTTTTATTAGCTTTTCTTTTTAATGACTGATTTTAAATGCCATTTTCTTAATGTCTTTCATTTTTTGTAAAGCAATTTGAATTGCCTTGTGTTGAAAAGTGCTATATAAATAAACTTGCCTTTCCTTGCCTAATAAAGATTTCATGTGACACATACAATTGATTTGTTGATGGGAATTAATGTGAATAAATTAACTCTAGGTTAACAGTACTCTTGCTATCACTACTCACCGACACTATAAATCTTGTCCCTCATGCTAGCCCTGACAACACCGGTAAGCACACCTTCATCTAGGCTGCACTGTTACGTGTCCTGACTTGTAGTGGTTCTCTCCTCTGTCTACACTCTTCTTGTCATCTTTGTAAAATGATATCAGACTGGTAATTGACACAGCCATGACTTCTAGTTAAATTCAGTGTGGCTAAAATGAAAAGCTTTGTTAAAATATGCAAGCATGCGAAAGTCAAATTCAGCTTTATTGTCAAAAATTCTACATGTGTTATACATCCAGAAATATCGTTTCCCACAGTGTGACATGTATACATAAAACAAAACAAAAAGGGCCTAGATAAACGTGGTATACATTAAACAAAACCAAAAGGGCCTAGATAACCGGGGTATACAGTTTAAAATGTTAATATATTTAATTTAAAGTGTTCAAAGTGCAGTTTCAGTGCAAGTCAGTTGAAACGATCTTAAGTTGGCGTGACGTTGAAGTCGTGCGACCCTGCTGCTGTACTGGCTTGTAGTTCGTTTATAGCATAACGTTAGCATTTCGCTTTTGGCGACTAGATTTATGATTCAGAAATGATAAAAGTAGGGTTGACATGTGGGGATTATCCGGCTGAACAAAACGTGATCCCTCTCTTAAATGTGTGTCAACCACAGACCTTATTTCGAGCTATTTTCCAAAATCCTATGGAGAATTTGCATTGGTTTTTCAAGAAGGAACCGGAAGAAGTTTACTTCCGGGTTTTACGACGCGTCACTGCGGTTCTCTATTGGGATGAGGCTACTGTTTATTTTCCATTAACCAGTCTTTAGACACTGCAGAGCCCATATGATCTGTTAGTGTTTACTTCCTGTCTGTCTTCTTCTGCTGTTCGCTTTAGTGTTTACTTCCTGTCTGTCTTCTTCTGCTGTTCCCGTTAGTGTTTACTTCCTGTCTGTCTTCTTCTGCTGTTCCCATTAGTGTTTACTTCCTGTCTGTCTTTTTCTGCTGTTCCCTTTAGTGTTTACTTGCTGTCTGTCTTATTCTGCTGTTCCCTTAAGTGTTTACTTCCTTTCTGTCTTCTTCTGCTGTTGTTCCCTTTAGTGTTTACTTCCTGTCTGTCTTCTTCTGCTGCTGTTCCCTTTAGTGTTTACTTCCTGTCTGTTTTCATCTTCTGCTGTTCCCTTTAGTGTTTACTTCCTGTCTGTTTTCTTCTGATGTTCCCTTTAGTGTTTACTTCCTGTCTGTCTTGTACTGCTGTGCCCGTTAGTGTTTACTTCCTGTCTGTTTTCTTCTGCTGTTCCCGTTAGTGTTTACTTCCTGTCTGTCTTCTTCTGCTGTTCCCGTTAGTGTTTACTTCCTGTCTGTCTTCTTCTGCTGTTCCCGTTAGTGTTTACTCCTTTTTCAGCAACAATTAACAGCCTCTAGACCGTCCAAATTGACTAATCAGAATCTAAGTAGTATTCAACTAATCCACGTAATAAGTCAACTTTAAAACACTGCAGTGAGTATCCAGGTTTTATTACTAATCACTAGTCATAGAAAAACGTCATATCACAAGAAAACAAAAAACTGATAGTTTTAAATAAAAAGACTGGGACACGAATACAGCTTTTTTTTCAGTGAAAGATTTCAAATCCACAACTGACGGAAGCAATCAGCTTATATCTTTGAGCATACGAGAGGATTGCATCAGCAGCTACAACTTATTAGAAGTAATGAGTACGCTGACATTACATTTTGAATGTAGTATCCCCATCTCCGGTTTTCCAGGCAGTCAATGCATATGATATTTGTGCTTAGGTTTCTTGAGCTAAAAGTACAAAGCACTAAAACAAGCAACCAATCACCATCAATAGCTCCAAATGTAACTCTTTTCGGTTTAGGATCAATCCCCCAGTCTGGCACTGTACAGTAGTCTGTGTGATCAGTGATTCTAGGATGGGCGAAAATGCTTGGTATTCTACACCATTCTGAACAACTCTTTCCATTAAGTAAAACAAAACAGTTGGAAAAACAGATACATTTTGCCCAGTGCTGTTACATTAATTACATTTCTTATATTCTATTTTACTTTATTTATGTACTATTTGATCTGTGTTATTGTGTTGCACTGTTGGAGGAGCCTGTGACCTAAGATGTTCATTGTCATAACTACACTGTAGCTATGCACACATGACAATAAAAGCTTTGAAACTTAATGTGTATACTCTGTGATTATGGTAGCTGATGTATGTGTGGTGTGATGTGTTGGCAGGTATTAGGAGCAGAATCACCAAACATGAAGAAAACAAATGCAGCTCCTGCTTCCGTTTAGTGACTCCCGGCATGGGTATCAAGAGAGGTTGCCTGTGCCACAGTCACTCACACATGGCAGGCAGCAGCCACTGAGTTGTGTGGTCTCCAGCTAAGCTGTTTAACAACTAACAGGCAGACTGGAACTCCATAACGCAGTCCCAAAGGGCCTCTAACCCGTACACAGGAATAACTTGAAGAGATGCAGCTGCTGATGTGCAGTGGTACAGATCCACTAACAAGGGAGATGGGAGCAGATGTATCATTGTGTAGCATTACATATCAAGGGCTGCATTGCAGACTGAGCTCTTCAGAGCAGAGAATTATCCAATAATGCTATTAATAGGTCAGGGTCCAGTCAGCAAAACGGACTCACAGGAACATATCTATAAACCAGTCCCACAAACAGTCCCACAGGGTCATAAATAGTTGGAAACGGCGCAGAGATCAATACACAGGATGACTCAGATTGCACAGAGCATGGCAGCTACAGCCCAAAACAGCCCATAATGCCCCCAAACCACATTTAGCCTCTGAGATGCAATATTCCAGCTCTGCATTCACCTAGCATTGCTGCAGAGAGCAAGCCAAGGACAGAGGCTGAATGTGCCATTACCACCAGCCCAGCACCAGAGAAATAAAGAAAATAACACGGCTTCAATGTTCACATTTCTTCAGTCGATCGTAAAAACTTTAAAGGGGCCCTTTCTGCTTCTGTCCCTCTCCTGTAGTGTGTTATATCATTTTTTGTCCAAGTAAATGGTCTGCAAAGGCAAAATCCATGTGCTTTCTCTCCCACACTGTTTACTTCCATAACATAGTGACACCACTACGTAACACTTGCACTTCTACTGGGTAGCGCTCAAACACTTTGTACGAGATATACTAAGGGGTGGGACAGAAGTTGAATAATATCAGTAGTGTAATAATACACAGCTAAAATTCCACATATTTCAACAATAAATATGTTGCAAGTAACTGGCATTTCTCCAGACATCTCTGTTCAAGTCAGAGATGTCTGGCATGAAAAGAAAGGCAGCGGTTCATTATCACTCCTGTCACTTTCAGGCTACAGTGCCTCAAAAGTCTTCTGCACACCAGATGAACCGGTGCAGAGGAAACGACCGATGGACCTTTGTTCACGTTGTGATGTGGGCAGTCAGACATTTTAAATCAGATCATCTGGATTATCATCTGGATTATCAAGAGCCAAATGGGAAGTCTTTTGTGAAAATTGTTGGAAAGAGAGTTGATGATACTTGATAACGAGGTGCCAGTATGAGTCGCAATATGATGCGTTCAAGTTCTTTTCAGTAAAGATTTATATTGGACGCAGGTAGATTATATGTTCACAAAAAAACGTGTGAATTTAGATGTTTTCACAGAAATATAAAATAGGCATTAGAGTTGGAAGTATGCCCTGTGTTTCTTTCTAACACTAGTTAGAGCAGCAAGTTGAACTACCGAAGTGTTTTGATTTGTGAAAGAAGCTTTTTTGTTGGATAATGTGAAGTGTACTGCCAACCAAAGAGACATGTGAATAATAACAAAGAGTGAGAAGTAGAATGTGACCCATAGCCACCAATCAAACACAAATCAGTTACTACCCAACATTAGGCTCAATAAGATAAAAAATAGGTCAAATTAAAAAGGCAATGGCAATTCAGTTTACAACAACATGCGAATGGCTGATATCTCTAAATACTACAGTATCCCGGGATACTCAGTTCCTAGTCCTAAAGGCAAATCAGAGCTGATCAAACACTCACCGCCCAAAAAAAAGCTTCAGACCCATTGCATAAATCGGGGCTTTTATAGTCAATTAGTGTTTGTCAATATCACACAAACTGAAAACTACCAAGAAACATTAAAGGGCTCTCCAGCTATTCAGTATGACACTTCCATAAAGTTGGAGGATTGAAAGAAAGAGTGGTCAATATTAGCATTACCACTTTTATAATTTGTCTCTAGGATGGGTTGGGTCAATCACCATAAACACTGAATCCTGTTTTCCCATAATGCAACTCCATAGTGTCTTGACGAATCCTTACAACACCAGCTCACTGCTAGACAAGTGTTCTCAAGGCCAATGTAAAATAATCCTTATGAAATCATCAGGGTTTGTTCTCAGATTGTATAAAGCACCTCCAGAACCACAGAAGATATTACATATATTATATGTGTTGAAAATACATTAATTGTGGCTTAAGATTGATATCAAAATACATACACAACTGCACAAGACTTCCTTCTCTCTTTTTTATAGAAATTATTTGTATTCTTTGTTCTTCGAGTCTCTCCTGTGTAGCAATGAGCATCACTACCAGGTAAGAAATCCTCTGGAAATCCCCACACACACACACACACACACACACACACACACACACACACACACACACACACACACACACACACACACACACACACACACACACACACACACACACACACACACACACACACACACACACACACACACACACACACACACACACACACACACACACACACACACACACACACACACACACACACACACACACACTTTGTGTATACTCTGACTGATGGAGATTGAAAGGCATTTTTTTGTCTGTTGTGTGCAAATTAAGGTACATCAAGAGGTTTTTGAAGGTCTATCAAAACCATCTTTTGGAATGCCTTGCAAACGTTTGATACACTTTTAGATTAATTCTAACAGCACAACATTTAGTCCTCTGACTGAAATGCTTGTTAGGATGTATAATCTTCAGAAACAGAAAATCTAACTCAATTTAGTCAATTTGTGAAGAGATACAATAGAAGCATTATAGCAGTGTTCTAATATAAAACAATCTGCAACACAGCCATTATATGAGAGGAGGATGTCACTCAATACAACACGTCTGAGTCTAAGAACCTGTTATAATGGCTCACAATGCAACCTTTACACACACACATGCACAACACCATGTCTCAGTGTTTGGCAGGTGCAGCCTGTGAGCGGCAAACAGAAAAACAGCCTAACACAAGCACATACAGTGGAGCTAACACAGCTAGCAGGTAGCATGCACACAATACCAGCCTGCAATGCGTGACACCACATGAATCAATCACACGTACTGATCATGAAGGCAGAATGATCTCCCGCAAAACACGCACACAAACAAAGATCTGGGAAAGGACACACTCTTCCACATCCATTGTCTCGGTGGAAACACAGACAGATCGATACAAAAGACGGATGGGAGGATGGATTCAGAGGGATGGATGGAGATGGATGGAAGGATGGAAGGATGCAAGGGTAGATAGCTCACCGGTTTGCCTTCTTCCTTTTCTCCACCTCTTTCAGCACAATTATCCAGGCTAAGTGTCGGCGTGTTTGTGTGTGTGTGTGTGTATGTGTGTGTGTGTGTATGTGCGATGAGCCGGCAAGGATATACTCTGCTACATCCCCTCCTCTTCCTCTCTCTCTGACGATCCCTCCGTCTTTTCTCTCTCCTCCCTGGGCTTTATTTCATTATTTATTCCCCCCCCTCTCTCTCTCCTCACAGCTGATTGAGTTGCCTTGCTTTTGTGAAGGATGTTTTATTCTCTCTCTGTCTGTCTCTCCCTTCCTTGACGTGTTATGCCTGATGAAGACAGGTTTTCTCAGCAAAAAATAGAAGGGAAGAAGAAAAAACCCGGAGTGCCTGTCTTGTGTATTAAGAGCTGATATCTGCACAGTACAATGCCCCCCCCTCTCCCTCTCTCTCCCTGTCTCTCACTTTCACAGTGTCCCTCGCCCGCCTCTGAGAGTGATGCAGCAGCCATAGGCTCCTCCCTGGAGAGACAGCGGTGCCACACAGCTGAGAGAAAGAGAGGGGGATGCTGGGTAAAAATTGGGGGCAGTGGGAGGGGGAAGTGAAGGGTGGGGCTGAGGGTGGATGGGCGGTGCTTGGTGGTGGTGGTTTGGGGCTGGGGGGGAGAACCCGGTGCAAGGCAGGGCAGCCTGCACTGAGCGCATCCTCCGGGATTTCAAAACCCTCCATCGCTCTCCCTCTATCCACACAGAGGGGATCTGTTCACTCAAACACACAGACACACACACACATATACACACACACTCATATATACACACACACACACACACACACTCATATACAGGACTGTCTCAGAAAATTAGAATATTGTGATAAAGTTCTTTATTTTCTGTAATGCAATTAAAAAAACAAAAATGTCATACATTCTGGATTCATTACAAATCAACTGAAATATTGCAAGCCTTTTATTATTTTAATATTGCTGATTATGGCATACAGCTTAAGAAAACTCAAAAATCCTATCTCTAAAAATTAGAATAGTTCCTCAGACCAAGTAAAAAAAAAAGATTTATAACAGCAAAACACAATCAAACATTTGAAAATGTCCATTAATGCACTCAGTACTTGGTTGGGAATCCTTTTGCACGGATTACTGCATCAATGCGGCGTGGCATGGAGGCAATCAGCCTGTGGCATTGCTGAGGTGTTATGGATGCCCAGGATGCTTCAATAGCGGCCTTTAGCTCATTAGCATTGTTGGGTCTGGTGTCTTTCAGCTTCTTCTTCACAATACCCCACATATTCTCTATGGGGTTCAGGTCAGGGGAATTTGCAGGCCAATCGAGGACAGTAATGCCATGGTCAGTACACCAGTTACTGGTGGTTTTGGCACTGTGGGCAGGTGCCAGATCATGCTGGAAAATGAATTCCTCATCTCCATAGAGCTTTTCAGCAGACGGAAGCATGTAGTGCTCTAAAATCTCTTGGTACACAGCTGCATTTACTCTGGGCTTGATGAAACACAGTGGACCAACACCAGCAGCTGACATGGCTCCCCAAACCATCGCTGACTGTGGGAACTTCACACTGGATTTCAAGCAACTTGGATTTTGCTCCTCTCCAGCCTTTCTCCAGACTCTGGCGCCTTGACTTCCAAATGAAATACAAAACTTGCTTTCGTCTGAAAAGAGGACTTTGGACCACTGTGCAACTGTCCAGTGCTTCTTTTCCTTAGCCCAAGTCAGACGCCTCTTCCGTTGTCTTGAGTTCAGAAGTGGCTTGACCATGGGAATACGGCTATTGTAGCCCATTTCCCGGACACGTCTGTGAACAGTGACTTTTGATACCTGGACTCCAGCTTCAGTCCACTGTCTTTGAAGCTCCCCCAAATTCTGGAAGCGACTCTTCTTCACAATGCTGTTAAGGCTGCGGTCATCTCTCTTGGTTGTGCAGCGTTTCCTGCCACATTTCCCCCTTCCAACAGACTTTTTGTGGATGTGCTTTGAAACTGCACTCTGTGAACAGCTTGCTCTTTGAGAAATTTCTTTTTGTGTCTTACCCTCCTGATGGAGGGTGTCAATGACGGTCCTCTGGACAGCAGTCAGATCAGCAGTCTTCCCCATACTTGTGATTTAGTTTACTGAACCAAGCTGAGTGTTTTTCAAGGCTCAGGAAACCCTTGCAGGTGTTTCGAGTTAATTAGACGATTCAAGTGATTCGTTGAACACCCTACTAGTATACTTTTTCATGATATTCTAATATTTAGAGATAGGATATTTGAGTTTTCTTAAGCTGTATGCCATAATCAGCAATATTAAAATAATAAAAGGCTTGCAATATTTCAGTTGATTTGTAATGAATCCAGAATGTATGACATTTTTGTTTTTTTAATTGCATTACAGAAAATAAAGAACTTTATCACAATATTCTAATTTTCTGAGACAGTCCTGTACACTTCAAGGCTAAGGAAAAAGCAAGCTGCTTTCAGGGGGACTCTTGTCTATTGTTGTCAGCTCCACCTTTTGATGGAGTCTTTAGGGCACAGTTTGTGAGTTTAAAAGGTATTTTATGTTTACGTAGATTGCTGTTATTATTTTACTTTTGCATCACATTTAGAGTGGCCTGGGATGTTTGAAAAGATCAAATTGGCACACATGTCACAACTATCTAGAATTATTAGTCAACAAAACAAACAAAATGGACTATATGATGTTGCCAGCCTCTTAAATATGGAAATGTCCTGCTTTTCTGTTTTATATCATAAAGAAGGAATTTGATGTAATAAAAAATGTATATATTTTAGTTTTTGACTGATGAAACAAGAAATGTAAGTGACAAAGGAGGTTTGTATACTTTACCTATGTATGTTCTGACGTTTCATAGAGAAAACAAAAATCAATATATCTAGAAAACAATGACAGACCAATTGATGAGAGAAATTGTGTAATTTACCACAAATTTCGCAAGGGCCCAAAATACTTCCATTAGGAGAAACGCACTGTACTTTGAAAAACCATGCAATTATATAACCCCAAATGTGCCAAAACACATGCATATACACCAGTTGCGAGCCGTGACTTTTATACCAAGGCCCTCTGACCCCCACCTGCCCTCGAAAAAAAAGAGTTATTACGTCACTACGTATACTTCAGCGGAATATCAAAACAACGGCCTGGGGTGCAAAACGCATCAATGACAGCGACCCTCTACCACTCAAAACAACACCTGTAAATAACCCAATTTGTGTTCTTTGAAATTGAAAAGGATATTGCATTGTGTTTGTTACTTTTGTTGCAGTTGTATATATGTCTTAAGTGTAATTTGGCTTGGCTTCCTATTTTCTATGTACATGCTTTTATTTGAAGGCGAGTTTACACTGTTGACAGGAAGTTGTTGTTGCTATGGAAACAACGTCTTGGAGAAAAGCTTCACAGCGGTCGGAACTTGTCATAAAGTCCGCGATAATAAAGCCCACCCATTTAGAGGGAAGATATGATTGGTCAATTGTACTGTCATTTGACATTACTCTCTCGTTGAGTTCATGGGGTTGAGTTACTGTAGCGGGCCCTCTGTGAATTCACAGCAGGACCACCAATCAGCTCCTCTCTTCACAGTAACTCGCAGAGACGAGCTTCTTTCATTTAACCCTTCACATTCCAACAGAAACTGAATAGGCAGATTTGAAGGATTTATTTCTTTGGAAATGTTATTTTAAATACAATTAAATCAAGTTATTTTGGTAAAAGTAATGAAAAACATAACTAAAATAATATCTTTATTTTTTTTTATGTTTTTAAATATTATTTTGTAGAATATCTTAGGCCCTCAGAGAGGGCCTAGAGGGCCCTGACGGCTGGCCACTGATATACACCTACTTGACAACACATGTGCAGCATTCAGGAAACATTCACTAAAAGTTCAAGGTTCAAGGTTCTTTATTTATTTATTTTATGCGCTGCATACGCAAAAAAAGAATTTAAAAAACACTGCAAAAGCTCAAAACACAACGGAAACCAGGGGACATGCAAAAGCAATGCACACATCTAGTATGATTGTAGACTTCTTGTAGGGATAAAAAAGTTGTCCGACTGTTACTGTTGGTGGAAAGTTACCTAAAAAGTAAGTCCGATATTATTGTAGAATGTAGATCAACTGTAAGACCAGTGGTGGCGCAAGGGGGTGGCTACTTGGGCTCAAGCCCCGGATGTTTTCTGAAAAGCCCTGGATGTTTCCCTTTTTTTTTAAAACATCTCTGGAGTAATGTGCAGTACCGGAGTCCACCAGAGAGGCAGCCGCTGCGGGACATTAGCCTGCGTACTGGGTAGAATTCCCTGCCCTGAAGAAGAAGTGATCCTTCCTAGTTCCGGATGAGTTTTAAGCTAATAGCTTATAAAGTTATGGATATTAGAAAGTTATTTTCATCGAAGCAGGCGCCACAAGCTGCAGCAGCAGCAGTATCAGCAGCTGACAACAATGTCATCACCAGCAGTGAAGAAATGGATGATGTTTCAGGTTTGTGAATCTAAATGGTGATATCTGCACTCTGGCTGACTGAGTAAGAAGTGAAAAAGAGTGATGTAACGTTAATGCTATAGCTAGTAAACTTGGAGTAACCACACTATGTATACCCTTATATGTTAGTATGAATACAGAACATGATTATCCTAAGATGTAACGTCTACTTTTAAGACACTAAAATAACGTATTCCAATTATTATTTTGTTTTCGCTCGTGGAATTATACCGGCTCTTGTTTCAGTACACATAACAACGGAACCATAGCAACGGAACTGACAGGCAACGGAACTGACAGGCAACCATCTGAATCAGACTCCGATTGGCTGTGACAGCATCCACTCAGAGTGTCCGATTCAGAAACGTGACTCTAATGCTGCGTTCACACCGGACGCGATGCGAATATTCGCTTCGCTCTAAACGCTCCTATCAAATCGCTCTATTCCCTCGAGTTTCACCGCGGCTGCCAGCTGTGTTTACTCGCATCATTCAAACAAGACGCGTTGGCTCGGGAGCTACAACTACAACAAAATGAACATATTTTACTGTGATTCAATTGTAATACACGTTTCTAAATGATGCCGACGTAACAACATACTGATACCGGTTAGTAAAAACCATGAATTAATGCTTGAAAAGTCTGCAGACAAGACGGCGGGCGAAAAACCTTTTAAAATGCTTGTTTTCTGAATGGAGATTGGGTCGACCAGGCTAAGCTAACGTTGTATATGCTCACTCCACACTCATAACAACGGCCTACAGACATAAATAAACCAGCGACTGTATTCGCCATGATACAGACAGTCTGTGGTTTGTACTTGTTTAACTTCTGTACAGTTTCTGAACAGATATGAGGAGCTGTGATCTCTGTGTGCTAACTGCTAACAGCTAATGGCTGATGTTTTCTGGTTGAACGTCAGTGACGGCAGGCTGAGATCCTCACCTCTGATTGGCTTCCGCGAGAACGCGTCACGTGAATTTGACGCTCGAGTTGAAGAAATTGAACTCTCGCGTTTGACGCGGCCCCTTTCAATCGCCTCAATCGCGTGATTCGCGCTGCGTCCACCACTTCATGCGCGCCGTTGGAGCGAATTCGCGTCTGATCGTGTCTCTGCATTGACTTTACATGTAATCACGCCGCCCCAAAACGTCGCATCGCGTCCGGTGTGAACGTAGCATTACACTCTTTACGTCACAAACAAAGATGGTGGATGAGAATAGATCTATAAAACGATAAGCATTGCGCCAAAATCAAGGTGAGACTATCTGCATCCTTTAAAACTTTACGCACATTCGTTTCACCGAAATAAGTAAACGACTGTATTTGAGTGAGTTAAGGCATTAGTTTGCTTCCTAAAGGATGTTCGGCCCACCCCCCACTTGTAAAAAAAATACAAGTGACCCCCCCCCCCCACACACACACACAACAACTCCTGGGCTAAGCCTCAGATCTCCTAAAATCCTAAATCCGCCACTGCAGCCGACGTACAAAGTCATTGAAAAAACTACTGGCAAGTGTAAGTATCTTTATATGACAAACATGGTACACAGCCAAATAGTGGACAAGGAAGTGATTAACTCAAATATTTATAAACCTTCAGATCTGAGGAAATCGCCAACAGAAACATCAAAAGCTGCCAATACCAGAAGCTGCCTGCAGATTTTTATATGGCTTAATATCATTATGTAAAACATTAACTTTGACCAGTGGTGTAAAGTAACTGAGTACATGTACTGAAGTACTGTACTTAAGTAGAATTTTAGGGGACCTGTACTCTATTTGAGCATTTACATTTTTTGTTACTTTGAACTTCTACTTAACTACAATTGAGAGGTAAATCGTGTACTTTTACTCTACTACATGTATTTAATATCTTTAGTTACTTTACAGATGTGGATGAATGATGTGGAATATAATCAAGTGTTAAATCAGACTTTAGTTCCACCTGGAGTAAATTCACAACCTACCCTGCAGTATACAAAGTCATTCAAACTAGCTGCACCTTTACCAGCTTTGAGAAAACTTTAATGATCAATCATTATAAAACATATCATATATATTATTCCAAAATGGACCAATCTGCACAATGACTACTTTTACTTTGGGTACTTTTAGTAGATTTTGATGGTACTACTTTTGTACTTTTACTTGAGAACATTTTGAAGGCAGAACTTGTAAAAGAGTATTCCTGCTCTTTGGTAGTTCTACTATTACTTTAAGTACACAATCTGACTACTTCTTCCACCTCTGACTTTGACTTATCGGAATATCAATAACTATGAAGTACTGAACAGCAGCACCCTTTACCGAACCACAGTCCTGTTACTGCAATGTTCACCAAAAGCTCAATGCAGCCACCATTGTAATGTAGTGGTAGCAGGTATCGATGGAGGAACATTTAAATTCACACCAATAGAAAGCCAAGCGCTCTGAATGGCAAAATCCCAGTGAAGGAAATTCAAATTGTCTTTGTTTTGTTTTTAGGGATTTTAGTTGAAGTGACCCTCTGATGTTTCAATATATATTCACAAAGAATTAGCATTTTGTATCAGGAGCCATCAGTACAGTTAGCCTTGAATCACAGTGTGCTCCTCTCTCCTCCACTCTTTCTCTCCTCCATCCTCCTCTCTGAAAACAGCTCTATCCTTTCCTCCTCATGGTCATCAACAGCAAGCAGAAAGAGGTTTCAATTAAAAAAGAACACAACCTGAGGCCACAACTATTACTGTTACATGTACAATATAATACATCACCCACAGAGAACAGCAAGCACAGCTTTACACAACACACAGACACTAACATGTGTGTGTGTGTGAGAGAGAGAGAGAGAGAGAGACTGCGTATCCTTTATTGCCTACCTACAGAAGGACACTCTGCTCTTCACACGGTAAAACAGTATTCTGCCTAAAAAGCACATGGCTCCCATCCCATTAAACACACACACACACACACACACACACACACACACACACACACACACACACACACACACACACACACACACACACACACACACACACACACACACACACACACACACACACACACACACACACACACACACACACACACACACACACACACACTGCTGAAACATGCTGTCACAGCACATAGACAGGGAGGGAGTGTAGCAAACAACATGGGAGTACATGAGAGCGACACAGCAGTGACTCATCACATTCACTGAATACTAGAAGAACTATCTTTTACACAGAGCTCGCCGTGTAGCACCAGAGAAACTAAAGTTCTGAGACTAAATATATGCAGTGTGTATTAGCCCCAGGGGTCTAATGCAACTAAATACATTTGTTCAAGTATTTTCTTTCTTTGCTACTTTATACGTGAGCTACATTTAGGAAGACAATAATGTACTATTAACTCCAATACATTTTTTGACACCTTTAGTTACCAGCTTTATAATTATTAGTTTTATTGGCTGCTATCTAGACTATTCTTCTACTGTAAACACAATCTGTAATAACTGTATACGTTGACTTTCACTATGTTATCTGGATGCTATCACACTACTTCTATATGCTACACTTATTGTATTTTTTAAATACTGTTGCTGTACTTATTGTCGTCTACCTGGATGGGTACTTCATTAACTTTGATTTCTATCTATAATATGTTATGCATGCCTCTTAATTAATATTATGCCCCTTGCCACACTTTTGCTTTAATGCTTTAATTGTCCCCCTGACTAATAAAGGTATTCTGATTACTTCACAGATCAACCCATAAATAAATATATTGACATGTAGGTTTAAAGCCGCAGAATATACAGTCATTTGAAATAGCTCCACCTTTACCAGCTGTTATATACGCTGGAAGAACTCAATCATCCTAATCCAATTAATTGATATCATACAAAAAATGTATATATATATAAGTCAGGGTTCATACACTTTTTCACCAATGAATTTTCAATGACTTTTACCTAATTTTCCATGACCAAAAAAATGACTCTTTCTCAGCGGTACCACTGAAAATGGTTTATTTTAACATGGAACAGGAAAATAAGGTCTGCATATGAAACATGTTGTGCCTATCCAAAACAAATCAAATAGTAGGCTTACTAGCTTCTACACGCTAAAGCCACTCAAATCTCTCACCAGCAAAATACCTCGTCAGTTAAATGCCATTTTACATTTCATTACTATACGATACAGTATGTAATATCATTATAGTATTACTATTTCGGCGATTACATAAAATATAAATTATATTTGATGCAACTTTAGTTACATTTCCATGACCTTTCCAAAACTTTGGGAAAAATATTATTTTCCATAACTTTTCCAGGGCCTGGAATTAGCATTTTGAATTTCCATGGCTTTTCCAGGTTTTCTATGACCGTAAGAACCCTGATAAGTACTGTTACTCTTGGTACTTTAAGTATATTTTGTTGCCAATACTTTTACTTGTAACAGAGTATTCTGTATAATATAGTATTGCCGTTGTACTTAAGTAAAAGATGTGAGTGCTTCTCCCACCAGTGAACGGTGGTCCGCTCAGCATGGTGTCAGTAGGGATGTCAGTCTGGGTTAATATGACTTTGCTTGTAATAGCCCAACACACATACTGTATACTGCCTTCATTTCATTCGATATGGGCTTTGCTTAAGCTTTTTGTCACATGTTATTCAGGTTGTGTGTTCCTATAGAATGCTCAATGGTCACTCTCTGCTGATTTCCTTTTTACACTGTTTCATCTGTAGTCTTTGTAAAGGCCTATGATAGATGCTGCAAAAGCATTTTTCTTAATTGTTATTTCAGGTTAATATCTAAAAGTGTGCATCTAGATTGAAACATGCATGAGGGCCTTCATTGTTGATTGCCTTCAAAGATGCTTGTCCTCGCTCTTTTTAGTTAGAAAAGCCTCTCCCTCAGGTGCTCCCAATCCCCAATCAGGGCCTCCATAAAGGACCTGAGGAAGGCTGCAGTTGCTCTCTCCTTCTCCTCTGGCTGCATGTGTGCAGCATGGTGTCTCTGTGTGAGACCTGCGTTTTGTTCATTATTAGGAGATGTGCTCCAGAGTATATTTGTGTTCTAGTTTACCTTAGTTTGCTTTGCAAGTTGGCTGGTGAGCCCTTTTTCTTTTGCCCATTAAAAGACCATCTTGTGGCTTCACAGATCAGTTTCTTCTCCTTTTTCTCTCGCCCGGTCATTTTATATTTTGTTACTTCCCTTTGGTTCCCCTAGCCCAGTAGGCAACGTAACAAAGTCAAGTTTACTGACCTCAGCTGGCTTGAATAAACCTCTGGCTGTGAAACTGAATGATCTAACTGTAACTCTGTGACTGCTGTTAACTCTGGATCATGGCTCACTCAGGCTTGGCACTGAGACCATAGAATTTATAATGGATTCTTCAGAGCTGTAGAGGCCTAACATCTATCAGATGACTCCGAAGAGAGATCTCACCCTCCTCTCCACTGTGTGCTACAACACCGTAGTCAGGAGCCAGGTACATGCTTAACATGTCTTAACAGTGCCTTTGGGACACCTAGAGGGGATGGAGAGTGGACAAGAAGGGATTTACTCACTGTCCTCTCCAGGGCAGGGCATGCCAGGCTGCTCCGGGATGCTGGGGAACACTGCAAAGACACAATGAACACAAGGAAATCCATGAATGAAATGGTTTCATTACGTTTATGATCCTTTTCATTCCTCTGATATAAGGATGTATGTGCACTTTCTGTTGTGTTTGAAGCCTTCTTAAGTCGTCAACCGTAGCAAATAAGAGTCATTATTACATTAGATTATTTATTTGAAATCAAAGTAAAAGTAGGAGCAAACTTACCGTGCAGCAGTAGACCAGATCTCTTGGTTCGATTGTATATACGTAAAGCCTCCTCCAGCTCCAACTGAGAGGAGATGGTACAAGGGTCCCCTACACACACACACACACACACACACACACACACACACACACACACACACACACACACACACACACACACACACACACACACACACACACACACACACACACACACACACACACACACACACACACACACACACACACACACACACACACACACACACACACACACACACACACACACACACACACACACATTTTTTGAAATAAATAAAACACAAACTGAAATACATTTGTTTCTTTTATGGAAAATGAGCAATATATACAACCAGATATATTCATAAAAGACAATAAATTGTTATTGAAAAAAAAGAAAATGGAAAAAAGTAATGTTAAGTGTTTTTCATAATAAAAAAAAGACTTGCTCATCTTACTATATATTCTGAATTGGCCTAACAGGAAACCACTGGTCTAACAGCGAATGTCTATATCCTGTGTTGGCCTAACTTGCTGTGTGCAACTTTTGGCTGAATGCCATGCATGAAAGGTGCTATATAAATTATTATCACTCTTTCCCTCTGAGACTCATAAGGCAGTACTAGATTTATCAATATTACCATGAATCTAGCTATTTATTTACCATATTGTATAGGAAAACATCTCTGAAACTCTGAAAAAAGTCATATTGCTAGTTTACCATAAAAGGCCAATTCGACCGATTGGTTGAGCATATTTTCAAAAAATAATTACACTCTTGTTAAAAAAAAATGTGTGCATCAAGTTATCTAATTATGTTCAGTCAGCACCCTGCCACTAACGTATGTCCAAAAGGATATGGTTACCTTACAAAAGTTGACCAAAAAGAGTGATTTCTTCAGCAGTGATTTTTAGCATGCCAACTTCCTCAGTGGAAGCTAGCTGAAGGGCTTTCTGTTCGAACCACAGTGACATCTAGAGGTTGTTTTGTGCATAACATGTCAACCAAAGGGTAGAGCTGGCTGAATCAGATGGAGTTAAACATTTTTATTTTTTTTCAACAAGATATCAAGACACAAAATGTGCTCTACCAAATGGTGGCGCTGACTGTTAAAGGGTTGGCCAGTTGTGGCCAACATTGTTGACTTGTGACCCCTTCTCACACTTTGCAAACGTCAACAGAGTGGTGCTAGAATGAGTCCTAAACACAGAAATGAGTCCGCCTTTTAGCAGATTTGGGTCCCCTCGTCTTGAAGTAAATGGTTTTTTGAATATGTTTTTGGTTCAATGCGGTAAATAGGGCCTGTCATTAATACAGGCTTAGGGAATTTACACGTTTTGTTGTACGACATAATAAATCAGTAAATACCCCACTGTTGAATCTGAGAAGATTGTAAGTGTCTTTACAGAAGCGGTTGCTAACAAGTGACTATGTGAGACTACTAGACCTCATCAGGCCAAACACTAGCTGCATTTAGGTTAGTGGCGTTGACGTTCAATCCTGTGACCGTGATGTCGTTTGTTTATAGCATTACGTTAGCTATCTGCTTCTGGTGATTGCATTTATGCTTGAACTATACTAAAAGTGGTGTTAATATGTGGAGATTATCCTGCTGAACAGAACTTGGAAGTATCTTTAATGTGTTGGCCACAGATCTTATTTTTGCAACATTCCAAAATCCAATAGCAAATGTTCATGACTTTTTGTTGAGGGAGCCTTTGAGATGTTAACTTCCGGGTCGGCCTACAATAACACGTCATCACTGCACTATGATAAAGGCTGCTGTATAGTGTGGAAAGCAGCTTCTGAGCATTGATTGCTTTTGTGCTTTGTACATCCAGGATAAGACTGAAGCACAGTGTTTGGACGAGAGCCACACCCACCTTCATCATCGATCCACTTCAGTGTGATGGGCTGCTGCTTGGCAACGCTGCACAGCATCCTCACCTCCTCGCACAACTCCACAAACGTTAACGTGGCTGCCAAGTCGGCGATCAACATGTCCCTGACACACACAAACACACACACACACACAAAATATCAAGATTGAGTCACTTTGTCTGAGTGGGCCAGAGATCAAGAGATCCCATAGGGGATTCCAGTGAGTCAACAAAAACAATGAGGACTTATTTCACTCTTGTTGAATTTAGAGTAAACTTCCACTATGATTTCATGTTGTAGCCTAAGTTAGCGGTTGATTATTTTAGGTCAGGGGTGTCCAAACCTTTTTCACTGAGGGCCACAAACAGAAACAAATATACGAAGGGCTGGGCCCCTCACTAGAGGTGAGGATATTGCCTCAAAAGTTAAGTTATAAGTTAGCAAAATCAATCAAATGTATGTCAATTATGCTTGATACTTGAATATGCTTGAAGAAAAGAAATATCTAAACACCTACATCACAGCTCTCCATAATGTGTGTTTGATAGAGTAAAGGACGGAGAAGAATGTAGGCAGGATTTAAAGCAGAGTTAATGGCACTGGGCATGTCTGTGCCGGCTCAGTCAGACTCAGCTGTTTACCAGCCTGCACCGAGCTGAAATGGCCCATTAAGAATGTATGAAGCAGGTTCATGTTACCATCCAGAATTTTGGACAAAAGGATATAAGGCACATGATTATAGAGTGGTGCAATGATAACGTATTTTAATAGGACAACCCAAAGGTCAGCACCGCACTAGTTCCCTTGACAAAAAAACAATGGGATTTTGACATTAGATTTTGGAATATTACAGAAAAAAATATCTCTGGCAAACACAAGTTTATGATTTCAAGTTTTGTTCAGCAGGATAATCTCCAAATAATATATTATATTCAGCAAATATGCAATAGCCAATGGCTATAAGGAAACTACATCACGGTCACATGACTAGTCACCACCGCTAAGCTAAAGGTGGCTAATGTCCTGCATGATGGCGTTTAGAATTCTTATAGTAGTCTTAATTAGACACTGATTTGCAACCGTAGGTTTATTTTATACTGGGGATGTTAGGGACATGTCCCCTCCACTTTTGGAAATCACCATTTTTGTCCCCACCACTTTGCATCAGGATCATTTGTTAAAATGTTTTTGAAAACAGTGTGCACAAAGAATATCACACTTTGGTTTATTTGCACAAGAGAACATGTCCAACATTAGGACTGTTCTCACTTCCTGGGTGTATTTCTGGTGACCCAAGTGGTGCAGTTTGGACCTGCGAAACGTTTCATATTAGTTATAATTGAATAGAGAATAGTAAAGCAATTGTTACCCCCACTTTGCAGCAGCATAGTTACTGCAGTAGTTGTCAAAAAAAGTGAGAGGGGTCTGCCTGCAGGCCTGCACTCTCAGGACAGTTCCGGTGTAGGCTGCACTCTCAGGACAGCTGCACTGTCAGTACAGGAAGTGACGATTCTGACGAACACGTTTTTTCCCCGCCCCCCGAAAGACTCTTTTGATGGAAGTTTTCAGATCACAATGGAGACTCATCACGGAGGTGATGAGTCCGCCCACCGTGCACTTTGGGTCGGCCTTAGTCAAGCCCTTTTGACCCCCCCAGCCTGGTTCTCGTAAAAGTTTACTTAGCCATTTCTTGCTCAAATGACACCATGGAGGAATGTAACGGGAGTTGACAGGGGACTCTGCCCGCCTCACGAGTGCCTATTTTTCCCGGTTTTATTATTTTAATGTTTTGGGCTATTTCACCCGGTTTCTACCGGGAACACTGCCCGGTCTCGTGTCCCCCCACGGCCTGTGTCCAGCCCCCCCCACTCATTCATATATTAACGGATTTTGAAAATGTTTGTTGCATTTTTGTCCTCTCACTGATCGAATGGCAAGTTGGGCCTCCGCGCCGGCCCGGCCTAGTGCCGGTGTTCCTCCGAACTGCGGGTTCGACTCTGATGGCCGGGAGGGTGTGCTGCGTTGGGGTGGGGGACTTCCCCCACTCTGCGTGTCTCTTCCTTCCCGGGCCGGCCGATATGAAGCGTGACCAAGATGCACCGTCTGACTCAAGGGTCCCACAGCGGGGTGGAGGTTCCCAGCAGGAACCTCCCCACCTCCACCCCGGTGCACCCAGCAAACACAGTTGTTTCTCGAACCCTCCACTGTTGTCTAGCGGTTGTAACTAAAATACAAGATGTCGTATTTATATATATAAATAAATATATATCTATATAGGCTATATATACAGTTGCAAGAAAAGTATGTGAACCCTTTGGAACTACCTGGATTTCTGCATAAATTGGTCATAAAATGTGTTCTGATCTTCATCTAAGTCACAACAATAGGCAAACAGTCTGCTTTAGCTAAAACCACACAAACAATTATATGTTTTTATGTTTTTATTGAACACACCATGTAAACATTCACAGTGCAGGGTGGAAAAAGTATGTGAACCCTTGGATTTAATAACTGGTTGACCCTCCTATGGCAGCAATAACCTCAACCAAACGTTTCCTATCGTTGCATATCAGACCTGCACAACGGTCAGGAGGAATTTTGGACCATTCCTCTTTACAAAACTGTTTCAGTTCAGCAATATTCTTGGGATGTCTGGTGTGAATCACTCTCTTGAGGTCATGCCACAGCATCTCAATTGGGTTGAGGTCAGGACTCTGACTGGGCCACTCCAGAAGGCGTATTTTCTTCTGTTGAAGCCATTCTGTTGTTGATTTACTTCTGTGCTTTGGGTCGTTGTCCTGTTGCATCACCCATCTTCTGTTGAGCTTCAATTGGTGGACAGATGGCCTTAAGTTTTCCAGCAAAATGTCTTGATAAACTTGAGAATTCATTTTTCCGTCGATGATGGCAATCTGTCCAGGCCCTGAGGCAGCCCCAAACCATGATGTTCCCTCCATTATACTTCACAGTTGGGATGAGGTTTTGATGTTGGTGTGCTGTGCCTTTTTTCTCCACACATAGCGTTGTGTGTTCCTTGCAAAAAACTCAACTTTGGTTTCATCTGTCCACAGAATATTTTGCCAGTAGTGCTGTGGAACATCCAGGTGCTCTTTTGCAAACTTCAAACGTGCAGCAATGTTTTTTCTGGAGAGCAGTGGCTTCCTCCATTTTATGACCAACTTATGCAGAAATCCAGGTAATTCCAAAGGGTTCACATACTTTTTCTTGCAACTGTATATAGATAATAAGTGTCAGTGCAATTTTATGTTGTATTAGCGTGCATTTCCTGTTCGGGAAGTGGCACTGCGGCTGTACTGATAGTAACTACAATACAAGGTGTCCGTATATATCTATATATATATATATATAGATATATACACATATGTATATAATAAGTGTCACGATACGATTTTATTTTGTATTTGCGTTCATTTCCTGTTTGGAAAGTGGCGCTGTAGTGATAGTGGCGATTTTATTTTGGAATTCTTAGCGTGCACTTCCTTTCCTGAGAGTGGAGGTGTCCTCAGAGTGCAGGTGTCCTGAGACTGCTGCCTGCAGGCAGGCTCCCATGAAAAAAGTATTGTAAGCATACGTATATATGTATTGTTTTGAGGGAACAGAAACATGGAAGCTTCAGATTTTCACCAGTTTTACATATTTTATGTAGTAGAACAAAATGTGAAAATCTCTTCAGCTTGTGTTAACCACAGACCTTATTTCAGGCATCTAACCAAAAACATGTTTAAAAAAACATTGAGTTTGAGACTAGGGAGCTAGGAAGTGCTAAAATACTGACTCTTTTCTGTGTTTAGGACTCAATCATGTTCCACTCTATGGAGCTACATTTCAGTTAAGTTT
This sequence comes from Notothenia rossii, assembly GCF_949606895.1. Taxonomy (NCBI): domain Eukaryota; kingdom Metazoa; phylum Chordata; class Actinopteri; order Perciformes; family Nototheniidae; genus Notothenia; species Notothenia rossii. The sequence goes on from NC_136902.1 coordinate 41,624,173, forward strand.
GTTAGTCATAAGAAGTCATACTGTCCATGAAACTGACTTGTAATGAACATGCAGGTTCATGCTCGCGTTTCGAAGTGTTCACTTGTCCAGTGTTTGCACATCAGAGGATTACAGCAGTGGACAGAAATTCCACATGGTTCACATTTCATGTTAAGATAATTCCTGGAAACTACACATGTAACAGCCAGCCTGGAGGTGTCACATGTGTTCCAGGTAGAGAGGGTTTACAGAAGGGTGTTATCAAGTGGCACTATGGGATGTGTAGAGTGCGGGAGTACTCATGTACAAGTTAAAGTCCTGCATACAAAATCTTACTTGAGTAACTAGTAATTTATTTTGTTAAATAAATGTAGTAAAAGTACAATATTGGCATGCAAAATGTAGTGGAATAGAAGTATGAAGTAGCATAAAATAAATATACTTTAAGAAAGTACAAATACCGCAAAATCGTACTTAAGTACAGTACTTGAGTAAATGTAGTTCAATACATTACACCACCGGGGATGTGAAGGATCCAATGTTTGAAAACTGACCCATACCTAGGACTAAACGTGAGGACGATAACGGTCGTATCCCCTACAGTTCTCTATCAGATAGACGGTTTGGCCACACGAGGCCGACACGGAAACGCAGAATAACGATAACGATAACGGGTCCCAAGGTGGGTAGATCTGCAAAGGAAACGCTCTGGGGGGGCAAACGGCTCTGTGTTTACGCCTATACGTTCATGTCCTGATAGCCATGATGCAATAGTCCCGCCTCTCCCCACCTCTCCTGCTAAGAGATCAGCTGCTGGGCTCTCAGAAGAGGGGGAGGGAAAGAGAGGCTCCGTTTTTTATTATTATTATATAGAGTCGTTATCAATTTGTTTTAAAGCTCAAAAAATAACAAAGAAGATCTTTGACCGGCACTTTTCTAATTTTGTCCGGAAGATTTAAACTTTAACGGACATGTTGAACTGAATCTGCTGCACAGTTCCCTCGTTTCTTGGAAGAGGCGGAGAGGTGGGTGTTTTTCATCTGCTGGTGGACTACCGGAGAGATTTACAGCAGGAGCAAACGCTTGCCTCGGGGAGGGAGAAAAAGAGCCAGAGCGTCCACAGCGGAGAATAAACAGAAGGGCAACCATGCGTGGGAAGTCTTCTTCGCTGCTTTTGTGGCAGACTACAGCGCCACTTACAGGCCTGGCATATGTACTACAGAGTCTCCAGCGCTTTTCAAGCGGTCTCGTGTGAACGGACACGTTTCTGGTGCCTGTTGCGTGTGGACGGAATACTTTTTTGATTACGATTACGGTCCGTTTGCGTTATCGTCCTCGTGTGGCTGGGGTCTTAGGACCATTCTTTAGTTCAGGGGTGGGGAACCTCCGGCCCCTGAGCCGTATACGGCCCACAAGACCATTTGGTACGGCCCTCGAGATAATTTATAAACATATGCAAAAAAGAAAAAAATTAAAGAAATCTAGACCGCAAAAAAATTAAACAAGCGAGTGCCTGTTTTTCCTGGCCAAGGTCAGGGTCCTTGAACACATCACAAGCCTAACGTGTCATCACGTGGTATATGTCTCGTCTGACCAGGGATGCAGTTCTGACTGAGAGCACCAGAACGCCGCTCCACCACTTCCACAAATTGCAGTACCCATAAGGAGCCGTACACATGCCGCAGTTTTTGCGTGGCTGTGTCTTTAGTTGTAAGCCCAGTGGCGATCTGTTCATCTGACATACTGATCATACAGTCAATAACTTTGTTGTTATTAGCATCTGGTTAGCTAGCTATGCTAATGAATATAAGAAGCTTTTTCTACAACCAGTGAGGTAAAGGCACACCTTTATATGATCATTATAATTATAAATAAATAAGAGAATAAAGTAAACAGGTATAAAATACTACATGACAGTAAAAAAAAGTTGTTATTAATAAACAAGAATACAGTTTGAAAGGGGAGTGATTTGTAAAATATCCATAAAGAAAAAGAAAATCTGCTTACAGTTCTGTTTCATATGGGTGTTGAGAGATGTATCGATAGATCTCTTAATATTGCTGTCAAAGTGCACCAGATTGATGCTTTTAACTTCAACATCCGTGACATTATATCAATACCACAATAACCTAAACCTTAATGATTCTTATGCTACATTGTGATATAATCAGATGATATAATGTGTAATAAAGGGTCTTTCCAGCGCTTGAACTCAAATGCACATGGAAAGCTCTCTGTAATCTGCTCTGTAACTATGGCTGACCCTTGCAATATTTGCTCTTCAAACTCAAGAGTCCTGAGCACACTGAGGGAATGTAGAGCAGGAGAGCTACCAGAAAACATATTGATCTTTGATCCCTTCCTCTTCAAGAAATGTCTGTCACCTCTAGCTCAATACTGTACAACAGATCCATGGTAACCCATACAGTTAACACAACATATACACTGTATTAGTGTTTTAATGTTAACCTTATTCTGGGAAGATCCATACACTGAATGGTAATTAATGAACAGAATGTGTGGCCAAAGACGTCTATATGTACTGTATGCAATAAACCAAACTCCAACAGTGAGAGGGTGCACTGCTCTGATAAAGGCTTCAGCAGTTTATGAGGAAATCTCAGATATGATTATCAAGACTTATTTACTTCTTTAAATTGGACCTATCATGCTATTTTTGAACAATATTGTGTAGGACCATTCCTATATCAGGCATATTTATACTTTTTATTTTTCAAAATACCAAACAGATCATGCATTTTAGCCATTCCTCATTTCGCTCAATTTAACATTGTCTTTGCATGGGCTGATTCTGTGAGAACAGCACCATCTACAGGCCTGGCATATATACTACAGCGTCTCCAGCGCTTTCGAACGCCAATGTCCGTGGCTGTCTCCTCCTGATTTGTGGAGTTGGCCCAATAGCCGTAGCGCCACTTCTGTGACGTCATAGAAGTGTTCAAATCTGGATCAGTCTGTATCAGATCCGTTGCAGCCCCTTTTTAAGAGATTTGGGTATGGAGGAAAATAGAGAGGGTTGTGTTTTCTGACACTTGGTGAGTTCCCTGGAACACCGGGGACACATATTCATGTACAAAAGACGTACAAAAGTGCCTTTTGCACGATAGGTCACCATATGTAAGTCAGTATGAAATGTAAAGCTCTATGCTGGATTTACATTTCTGTGTTAAAATATTTAAGATTGACATCACCTTTGTCTACATGTTGTTTTTTTTGTACTGTAAACTTACATTATCCCAGATTTTCAGAGCAATTTTCAAATGTACCGAAATAGATATATGTATGGTCAGCGTTTCCTCTTGTCTCCTGTAATGATATTGTGTCCCAGGGTTTCCTTTATATACTTTTATCCAGTTTTTAGGTACAATATTAATGTTGTTTGTTTTTTTTGCTTTATTTTAATCAGAAGTATAAGTCAGAGAAACGAGGAAGAGCAAACATTGGCAGTGAACATGAAGGAGGAGGAACAGTTTTAACATTAAACTGCTTTGATCTGTGTTTTAACGTTTTAATCAGAAGTCAGTTTGTACGGGTAAAAGTATGGGTACATTTCAGGCATTATCGGAACCAAACGGGAAAAGTAAGGGGAAAAGTACGGTGAAAAGTACTCTGGTGTGAACGTTCACACCGGACTACTTTTACCCGTACTTTTTTTCCGTTTAGTTCCGATAGTGCCTGGACTTTTGCGTTCACACCAAAAAGAGTACTTAGTTACGAGAACTTTTATCCCCATTTGTAGTGCCTGCTAGAGAGGTGGTACTATCCTGGGGAGAAAAAAGTACGAATTTCGATTGGCTGGGCGAATTGCAAACCACGCCCCGTAAAACTCTGAAAGGTTTTGTGAAGCCGCCATTGTATTTGCTGGCATTAGCATTATTAGCATGAGCCCCGCGCACCAACGGAGAGAGAATAACTTATGGCAACACAAAAAAAAACATGGGAGCGGTGGAGATGAGGAGGAGTTGGCGTTCTGGCGATTTACTCGGAAGGCTTCAGTAGAAGCTGCTGGGAGTCCCAGCAGCTTCTACTGAAGCTAGTCCCCAACTCCGGGGACTTCTGGCCGGGGACTTCGTGTGGCAGTATACGCCGTGAAGTGGTTTGCGGCCTGCCTGTAAACCCAAAGCAGAAGAAGAAGAAGTGACGTCAGCGGCTTCATTTGCGTAATCTTCCCTCAGGGAACTTCCGGTGTGAACACGATCTGCTCTTAGTTCCATCTGGGCACTAAGTACGGCAAAGTACTTGGTGTGAAAGCGGTTAAGAGAACTGTTCTCCCGATAAATCCTGAACGATGAACACATCCTGACCTGGAGAAGCTGACTGCAATGAGGGCAATAGTAGTGCAGATAACAACTCCCATAATCCCACACAACAGTGATCTTTATCTTTAGTTATTGTTACAAGTGTGTTACCCCAATTGGCAGAAAATATAATGTTATGTGTTAAAAGTCCAGTGTGTAGTATTTACCCTTGACCGGCTACATATGTATTGTATTGGGCTGGCAGATTGCTTGAGCTTCAGGGAAATTATCCTTTCTGATACACAGACACGGGTGTCAAACTCTTTCACCAGCTTGTTGGACACTGCAAAGCCTACGCCGTGTGTGCGGTGTTCATCTTTGGCTTTTCCCATCCAGAAGAAAGTGTAGTTTTGCTCTTTGATAGAACCAGAATCGGCTAGTCTGGTTTCCTGTAGCGCGGCGACGTTGACTGCAAGCTTGGCCAGCTCCCGGTCGATCAGTGCTGTTTTGCGTGTTGCACCTTTTCTCTTTGTACGTTGCAGTTTGGATCCGTAGTGAACACCGGACACATGGTACGAACATTCCAGCTTGCCAGCCGGAGATGTACATCTAAATTAAAATTTGAATTTTTAGTTTTTCTTTGATTGGTAGGTGATATTTTAACGTCCATGGTTTCTGCGACCACCCCATCGAAGCAATAGACGTTGCGGGTCCGAACCTAACTGGCCAGGGGCTGCCTGGCTTGAGGCGGGCGGTTGATGACCATTGGGGCACGATGACCCCTCCCACCGACGCAGAGGACCTGTGGCGCTCCGTCTTACGCCAATCTGACTGGAGCTTATAACCCATAGACCAGGGATCACCAACTACATTTGTCCAAGGGCCAAAATGTATCCAATAGACACTTTCGCGGGCTAGCAATTTTTGAAAGTAATCAGAATACAGTTACGTGTCTTAAAAACGTATTCAGATTACTTTTGGAATGCTTTATTTTTCCATAACAGATGGGTATGTTTTGGTGAACAGGAGACACTTATTTGACTGTTTTAATGGCTTATCAAGAACTCAAACACAACATCTTGGTGTCATTCTGGACAGCTCTTTCATCTGCACCCCACATAAAAAACATCAGCCGGACTGCATTCTTTGTACCGTCTTAAAACCTTTCCTTGGAATATGTTATGAATTGTAAGGTGTCCTTGGGTGCTTTGAAAAGCGGCCCTAAATAGAATGAATTATCATTATTTATTATCTGAAACGATGTAATAACTTTTAAAACAGTTTCCAGTCACTTGCCCCATGCATTCAGCAGCAGCAGGCCATTCACTTTGATTTTATCCCGTTATGAAATGTCATAATTTCGACATTAAATAAATGCTACATAAACGTTATCTTGCACATTTTATCTAACCATCTCCGTTTCTAACTTTCAATATATTTTAAAAGAGATCTCTCTCTCATTTGCGTGCGGGGGCGGGTCCTCACAGACACCATCTCTCTCGCTCACAGACATGCTGCAGCGCTGTGCAGTGTGCACACAGTTCTGCCGGTAATGAATATAGGGTGGCCATTTCCATAACACCAAAAAGGAGGACACTTTGGGATTATCTTTTAGTTTTTATCCTGGCTTCACTGAATCCTTCACACTCAAAACACAATAAGACTCTAGTGTACTAACCACAAGTTGAATATCTATTTACGATACTTTTGCCCTTTCCTGGCTGCTTCCAAGAGTTTTTTGTTTGTAAGGAGTCTCTGGTACATGTCTGTGCACTCAAATGTGAAGTTGACACAAATTTGCAGCTCTGCCTTGACACTGTCCACATCCAGACGATTTCTCTAATTTCTCCATGCTGAGGTCATCATTGAGAACACACGTTCTGTATGTGCATTGCTACATGGGATGGAGAAGATGTAGGCGCTGATCTTCCTCAGATTCACAAGTGGGACTTCTGCTTTGGAAAACAGTTTCAGATACCGCTCCTCACTGTGGCATCCTTCCATTTCTGAAGAGCTGAGAATAGCTTCCACCATGCCATATTCCTCATAGAGTCCATCCATGTCAATGTCTTTCAGGCTGCAGGCTTGGACTGCATCACTGTATTCTCCATAGGACACAGCAGTTGTGAGGCCAAGCTTTGACACTTTACTATGAAAGCTGTTCTCAGAGAAGTCATACCTTTCACTCACGTATTTCTTGGCTCTTTCATAGAAAACAAGAAAATCAGCCTCACATTTCTTAGCCAGATCAGGGGTTAGCTGCTTGAGTTTGTTGTTCACAGCAAAGCCAAAAAATGTGTCCTTTAACCTTCTCTCAAGTTTCCCTTTCAGTTCAGTCATTACCTTAAACACAGAGGTTATGCTGAATGATTTGGCCTCGAGTGCTTCAATGCAGTCTGAAAACACTTTCAGAATGTGACTGAGGAAGAGAAAATACATCTCAGATACTTCGTTGCCATCCTCTCCAAAGCATTTCCACAAAATCTTGGAGCATTCCTCCTCACCTAGACTCTGAAAGTAGCTGGTCAGGGGTCTCCAACACTTCAGGATTCTGTCAATAGATGGCAGCAGAACTTTACAAAGTTCTGCTGCGGAGATTTTGTCATCTTGAGGCGATGAAGCTTCACGGAAAAACGATAAAAGTGAAGAGGCACCTGCGCTTTGATCGTTGCTTTTGTGCTTATCTGTGTTAGCATGTCTGTCGACAGCACCTTTTCCTTTGCTACTTACGTCCACATCGCAACGACACAACGTGCAAAAAGCATGGAAGTCGTCCTTTCGGCTTTTTGTGAGGAATCCATGCTCTTTCGACCATTCAGGATTAAATGAAGTCTTTCGTTTCGGCATTTCTGCGGTTTAACCTACCGCTAACTAGGCGGAGTTGGCTCATGAGCTAGTCTGCTAGCGTTAACGTCACTCTGTGCCACAGTGCCATGCCGTGAATGTGACGACAAGAAGCACATGGCTAATTGTTTACGTTTATTAACCAATGAAATACAAGATATTTATTTGACATCACATTCAGCCAATAATTTGTAAGACCACAAGTCTTACAGGGATATATACTTACACATAACTTATTTTTTGTATTTCTTTGTATAATTGTCTATTTTTTTTTTATACCCTAAAAGTATAAAATGGGGATCACCTCAAAAGGAGGACAAATGAGCGTCCGGCTCAAGGCTGCGCCGGCAGACGGACACAGACATTGAAAACCGGACTGTCCGACCTAAAACCGGACGGATGGCCACCCTAAATGAATATGACATTTTGTGAGGAAACTTTTCCACCAATAATTCCAATAAGTATTCCAAAATGTATTCACCAGACTTTTCACAACGAAGGATCACTTCTTCTTCAAGGCGGGGAAGGTTTCGCAGTACGCAGTCTACTGACCCGCAGCTGCTGCCTCTCTGTTGGACTCCGGTACTGCACCTTACTCACGAGACGTTGTAAAAAAAAGGGTGGGGGGCGAACGCAGTAACCACTCCGCCAACGCCACAGTCACCCCCGTTGTGCGGGCCGGATGAGAATGTCTGGCGGGCCGGATGTGGCCCGCGGGCCGCCAGTTGATGGTCACTGCCGTTGACTGTCGCTCTGCCGTGTTGTTTCCCCGGCGTCTTCACGCTGCCGCGATGAAGTGTCCTCTCCATTGCACTTGCCCGGGCGGGAATGAGGGCTCCAGCATTGCCCAAGCTGCAGGAACCAGACTTGGCCTCCGCTGACAGGACTCCAAGGAAAGACAGAGGTCAATACATTGGCGCCAACATTGGCTGCAGGAGATGGCCATTGGCTCACGAGGAGCTCATCCGCCCCTTGACATGTTTTGTATTTAGTCCTGCTGGGTATCTCCATCACCCTCCACACAAGATCGAGGCCAGGTGGGGGAGCCGGTTTAGTCGCCGACGACCCGACCATGGAACAGCTAGCACTGGTTTACATGGTACCAGTGGAAGTCAAGGACTTAGCTGACTCAGACCGGCTAAATGCAACTAATTATTATTGTAACCATCTGATAGATTGATATTGAATCTGAAGATCGAAATAATAATTTTGTTGTAAAACTTTTGTTTTATATAAGTACACTATAAATCTGCCTACTACTGAAGGCAGCTTCTGGCCAAGTCAGGCGTAAATATATTTCCTGTCCATAAGTGGATTTTTAATCTTAATACGTGTTTGCTAACCACTGAAATGTGTCCAACCACACAGTATCAACATGTCAAGTAATGTCTTATCCGATGTATAATTGGGATCACTTTATCTTAAAACAGATCAAAATGTATTTTATCACAGCAACAAAGTTTTTGTATGGCTTATTGTGTTAAAGGTCCCATGTTATGCTTTTCTGGTTATTACCCGTCCCCTTCTGTGTTATGAAGGTTTTTATGCATGTAAACGGTCTGCAGAGTCACAAACCCTCAAAGTACACCCTGTAGCGAGTAAAACTCTAACACAGAAAATACCTCCCCAAAACGCCTCGTTGGAGATACGTCATTGTCCATTTGATTCTTCCGGGTACGCATGATGTCAACCCGTACCCGGAATGAAATGGACCAATCCGTGGAGCCGTTACATTACGTCCGCGGAGCCGTTACGTTAAGCCCCCGCTGATTGGTCAAAATTGACCAATCCACGGACTTCCTCACACACACACTCAGTGCAAGCAGCTCTGCTGATTTCTCCTCCCTGGCTGCAGGCTGATAACAGACAGTTGGGATCGCGGCGAAATTCTCTCTGCAGACCCATTCTCACAGCGTTTATCAACCTTTTTCTTACTCAAAATCAAGCCACGCTTATTGTTTTTACTTTGGCTGTGACTTTGTGTGTGCTCAGGATGAGTTTGGCTGTGTTTCGCTATGTATCGCTAAACAAGGAAACAACACCTCCACGGAGCTTAGCGCGATTCACAACGTCCCGACCAATCAGAGCACACTGTGCTCACAGGGAGGGTGGGGGCTGGAGCTACTGGAGCTACGACGAGCCGTTAAAGGCAGAGTGTGAAATTCAGTGAATACACGTAGTTTACAGAGATGCTGTATGAGAAACCAATGTGAGTTTGGAAAATTGCACAATATAAATCTATTCTAGTAGACCTCAACAATGGAATTATGATCAGTGGAAATGGCCATGACATGGGACCTTTAAGACAACATTTGAGAAGATTGAATCCTTTTGTCATAAAACATAAAACGGTTCTGTAGAAAAGCATAGTATGTATCTAAGGTTGCTCTGAAAATATGTTGCGACATGTCAACCAAAGAGATCTGTCTCCAACAGAAGTTAATGTTCTGTGTCCATCATAGGGGTGTAACGGTATATGTACCGAAATTATTCGGTACGGGCCGTTCGGTTCGGTACACGTGTGTACCGAAGTGTACCGAACGAATATAACGTTAAACGTAAACAATTGAGAACGTGAACAACTTCTTGGAAGTAATCTCAGGTGCTGCGTCGCAGCATTCAGAGTAATTTGCTCACATTGGGTTCAACCAAGTCATTTCATTGGACGAGAGGCATACTATGAGAGCTGGTCACAGGGATGCGTTCAAATTTAGTCAGTAATTTGAGGAACTGGCGAAATGGCGAACGCAGATAAAGTTGAGCTCGAAAATCCTCCAGCATCATTGAAGTCTCCGGTTTGGGAACATTTTGGTTTCGCAGTTACGTACAAGGATGACGGACAAAAACAGGTGGACCGAACCAAAGCTGTTTGTCGGCATTGTTCAACTAAAATAGGTTACGCGGCTGGCACATACTTGCCAACCTTGAGTCCTCAGAAATCGGGAGCATTTCAAAACCACCGCGGGGGGGAGCTAATGGATCGCCGGAGCTGTATTAGATTAACATTAACATGCTTATTGTAGTTGTAAATGCATTGCCTTGCGACCTGTAGCACCATCCTTGATGTGTGGGCTGGACCTGTAATTTACAGGAAAGGAGTGAGCAGAGGATAGAGTTGTCGATTCTTGTTCTGTTTTCTGTGATATATCTCAGACTTTCAGTTTTGCGCCACTAAAGAGACGCGTTACCATGGAAACCAAACAATGGTGTCGCTGTATTAAGGTCTGAGTGGAAACAGTCCTGAGTAAATCTGATTTTGTCAGAAATCGGGAGAAATGCGGGAGAAATATGACCCCGGGAGGAAACCGGGAGAGGGCAATGAAATCGGGAGTCTCCCGCGAAAATCGGGAGGGCTGGCAAGTATGGCCTGGCAATACATCAAACTTGCACACTCATTTGAAAAGGCATCACCCGAACGTGAATATCACCGGTACCAAAAGAAAAAAGACTGAAGTGCAAACCCAACTCCCGCTAGCATTTAAGCCTCCACCACTCGCAAAAAGTTCAGCCCGAATCAAAGCTATTACAAACGCCAAATATCCTTATGTTGCCATGTAAGCAAAGCGCTACCTAGCTGTATCTGTTACAGTGGCGGCGCTAGGGGGTGACTTCTTGGGCTCAAGCCCCGGATGTTTTCTGAAAAGCCCCGGATCTTTCACTTACATTTTTTTGTTTTTTTTTAAAAAAGAAAAAATATGTTTTTGTTGAAAACGTCATGTGCAGTAACGGAGTCCACCAGAGAGGTAGCCGCTGCGGGACATTAGCCTGCGTACTGGGTAGCCTTCCCTGCCCTGAAGAAGAAGTGATCCTTCCTAGTGCCTGACGAGTTTTAAGCTAATAGCCTATAAAGTTATGGATATTAGAAAGTTATTTTCATTGAAGCAGGCGCCACAAGCTGCAGCAGCAGCAGTATCAGCAGCTGACAACAATGTCATCACCAGCAGTGAAGAAATGGATGATGTTTCAGGTTTGAAACATTAGGAATCTAATGGTGATATCTGCACTCTGGCTGACTGAGTAAGAAATGAAAAAGAGCGATGTAACGTTAATTTTATAGCTAGTAAACATGGAGTAAACACACTAAGTATACCCTTATATATTAGTATGTATACAGAACATGACTAAAAATTATCCTAAGATGTAACGTTAACCCTTCATACCCAGTGATGCAAACACAGGTATGGTGAAAAAAGAGAGAACTATTCGAAGCCGGAAAAAAACAGCGTAATATACCATCTGACAAAGGCCTGTGCTATAATGCTTCAATTAACTAGCTATTCTTTATAATATACTCAGATCAATAGGAGACAGAGATGTTAAGTTATAAATCAAGGGTTTTTATTATTATTTACAGCAGGGGTGGGGAACCTTTTTCCTTTCAATTTTTACAACATCCTCCGAGGGCCGTTCAAATTATTGAACTCAACCTCTGCTTAAAAAAACTAAAATCACAGGCAATTCATTTGGCCTTTCTTTCATGCTGTGCAAAGAAAAAGCAACCTCTTAATCCAGATATCTTACCATGACTCGCGCATGCATGCATGCATGCATGTGTGGCATGACTACCAAAACAGAAAGATATGGACACAAGATGTGTGCAAATGTATCCATGTGAACATGATTTAAGTGGGGGGGACCTAACCTCCTCTAGGGGGTCCGGGAGCATGCTCCACCGGGAACGTTTTTTTTTTTAAATATTGAAGTTAAAAGCATCAATCTGGTGCACTTTGAGAGCAACATGAGAAGATCTATGGATATATCTCTCAACACCCATTTGAAACAGAACTGTAAGCAGATTTTTCTTTTGGGATATTTTATAAATCACTTATTTTTAACAACTTTTTTGTTACTGTCATATAGTATTTTATACCTGTTTTTCATTTAGTCTCTAATGTCTCATTAATAATTATAATGATCATATCAAGGTGTGCCTTAACCTCACTGAGCTGAGGTTATTTGAGCCTCTCAGGAGAGAGCTCTCTTCCCCCTGGTTGTAGAAAAGCTCTTTAAATTCGTTAGCATAACTAGCTAACCAGATGCTAATAACAACAGATCGCCACTGTGCTTACAACTAAAGACACAGCCACGCAAACACTGCAGCATGTGTACGGCTCCTTATGGGTAATACTGCAATATTTGAAGAGCTGGAGCGGCGTTCCGGTGCTCTCCGTAAGCACTCTAGTCTAGTCTACACTCCTTTCAGACGAGACATAACCACGTGAAGACACGTTACGCTCGTGTTGTGTTCAAGGAACCTGTCCTTGGCCAGGAAAAACAGGCACTCGCTTGTTTAATTATTTTGCGATCTACATTTCTTCTTCTTTTTTGAAGTGAGAAGTACTGACGGAGTGACGGACCCCCCCCCCCAAACCAAAAAGTCTTCGGTTCTCCACGAATTACACAAGTCACCCAAAGCAGCGTTAAAAAAGCGGGAGGCGTCGAAAAGCGACAAATTTGCATCACTGATACCTCAGTCTACTTTTAAGACACTCAAATAACGTATTCCAATTTTTATTTTGTTTTTTGCGCTTGGAATTATACCGGCTCTCGTTTCAGTACACATAACAACGGAACCATAGCAACGGAACTGACAGGCAACGGAACTGACAGGCAACCCTCTGAATCAGACTCCGATTGGCTGTGACTGCATCCACTCAGAGTGTCCGATTCAGAAACGTGACTCTTACACTCTTTACGTCACAAACAAAGATGGTGGATGAGAATAGATCTATAAAACGATAAGCAATGCGCCAGAATCAAGGTGAGACTATCCGCATCCTTTAAAACTCTACGCACATTCGTTTCACTGAAATAAGTAAACGACTGTATTTGAGTAAGTTAAGGCATTAGTTTGCTTCATTAAAGGGTGTTAATGAATAAGTGTTCTCCAGTGCCTTTTGTCCGCTTTAAGGTATTATTAAGGTAGGGTTAATGTTGCTCTCAAAGTGCACCAGATTGATGCTTTTAACTTCAATATTTAAAAAAAAAATCTTCCCTGACCCCCCTAGAGGAGGCGACGTCCCCCCTAAAGGATGTTCGGTCCACCCCCCACTTGTAAAAAAAGTAGCACTTTACCCCCCCCCCAACAACTCCTGGGCTAAGCCTCAAGCCTCGATCCTAAATCCGCCACTGATCTGCTACCTCTGTCCCTAGCGAGAGGGTGTTCTCCACAGCAGGAGACATTGTTAGTGCCAGCAGATCTGCCCTTTCGGCAAGCAATGTGGACAAGGTAATTTTTCTTTCAAAAAACATGAAAATACAATGACAAGCAAGTCATAATGTCAAACTGGCTGCTTAGGTACTAGTACAGTAAAGTTCAAATACTGTTTATTTCAGTTCACCTTAATGTTTATTTTATTATATTTTGTATTTATTTGAGTCAATATTCACAGTTTAATAATAATTAAAACCCCAAAACGAATAGTTTATGTTTTGTGAGTACTAGTACAGTACAGTTCAAATACAGATTATTTCAGTTAATCGAAATGCTGCACCTATGGGCATAAATATGTCTCATAATTATTTGTGTGAACATAAAAATAATTTGTGTGTAAACATGTGATTTGTAAATGTAAAACACCATCCACAAATGCGTTTAAAAGATTTGCAAACTCACAAATAAATGTGCAAGTTTAAAACGGATCTGCAAATACGCTAAATATTTTCACAAATTAAAAAAAGATCTGTTAATATCTCTTTAACATTGACAACTTTCGATCAGGCATTTGTGAATCCATTTTGTATTTGTTGAATGAAAATGCGCTTGCGGATCTCAAATCTCTGCTCGTGGATCTCATATTTCTGCTTGATCGTCTTTTTACACACACGGAATTTTGAGACATATTTTCCGCCGGTCTCCGCTAAAATCTACTCGTGTCACTCGGTTATTTTCGGAAACCACGTGATGGCCCGCTGATGACGACATTTCCGCATTATTTCAAAGTAAGAGCATGATGGTTTGTTTAATGCTCTGTTTTTTTATTATAATGAACAGCGGAACGTTAGATGCATTCTTTATCACCATCATCATCATCATGTTTTAGTGATACAGTTAGTTTGTGTTAGTTTATTGGTTCAATACAGCATATATCGAGCACTTTCGTTGATGTTGAAGTACAGGCTATACGCCACTTTCGGATCCCAGGGGGAGCAGCTGGCAGCGGGGTGCTAGTGGAGTACTTCATGACCACAGAAGGTGAACGTTGTTATCAGCTGTTTTAGCGCAGTTCTCCAGTGAAGGGGGGGGGAGTCTGCCTCCGCAGCCGGTTGGCGTAGTTTTGGCACAATTCTGTTGTACAGACCGACGTCAACAGCAGCCCTGTCTATGCACACGGAGACCGACTCTGTCGTCCGGTGATCTAACCGCCTTCTGGAAAAGCTTCACAAGTACGTCGGTACGCAAATGCGCTTTGTGACACAAGTGACGGTACACATTTCAGATTGTTGCCGCGCATGCGTACCTGCGTACCAGTTATGTGCACCCCTGCATATACAGTAGAAAGGATACAATGAATATTATAACATTTAATGTAGCCTTACTATGAAGGCTAACCTAAATACGGTGCTTTTCTACAGATTACTTTATTACTGCACTGGTAAGGTAAAATTAAGCCGATTAATAAGATGTGAAGTGCTTTGTAACTTTGACCCGCTTGACTGAATACACAAAAAACAATGAAGAAAGAGTTTTATCTTGGACTGCTTCGCTGCCAGCTGCTCCCCCCGGGATCCGAAAGTGGCGTATAGCCTGTACTTCAACATCAACGAAAGTGCTCGATATATGCTATATTGAACCAATAAACTAACACAAACTAACGATAACATGATGATGATGATGATGATGATGATGATGATGATGATGATGATGATGATGATGATGATGATGATGTAAGAAAGCATCTAACGTTCCGCTGTTCATTATAATAAAAAAACAGAGCATTAAACAAACCATCATGCTCTTACTTTAAAATCATGCGGAAATGTCGTCATCAGCAGGCCATCACGTGGTTTCCGAAAATAACCGAGTGACACGAGTAGATTTTAGCGGAGACCGGCGGAAAATATGTCTCAAAATTCCGTGTGTGTAAAAAGATGATCCACAAGCAGAAATGTGAGATCCGCGAGCAGAGATTTGAGATCCGCAAGCGCATTTTTGGTCGACAAATACAAAATGGATTTACAAATGCCTGATCGAAAGTTGTCAATGTTAAAGAGATATTCACAGATCCTTTTTTTAATTTGTGAAAATATTTAGCGTATTTGCAGATCCATTTTACACTTGCACATTTATTTGTGAGCTTGCAAATCTTTTAAATGCATTTGTGGATGGTGTTTTACATTTACAAATCACATATTTACACACAAATTATTTTTATGTTCACAAAAAATATGAGACATATCTATGCCCATATGCACCTTAATGTTTATTTTATTAGATTTTGTATTTATTTGAGTCAATACATTATTCACAGTTTAATAATAATAAAACAAAATATAAATATATTTTATGTTTTGTGATAATTTTTTCTGCTGTACCGAAAACGTACGGAACCGAACCGTGACCAAAAACCGAGATACGTCCCGAACCGAAATGTTTGTGAACCGTTACACCCCTAGTCCATCAGTCACCTTAAAACTACCATATCCACTATAGAGCATTCTTTCTTTGCGCCGTCTGAAAACCCTTCAGTCCCCCAGTATAAAACAACAGAACACGACTTGTCCCAATGTTATTTTGAGTTATGAGCTCCTTAAAGCATGCTCACTGGATTAATAAACAATAGAACAAGTTGGCTTTGCATCCTTAGGGCTTGAATATATTACCATTGCTGAGCTCTTAATCATTAGATGGCAGTGTGTGTGATGCCAGGCTCAGCACACTGTGGACTCTGTTACTTCACTACAGATCCGGAAGGGCTTCAACATCATTACTCCACCATGTTAACTGTTAACAGCAGGATTTCCAAAAAACCACTGGCTTCACTTTTCTGCAAGGGTGTAGCATAGGGCTGAACAATTAATAGTTTTTCCGTTGGGTCGCTTAAAAACAAACATCATGCCAATTGGCAACCATTCAGAAAAATGTCAACCACTTCTTTGCCTTTGGTTGCCATCAGTGGCAACCACTTTTTAACATAAAGGAATAAGGACAGTAAACAGCTAAATGTGCACCCCAAAATAGATAAATGTTAATTATTGGTTGTATTAAGAGTGATATTTAATTATTGTTGTGACCAGTCGGAACCTGATACTTAAGTTGCACGTGAATTGGTGTGATTACGGGGCCAGAAAGCGATGCACGTGTGCGGTGCGCCCAAGCCCCCAGGAAGTGCGTCGGACTCAGATGAAAATAGTTTTGGTGGCCAAACGGCGTCACTACACTTCCGTCTGGTTGCCAGGCCCGGAAACACTTTTTTCCATTGACTTTTATTGGGAAAGAGTGGTCTGTAAATCGTTGGATAATTTTTTTTAAACTAAATAAACTACCCAGTATGAACACTTGTATAGCCCTTATTAAAAACATTTGTTCCTCAAGTTTTACAAATGTGCTAATAACGTTATTCTGAGAGTTATTTCCCTCTGCATTATGAAAGCGCATCCAACCCACGGGACCGCGCCGCCCGGCACGTTCATGTTACGTGTTCAGCACATCCATGGTTCAGCACTACATGCGTTTATCTTTACATATGGATGCACAATAAAAACGGACCCATATCGTCTTACTGCCATCCCACGGAGCTGTAATAATGGATATACAGTGAGGCAAAAAAGTATTTAGTCAGCCACCAATTGTGCAAGTTCTCCCACTTAAAAAGATGAGAGAGGCCTGTAATTTTCATCCTAGGTATACCTCAACTATGAGTGACAAAATGAGAAGAAAAAAATCAAGAAAATCACATTGTCTGATTTTTAGGGATGTAACGATATACCGAATATCGCGGTAAATAAACTTCCCAATACCGTCGTGAGACTGACAAAATCTACCGCGATTTTTAAATTGTTTTATTTTTAAAAATTTAAATTTAAATTTAAAACACTTTTTTTTTTAAACCTTTATTTAACCAGGTGGTCCCATTGAGATCATCGATCTCTTTTTCAATAGAGACCTGTCCAACATGGCAGCAAGTAGGTTACAACATGAAAATAAAACAACAGATAACACAAAAGGACATCGTATTTACAGGGCCACATTTACACACCTAGAGACATGTATCAACCATATATTAATATCTCGCCATGTCAATAAGCCTGGCGTTAGACTTTTTCGCTGTCCGTCATTTTGACAGACAAGATCGTAAAATATCCGTCATAATCCCTTATTACCCGTCGGGTCTGAACAGTTCACGATAGAGCATGCTCGTGAATTGTCAACGGGGCGGGGGGGGCGGTGTTATGCCGTGTTTGCATGCACCTCGCGGGACGCACACAGCGTAAAGCAAAACCTCCCAGACATGTATTGATCTGTACGGCAAAGTACGGTTTGGAAACTATATCATTTCCTTTTGGAGGGCATGCATAACACGGCATAACACCAGAGCCTGGCTGCGGGGAAACGTTGGCGCTGTTCCGAGTTTGTTCTAATCTGTCAAAATGACAGACTGCTTTCAGATTTTTCCGTCATTGTTAAATAAAATATTCGGTTAACGCGACCACTGCTTTCCCAGCAACATCAGTACCAAGCGAGAGAGTTTTTTCCAGAGCAGGGGATATTTTAAATGCCCAAACATCCCAGTTTATAAATACCTGGAAATGTGGACATTCTCATATTCCTAAAAACCTGTCTGATGATGCTGAGTGAGTGACTAGTGAGTTTGAGTTGAGTTACTTGAAAAACTAAAGTGAAACTTGATTTATTTTATTGCAGGGTCTGATTATTAAATGTCCTTGTTTATTTGTGAGATGCAGTGGCATAAAGAAAATGCTTACTTTGTTTGGTAGTACTAGTAGGCACAAAAACACTGGTTTTCTTGTTCCAGTCTGTTACTGTCACTTTGTTTTTGACACTTTAAAATGCTGTAAAAATCTGATTTATTATGTAATAAAAAAACATTTTCCGAGTAAAAAATTTTTTTATTGAAAAAAATATATATGATTTTTTTTCCTTCCCTTTATTATTCAATATCGCGATACATACCGTACCGTGGACTTGTTATCGCGATATTATCGTACCGTGAGTTTTTGGTATCGTTACATCCCTACTGATTTTTAAAGAATTTATTTGCAAATTATGGTGGAAAATAAGTATTTGGTCACCTACAAACAAACAAGATTTCTGGCTCTTACAGACCTGTAACTTCTTCTTTAAGAGCCTCCTCTGTCTTCCACTTGTTAACTGTATTAATGGCACCTGTTTGAACTCGTTATCAGTATAAAAGACAACTGTCCACAACCTCAAACAGTCACACTCCAAGCTCCACTATGGCCAAGACCAAAGAGCTGTCAAAGGACACCAGAAACAAAATTGTAGACCTGCACCAGGCTGGGAAGACTGAATATGCAATAGGTAAGCAGCTTGGTGTGAAGAAATCAACTGTGGGAGCAATTATTAGAAAATGGAAGACATACAAGACCACTGATAATCTCCCTCGATCTGGGGCTCCACGCAAGATCTCACCCCGTGGGGTCAAAATTATCACAAGAACGGTGTGCAAAAATCCCAGAACCACACGGGGGGACCTAGTCAATGACCTGCAGAGAGCTGCGACCAAAGTAACAAAGGCTACCATCAGTAAAACACTACGCCGCCAGGGACTCAAATCCTGCAGTGCCAGACGTGTCCCCCTGCTTAAGCCAGTACATATCCAGGCCCGTCTGAAGTTTGCTAGAGAGAATTTAGATGATCCAGAAGAGGATTGGGAGAATGTCATATGTTCAGATGAAACCAAAATAGAACTTTTTGGTAAAAACTCAACTAGACGTGTTTGGAGGAGAAAGAATGCTGAGTTGCATCCAAAGAACACCATACCTACTGTGAAACATGGGGGTGGAAACATCATGCTTTGGGGCTGTTTTTCTGCAAAGGGACCAGGACGACTGATCCGTGTAAAGGAAAGAATGAATGGGGCCATGTATCGTGAGATTTTGAGTAACCTCCTTCCATTAGCAAGGGCATTGAAGATGAAACGTGGCTGGGTCTCTCAGCATGACAATGATCCCAAACACACCGCCCGGGCAACGAAGGAGTGGCTTCGTAAGAAGCATTTCAAGGTCCTGGAGTGGCCTAGCCAGTGTGTGTGTGTGTGTGTGTGTGTGTGTGTGTGTGTGTGTGTGTGTGTGTGTGTGTGTGTGTGTGTGTGTGTGTGTGTGTGTGTGTGTGTGTGTGTGTGTGTGTGTGTGTGTGTGTGTGTGTGTGTGTGTGTGTGTGTGTGTGTGTGTGTGTGTGTGTGTGTGTGTGTGTGTGTGTGTGTGTGTGTGTGTGTGTGTGTGTGTGTGTGTGTGTGTGTGTGTGTGTGTGTGTGTGTGTGTGTGTTAAAAAGTTAAATGTATCTTACCATGTGGTGTCCCTGAGTCCCCTGCAGCTTTGCTTGCAGAAAGGACTGCTCCTCAAAGTGATGCAGATGGAAGGGTGTTTCAAGAAAGACGGGAAGGCGAATACATGTTTGTGCTTCAATGAGAAAAACCGGTATGTCTTTTGTGTTATGAGGCGGTGGCGGTTGTCAAAGAGTACAATCTACGTCGGCATTTTGAGACCAAACACGGAGCTAAGTATGCCAAAATTAGCCATCAAGAAAAACAACAAATTGCCCAAGAATTAAAAGGCAAACTGCGATCGCAGCAGAATGTGTTCGCGAAAGCTACAACCAAAAACAATGCCGCAGTGAAAGCTAGCTTTGTTGTGGCTGAAGAAATTACCCGCTCTTCAAAGTCTTTTTCAGAGGGAGTGTTTTTTGAAGCAGTGCATGCTGAAGGTCTGTGAGCAGGTGTGTCCCGACCAGATACAGACTTTTAAAAATGTCAGTTTATCAAGAAACACTATCGCGGACCGAGTTAAGGAACTAGCAAGAAACCTGGCAACACAGCTGCCCGAAGAGACACACAGCTACATAGCTTTTTCATTAGCTGTTGATGAAAGCACAAAAAACACGGATACAGCGCAGCTATCTATTTTTATTAGAGGCGTGAAGTCGGACCTCTCTGTCACTGAGGAGCTGTTGGATGTGGCTGCCATGCATGGGACCACAACGGGACGGGACATTTTTGATGCGGTGGAGATGTCCGTCAGTAAAAACGCATTGCCCTGGGAAAACTTGGTGGGATTAACTACAGACGGTGCACCTGCAATGTGTGGAAGAAAAGTGGGCTTGGTTGGACTAATGAAGGAGAAAATGCAAGAAAGTAACTGTCAAACGCCTCTGATAACGTATCATTGCATTATCCATTAAGAAGCTTTGTGCGGGAAGGTGCTGGGGATGGATGATATAGTGACCACGGTCATGAAGACAGTGAACTTCATTCGGGCGCATGGCCTGAATCATTGTCAGTTCCAGCTGTTCTTGCAGGAGATGGGCTCGGAGCACAGAGACGTGCCGTACCATACAGAAGTAAGGTGGCTGAGTAGGAGCAAAGTCCTCAAACGAAGACATTGCTCTTTTCATGCATAGTAAAGGAAAGCCCTTGTCTGAACTGTCAGATCCAAACTGGCTGTGTGACTTTGCTATGTTGTGTGACATAACCGAGCATCTCGCCCAACTGAATCAGAAGCTGCAGGGACGCAAACAAATCATCACGCAGATGTCCGACACGATCACGGCTTTCCAGCGTAAACTTGACCTATGGATGTGCCAAGTGAAACAGGACAATCTTGCCCACTTTCCTGTTTGTCAGAGCATCTCAGCCTCAAGTCCCGGTACTTTCTCATGTGCTCAGTTAGCTACCAAACTGAGCCTGTTGATAAATGAGTTTGATCTGCGCTTCCCTGACTTCAGAGCACAGCACTCTGGATTTGCCAACTTTGCAAGTCCTTTCACCCCAATACCTTCAGATGGAGTTAATAGAGCTTCAAAGTAGGGATGCCAGAAACTGACCATGATCAAAATTGAAAATCGGACAGCCCTGGCGAATAATAATCGATTATTCGACGCCCGCCCCCCCCGCGGGAGAGAAAAAAGAGAAAAAAACCTCTTGCATTTGACCTTATTTGCACTTGTCAGTTTGAAGTAGTTCCGCGCCAGGCCTCAGATGATTTGAGGCCTAATATCATATTTATAATCAAAAAAAAAAAAAAATGTACATATCATTTTTTTTACATATTGTAACGCAATACATGATTGTCGCTAAAAGCCTTGTCTCTACATTACAAAAAAATATAGAAATTAATTGATTAATTAAAATAAAAATTCTAAAAATTCATCTGATACTCCTCCGATTTGCGCTAACATTGACGTTACTGTGTCAGCTTTCATAATAATAACAGTTTGCTGCGCTTGCTAGCTAGCGACCGACTTCATAAGGTAATTATTTTTGTCTAAAAATGTCTGAAAAACGTAAAGGAGATGACAGCTCATCTGCAATCAAAAAGAAAATGAGGACCCACCTATCTTAACTTTGGTTTCATGGAGGGAACGGACAAAACCCGCCCAGAGTGTGTGATATGCAGAGAGAAGCTAGCCAACGAAAGCATGAAACCCAGCAAAATGAAGAGACACCAACAGACCATGCACCCAGAAACAGTCGGGCGTGATCGGGACTTTTTCATAAAGAAACAACACCTTGCAAAGGCAAACAAGCCAATGGATATTAGAACAGCGTTTGTTAGGGCTGGCAGCGATGCACAGAAGGCCACCGAGGCCTCTTTTGAATGTGCACTTTTAATAGCAAAGGCAAAGAAACCGCACAACATTGGCGAGCAGCTCATTAAGCCAGCTTGCATTGAGATGGTTGAGAAACTGTGCGGCCCGCAGGTGGCGGAGAAGCTAAAAACTGTACCACTGTCAAACAATACGGTGAAAGACAGAATTGACAAGATGGCGAGTAACTGCGAGCTGCAGCTGCTCGAAAAGCTTGGAAAGGGGCCATTTGCCATACAACTTGATGAAACCACAACTGTAGCAGACGAGGCTGTTCTGATCGTTTATGTGCAATATATCGATGGGGAAGATTTGAAGCAGGACATTCTTATGTCAGTCAACCTTACCACTACCACCCGGGGTGAGGACATTTTTACTGCAGTGGATTCTTACCTCTCATCCCACAATCTTTCCTATGAGAATTTAGTTGCATGTTGCACAGAGGGAGCTGCCTCAATGATGGGGAAAAACAAGGGATTTAACAGTCGCTTGAAAGAAAAGGCCCCACACTGCACAATATTTCACTGTGTGATACATCGCCAGGCCCTGGCCAGCAAGAAACTGTCAGAAGACCTCAGCGAAACACTCTCAACTGTGATTAAAATAGTCAATTTCATCAAAGGTCGCCCCACCAACAAGCGTCTATTCGCAGACTTGTGCGAGGATGAAGCGCACCAAACCCTCCTCCTGCACACCGAGGTGCCCTGGCTCTCACGCGGCCGAGTGCTGGCACGCTTTGTAGAACTGAAGGAAAAAATTGAAGAGTTTCTACAAACTCGTAACCGCGCACTGTCAGAGCAAGTGACTGAGTCATTCTGGATTAAAACGGCATACCTGGCCAACATCTTCAGTCTCTACAATGAAACAAACAAGCGTCTGCAAGGCGTGGAGTCCAACATTCTCCAATGTAAAGAGGCGCTCGATTGTGCGCAAACTGGAGTACAGGATCGGGAAAATGGAGAGGGGGGAGCTGCAACAGTTTCCACTAATGCTGAAACAATCCCAAAACAATCCTGAAACGGTGCCTGTCTCTGTACGTCGCGAGTTCATCCGCCATATGAACGCACTGCAAACGGAAATGCAATCACGCTTCGCTGACATAGACGAGTATGTCTCGAAGGAATTGTGGGTTTTAGATCCCTTTATTGCCAAAGTTGAGGATGTGGAATACCTGGATTGCGAAGATGAGCTCACCGACATACAAGCTGACTCGCTGTTAAAGAAATACTTCCAGGAAAAAGGACTTAAAAAGTTTGGGATTATCAAAGGACCAAGCCTCGCTCCAAAGCTCACACTGCATGCCACGACCAGGATTATACTCCCATTCAGTACGACATATCTATCAGAAACAGCCTTCAGCGCACTTGTTGCCATCAAAACAAAAGCACGCAACACACTGGACGTTCACAACGACTTTAGACTGGCTGTCACTCACATTACACCGGACATTCCATCCCTGGCTGCGGGCGTGCAAGCCCAAGGTTCACATTAATGAACCTACTTGAACCTCGTCTTCTCTCTGCTACCTGTTCCATGGCAGACAACCATTTGATTTACCTGCTTAATATGCCAGTTTTTCATTTTTGTTTTATACAGGCCTATGCCACCATATTACAATTTTTTTATTAGACATAGTCTATTCTTTTGAAGTGTCCTGTTCTTCGACATTTGAAATAAATAGGATGCATACATTTGCAAGTTAGTAGCTAATAAAAGCATACAAAGACAGAAATGTATCATTTTTTCTTTAATAGAAATGTTTCTTCTGCGCGTAAAGTGTCGGTTTCAGTTGGATTATTTGTCACAGTTGCTCCGATCAGATCGGTCTCCTCCATTTTGTAGATTATTTACGATCCACATAAACACATTGCCAAAAACTTCTGTTAGACAGCTAAATGCCATACATTTTTGCATACATTCACAGTAAATATTTATTCAGTATGATAGCTGCCAAACAGAAGTTAAATCCATTTCTCACTTATTCTGACAATGTACTTAACCCCAAATAAAAGAACCCAATAAAAAGAGTTGTTAAATAATAGTGAAGTAACGTTGTAATAACAATAACTAATCTCTCTCGGTTTTTTTTGTTTTCTTTTTGTGCTTTGCCAAACGCCACTGTGTCAAGTGTCCTAGTTGGGTTGCCGTACGGAGTTGTCCAGTATGGCAGACCATCTCGCACATGCGCAGTACAGATCGGACAGGGGGGCAGATCGGCAACAGCGATAATTAAAGTTTCAAAGTTTTGGGGGGTCGCAAATTCCAACAGGAGTCATTTGGGGGGGCCCTGGTTGAAAAAGGTTGGGAACCCCTGTACTACTTTATATGTGTAGCAATGTATTTATTGTTTGCAGGTTTTATGTGTTTATGCAGACACATGTTTACTGTAATCAAACCATCTCTCATTAGTTGGATGTATGCCCCCTGCAAGGCTGTGTGCAGCCATTTGTTTTTGTAAAATGCTACATCTGTCACACATGTCGTTAGCAGCTCACAATTGTTGGTTTTACAGTTATTTGTTATTTCAAGTTTTGAACAAAGTTAATGTCATAACTTGTGTTTGATGTTATTTTTCTTTATTCACTTGGATAGTTTGATCGTTGATTGATTGAGTAATAGGGTTTCATAACCTGACAAATTATAAGGATTTATGTAATAATAACAGAGCAACAAGCAAACATATTTGATACAGATGCAAATATATATGTAAAAATATGTATACAACTTGAATAAATAATAAATTCAGAGTTATTTAACATTAAGGAGCAGTTACATTTACTTTACATTGCATTTAGTTACATTGCATTTAGTTACATTTATAAGTTACATCAGGCCCTTTGAGGGCAACGATTATGCTAATGTGGCCCTCGGTGAAAATGAGTTTGACACCCCTGCCATAGAGGGTTAAGTTGATGTATAACTGTATAGTATCTTAATTATTTAAAATATAAGATGTCTAAAAATGGCAACCGTATTTTCAGTTTTGGCAACCAAAAGCTGATGCCTGGTTGCCAGCTTGGCAACCACTTTTAAAAGTTAGCGTTGAGCCCTGTAAAAGGGATTTCAATCACAGGGAATTGTCAATGTTTTACATTGTGAGATATGAGTATGCTTAGTGTATTCCTGCACTTAGAGGCATGTTGAAGTCTGCAATGATTGGTTAATCAGTCGTTCTGCAGGAAGTTATTGATTAGATCTATATTTGATTAATCTTTTAACTTGTTTTTCATGACGCAAAGTGTGGTGACTACAGCAGTAATTAAAGAAATCCATCCTTATACTGGATTGTCACAGATATAACTTTTACTTTTACATTTACAACTTCAACTCAGCAGATAAATAAGAAATCTAAAAATAATGTTGTTATTATTTGGAAACAGTGTCCCAACCACATACTTTATCTTCCAGAGAACAATGACAAGTTGATTTTAAAAAGAATGCATTTGGCTAATTTTCAGGTTTATATTTGTATTTTGTGCAGGCTTTTCAAAAGATAGTTCACTGTTCTAATACTGTTAGTACTGTCAGCACCTCTGTTCGCCCTCAGTCTGCTCTGATTGGTTAGCTGGCCGGCTCTGTTGTGATTGGCCTACCGCTTAGAGATGTATATCACCTACATGTCTTGGAGCAC
Organism: Notothenia rossii; assembly: GCF_949606895.1. Taxonomy (NCBI): domain Eukaryota; kingdom Metazoa; phylum Chordata; class Actinopteri; order Perciformes; family Nototheniidae; genus Notothenia; species Notothenia rossii. The sequence continues at coordinate 41,649,672 of NC_136902.1, forward strand.
TAGACAATAGAAACGCAAGTGTTAAATAGTGATGTCACTGTGTTACCGAAGTAAACAATACATCTTTCAATTCATTTTGATCAAAACGTTTTGACAGGCATACCTTAAATAACATTTGGTGGCATTATTACATCTCTGTCAGTTAAGAGCTTTTTCAGTTGCCACCAGGGCGTCTCAATCGTGAGCATGTGGAACACTTGGCATGGAGCATTACAGATAGTGGAGCTGTGGGCACTCCTTCAAGGACAAAGGTAACACTTCTAAATTAATGAGTTCAGATAAGTGTGAGGTCATAAAGGATTTGGTTTATAAAATATTAATTTATATATTTTAAAATTCAATAAAGCAGTGACATGTCATAAGGAATGGCATTAATCATGATATGGCCCAGATCAACAACCTTATAAGCACACAGCTTAAGAAACAAGACGAAATAGCACATAACCACAGCCACATCAACACATTTGCTCATGCTACTTCCAATAAAACAATATTGTTGTCATTCCAGAATTGGAAGACATTGTCTGTCCCACCAATGACATTTCAAACAATCCATGCCCAAAAGGCTCAAACATGCACTTGTTGTGTTAAATATGCATGTCCTTAAACAAAATGTAAATACAGTTGCATGTCAAATGAACATTTCAAATAGGCTTTATATTGACTTGTTTTGCAATGACTGTATTGTGTGGATATATGATAATCAAAGGAATGTATTCAATCATAAACATTAAATAACAGTCATTTTCCACTGAAGGTGTGTCCCTCAAGATGCAACAATTAACCCTTTTTCTTAATAATTAACTAAACACAACTTGGGTTGGATCAAGAGGTTAATAGAACTTTTTTCACTAGATTTCTATTGATTTCAAGTTCTAGCCCACCATCAAGTGCCGTTGAAAAGCAACAAATAAAACATCTAATAAACAAATATGTACCATTGATGCTTGAGCTGGCGAAATCCATTTTTGTGATGGTTTACCAGCTGTTTTTCTCAAATACATAACAGGAAACTAGAAAATAAAGCAGGTGTGTCCAAACTACGGCCCGGGGGCCAACTGCGGCCCATTGTCCACTCTGAATTGGCCCTCAGCAAATTCTAAAAGTATAATGGGAAATGGCCACACCTGAAACTTTAACTTTTCTTATATTGTACTTCTTAAATATATATATATATATATATATATATATATATATATATATATGTAAACAGATATTACACGGTATAATGAATGTGTCAGGCAATTAAAGTCGATAATACTTTCTAACACATTTTAATAATAACAAATCATTTATCCATATAACCAGCTTGAAATATACCCTTCATATTCCCCTTATTATAAGCAATCTGAGGCTCCTGTTGTAAGGGATCAGCTGCCAACACTTTTTGTAACAGAATAAATGAAACCCTCTGGAGCCCTTCGTATGTTATTCGAGTGGCCCTCAGTGAGAAAAAAGTTTGGACACCTCTGAAAATAAAGGGTTTATTATTCAAAAGCTTTGACTTCTAAATGTCCTACAATGACTCAATTACTTTCATTCTAATTGTTCTGACTATGCCTACAGGTGAATGACAGTGCATGAGCAGAGTCACTGGCTGAACCTACCTCACTGTACTCCCCCTCCCACAGACACATACACAAACAGGTGTTCCCCTCTCACCGTATCAAGCACTTTAACAGGCTACTTACCCACTGTAGTGAGCTTTAATTTTCACAAACTCCGAGTCCAGCTCCATGATGGATCCGTTAGGCGCTAGCATATGCATGTTAAAGTCTGGTGTAACGTTACCTCACAACTAGCCCAACGTTACCCGAACAGGCCCAAACTAGCGGTGTCACCACGGCAGGTCGGAAGACAAAGGTTCCACTTTACATTACACCGCCGGGAGCAAAGTTTCTGACCTGAAAAGAAAACTTGTCCCACTTCTAGGAAGTTCTGTTTAGTCAACGATAAGAAGCTTCTCTGGAGGAGGGGTTGTCAAAAACCGCATTATAACATTGTCATTTCCGGGAGTTGTGTTTCAACATAAAACGAATATAGCAAAGGTACGGTCTACTGAAATAAAGGATGAAAGTAGAGCTTTTATTCTGAAGGTGAAACCTTACAACTCGTCATCGCGGCCGGATAAACTCTGTCTAGCTTGACACTGTGTTTTATGGCTCACTATGGTTACCTTACCGGAATCCAAATTCACCTGTCCCATTGTTTCTACAAATAATATTAATGTAAAAATATGATGGTGGATGGTAACATAGTCCAGAGTGATTATATATCGAATTTATTGAAGTTAGTCCAATGGTATGTATATTGGTAAACTGTCTCTACCCGAGACGAGTGACCTTCTTCATGGAATATTTTATCTCTCTTATTGTAATGTCCTGATCATAATCCAGCGCGAGAAATCGGCGTCTTTTCCATTCACTGAAATAATTATTGATATTACGTCAACAAGTGTTGAACACTGTATATCATTTAATGGGGACAACGTTGTTGCATGTGCTGTCATAATTGAGAAAAACCACAAAAACAAATCAAACATGTCATGAAGATATTTCATGGATCCAAGGAGGCCTGCTCCCCACTTCAATAATGCAGCTGTTGGGCGCCCTCTGCTGGTGGATTACTAAACAACCTTAGGAGAGATAGTCAGTCATTTGCCATTCAAACACATTTCCGTGGTAAAGACAGGAGGCTGTGGTTTATTGCATTACGTCACGTGTCAGTGTCACCCACCTGAACAAGTGAACCTCAGGTTTGATATAGACCAAATATAATGAGAAGTATGTGAATGTCAAACAATGTGAACATTCTAAGCCAGGGGTCACCAACCTTTTTTAGGATGAGAGCTACTTTAAAAAAATAAAACAAGTCGTGAGCTACTTTCATTCCTCTTTTTTTGTTTTTTGCAGTGTATATAATTAGCACATTTTAACATTATTATATGCTTACCTTTAACCTTCGTGTGCTGTTTGGGTCTGTGGGACCCGTTTTCAGTGTTTACTAAAAGAAAATGTATGCAATTTAATTATTTTAACCTGCTTTATTTAGACCCTCCAGAAAAACGCGGGCAAAATCCTTTATTATGCGGGCTAAATTCCTTGATTATGCGGGCTAAAATCCTTGATTATGCGATTAAACATGTGGGGTTTTTATGTTATTTTATGCGGTGAAATTGCGGGAAGTTGCGAAATATGCTAAATATGCGGGGAAAAAGAATAACAATTTTTAAAGATATTGGGCTGTCTTATTTATTCTCTCTCACACACAACCTGCCACTAACGTTAAACCCCTTTACTATTCAATTAAACACATTCAATGTTTATTTATTGTAAAAGCAATTGGGCTATTTTAATCTCACACACACACACACACACACACACCCCCACACACACACACACACACACACACACACACACACACACACTTTGCCGCCTCATTCTGTTTTCATTTACTCGTTCGTTATCTGACCAGTTTCAATCTTGTAGGCTACTCACTTCGTTTCTTGTAGCCCTCGAAAGGGTTTTGGAGGTTGATGCCTCGGTGAACGTGAGTTGTTTGGCTTTCTTGTCCGCAGCAGCAGAAAGCATTTTCGAATGTTTGAATGAATCAAAGTGGGTCGTCGCCGTCGATTTTCTCTTATGCTCCAACACACAGTTGCACGGGTGCAGAATACTTTCCCCCCACTTTTTGCCCGGTCTTTAGTAGAAATGTTCGTCGGTAAATGAGATGGATTCGATTTTTTTATCTTGGTGTTTTCTCTATCTTGTGAGCTCCACAGGTTCACTCTATACAGTGTTGTTTACATTCTGTGATGCGCGAGCTGATGACGTCATGTCAAGACGAGTTAACTTTTTTTTTTCTCAACTTTGTCTGGAAAAATGCGGGGATTATGCGGCCTTTTGATAAATATGCGGCCTTTTAAAGATCTGCGCCATTTTGCTGATTGTGCGGTAAATTCTGCGATCGCAGAATCACGTTATTCTAGAGGGTCTATTTATTTGGGGGTTGACCTCACCTCCTCTAGGGGGGCCCGGGGTCATGCACCCCCGGGAGGATTTGTTTTTAAATGTTGAAGTGAAATGCATCAATCTGGTGAACTTACAGCTCTCAACACTCCATCCAATCATCTTTAGAATGTGATCACAACCAATAACAAATCATTTTAACTTGTTTATTCTTATCTTATGTTACCTATAGTTATATAAGTAATATCTATTCTCATGAAAGGCTAGCTTGGATTTATCGTCTTTCATGAGACCCAAGGTCGCTTTACAAAGAAGAACAGGGGCAAAACAAACATAACAAAATCAAAAGGCAGACAGACAGACAAAACAAAAAATAGATTAGGGGCCAAATGCCTTAGTAAACAGATAGGTCTTGAGGGCCCTTTTGAAGGCGTCAAGTGTGGGGATGTTGCAGATCTCCGCAACATCCCCAGCGTTCCATATGATCACAACCAATAACAACTCATTTAAACTTTTTTAGTCTTATCTTATGTTACCTATTTAGCATTCTTTCTTTTTATTGATGCATATTTTACTAATCACTCCCCTTTTAAACTGCTTTTAGTTTTTTTTACTGTCCTACTGTACACATTGGAATGATTTCTTACTTTATTTTTTACAACTATGCTATATTAAATAGATAAAGGTGTGCTCTCTCTAGCTCTCTCTCTCGCTCTCTCTGTGTCTCGCTCGCTCACAGAGGCTCCGTGCTCCTCCGTGGCGATGACGGCTTGTGTTAAAAAATAATAATAAACATAAACTATTTGTAAAGTGGGAGAAACAGGATTTCGAAAAGTGGTGGGGACATGTCACATGTCCCCCCTGTCCCCAGTGGAAATGATGTGTGTGTACACAGTAAAACTCTGGCCCTCATGTGCTGTATAGGCTGGCATGACTAGACTGTGTTCAATGGGGCTGATCTGTTGTGTAGATTCTGCCAGAAGGAAAGGTCAAACTCCTTAGAGGTTTCTCAATACTCAAATTTCCCCTCCTCGACTCCTTTACTCGACTCCTATCCTCGATACTTAGCCCCGCCCACAGGAGATGCGAGCGGAGGACTGAGGAGGGGAACCGAGGAGAGAGGAGGGGAAGCAGCAGGCGGTTATAGAAATGAGAACTCCTCTCCTCTGAGCGGTCATTTTAAAGAGACGTCCATCGATGATGACAGGAGGCACAGCAGCCCTCTGTCTCATGGACAGATGTGTTCATGACGATTGATATATTTACTTTAATTAATTCACAGTGCGGTATAATGAGACAATAACAGGCTACAGATGCGGACATATACACATACATATATTTATATAAATATATACAATTTCAGAATCAAACAAGTATGAGAGCACTCTCATAATAACGTAACACAATCAGAGACTGGATATATCCCCCCCTCTCTCTCTGGTCGCTGAAATGGAGAATTGAAATTACGGGCCAAAAGTTGTATTTACAAGTATTTAAAGTAAGCAAAGGATGCCAAACCAACTGAGACCCGTCTGTCCGCCGCATCTACGCACTGTACAACACACACACCTACACACTGTACCACGCACACACCTACACACTGTACCACACACACCTACACACACTGTACCACACACACCTACAGCTCCGAAAGCATAATCAGGCTACAGCAGTTGTGTATTTTATTATGTGAAGCACTAAATGGTCGTAGAAAGATATCGACTCTTTGTTTGTAGATATCTACTAAACTAAAGCAAATAGGCCTAAAGAGAGCACGCTTGTTATACTGAGTGATATATATTTTACACACTGCTCTGCTTTTTGCACGGACCTCACAGCTGTTCTCACTGTAAACATTGCGTCACGATTAAAGCAGTTACTAAAATAATATCCAGGGGATGTAGGCAGAGCTGTCATTGGCTGAGATAAGTCCGGCCGTGCGTCATGCTTCCACCGTTCCCGGAAATGCATCCGTGGAGGATCCGTGGAGGACCCATCAGTGTATCCTCGGTTATAGCTCCTCCAGAGAGCCTCCTCGACGCTCGATGCTCGGTCCTCGAAGTGCATTTAGAGAAATGAGATGTCCTTCAACATGACGCGCTGAAATTCATTTCCGGGTCACTACCGGAGGACCGAGGAGTCGAGGAGTCGAGGAGGGGAAATTTGAGTATTAGTATAGCTTGTTTTAAGCTGCTGCTGATGGTGCTTGTAGCAGCGCTGCTGCCAAAAAGGTCTGTCAATTTGCGACATTTCACCTGCGAGTGACTTCACCTTTTTTTCTCTTGCCTTCTCGGCCCCACCTTTTTCTTTTCGTTTTCTTTGATTTTTATCCATGTTTTTTCATTCTCCCTGTCTGCCGCGGCGTCTAATCCCTTCTCTTCGTGTGGCCGGTCTTTTTTCTTCTTCGTGTGTGATTATTTGACAGATAAGAACCACACAACTGTAACGACTGAAAGAACACAAGTGGAGGATTCAATAGCACGACTCAGAGACAGAGGATTAGGATGCAAAAAAGGTCTTTATATCCAAGGTTCGGTACACGGGAGATCAGTCAATAAGGCTAACAAAACAGACGAGGAGTAGACAGGGACCGGGTCAGGACACGAAGCTGGGTCAGGTACACGTGGAATCAGATATTAAGAAAAACACTGCTGGAACGCTAGGAATAAACTAGGACGAACTGGCACTGAAGGGAATGTGGATGCAGACTAAGTTGGCAGAGGGAGAGATGATAATGGGGCACAGGTGAGGCTAATTAGGGATGGGAAGCAGGTGGAGTTCAATCAAGGGCAGGAAAGCTGAGACTGAAATGAGAGAAACCACAATGAAAACAGGACCAAAAACATCAACATGCTGGCTAGGCCCTTACAGTACCCCCCCCCCCCCCCCCCCCCCCTCTAGGGATGGCACCTGACATCCCAGGTAGTTCAGGATGTTGGCGTGGAAAGTCTTGGATGAGGTCCTTACTGACATTACTGGTGGAGACCCATGACCTCTCCTCAGGACCATAGCCCTCCCAGTCAACCAGGTACTGACGTCCCCGGCCTCTAGGTCGAACTGCCAAGAGACGTTTCACAGTATATACAGGTCCACCATCAATAAACTGGGGGGGTGGAGGGGGTCTGGAAGTGGGAACCAGTGGACTCACTTTAACCGGTTTGATGCATGACACATGAAATGTAGGATAGGCCCTCAAGGATCGAGGTAGTCGAAGCCGCACTGTAACAGGATTGATGACCTTGGATACTGGGAAGGGACCCACAAAACGAGGAGCCAGTTTGCGAGACTCCAATCGAAGGGGCAGGTCTCGAGTAGAGAGCCACACACTTTGTCCAGGTTGGTAGGCAGGAGAGGAGGGAGGTATGTGCCCAGTGGATGACCTGTGAGGGAAGAGGGTCAGGAACAAACAACCGGTTCTGTGGGCAACCGTCGGGAACCAAAACATTAGCACTCGCCTGCCTGACCCTCTCCTCAATGTCCCATGTGACTGCCCCCACTACACAAGAGGGAGGAATGATTAGCGAGGGAGTGCGAGGAGCTGGATCGGAATCAAACAGGGGGGATAGAGCATCAGCTTTAGCGTTCTTAGTACCGGGACGGTTGAATCGGGTAAAGAATAGGGCCCACCTGACTTGTCTGGAGTTGAGACGTTTTGGGGATCTGATGTACTGAAGGTTCTTATGATCGTTCCAGACTAGGAAAGGGTGTTCGGCTCCCTCCAGCCAGTGGCGCCACTCCTCCAAAGCCACCTTAATTGCCAACAGCTGCCTGTTACCCACATCATAGTTTCTCTCGGCTGGGGAGAGTTTCAGAGACAGGAAAGCACAGGGGGGGAGCTTGTTGTCTCTCTTCGACCTTTGAGAGATGACTGCCCCAACGCCCACATCTGAAGCGTCAACCTCGACCACAAACTGCTGAAGCGGGTCAGGAAGCGTGAGAATAGGGGCCGAAGTGAAGCTCCTCTTAAGCCTCCGGAAAGCCTGTGGGACCACTGGAACTTCACCTAAGGCGAGGTTAAAGCATGCAATGGGGCAGCCACAGAACTATAGTTTCTGATGAAACGTCTGTAGAAATTGGCGAAGCCCAAAAATCATTGCATGAGTTTCTGATTGGAAGGTGTAGGCCACTCAGTGACTGCACTGACCTTGGATGGGTCCATCTGAATGCTGTTCTCCGAAATGACAAATCCCAGGAAAAAGACAGTGGAGACGTGGAACTCGCACTTCTCTGCCTTCACAAAGAGTAGATTATCCAAGAGACGCTGCAAGACCTGGCGGACATGTTGAATGTGGGTCGTCTCATCCGGAGAAAATATGAGAATGTCGTTGAGTTAGACAAAAACAAACTGGTTGAGCATGTCACGGAGAACATCATTAACCAGAGCCTGGAAAACAGCTGAAGCATTGGTTAACCGAAATGGCATTACGAGTTATTCGTAATGGCCACTAGGGGTGTTGAAAGCAGTCTTCCATTCATCCCCCTCCCTTATCCTTACCAAATGATAAGCATTTCGAAGATCAAGTTTAGTAAAGATCTTTGCATCCTGTAATAGTTCAAATGTTGAAGAGATAAGAGGAAGGGGGTACCTGTTCTTTATGGTGATGTCATTTAGCCCTCTGTAGTCGACACATGGACGAAGAGTCTTATCCTTCTTGTCGACGAAGAAGAAGAAGCCTGCTCCAGCCGGAGAGGAGGAAGGCCGAATTATCCCCGCAGTCAATGTATCTCTTCATTGTTTCCCTTTCGGGGCCAGACAGGGAGTAGAGATGTCCCTTAGAGGGAGAGGTCACAGGGAACCAGTCAATGGAGCAGTCATAGAGTCGATGGGGAGGCAGGGTGGAAGCACGAGTCTTATTGAAAACCTCTCTCAGGTCCCGGTAACAGGCGGGCACCCTGCTAAGATCCGGAAAATCAGAGTCTGCTGCAGCTTGGAGAGGGGTAGAGACAGCAGTAGTCAGGGCAACAGTCACACGGGTGGAGGGCAGAGGTCTCTCTGGAGCAGGGGCAGAAGGGAAACATGTGGCCAAACAATCCTTATGCCAACCCAAAACTCTCCCGGTGGACCAGTCCATGTGGGGATTGTGTTTTACCAGCCATGGGTAGCCCAAAACAAGAGGGTGTGAAGGAGAGTTAAACAGATGAAAACTCAGGGATTCAGTGTGGCCGTTAGCGATGATTAGTTGAAGGGGCCGAGTACGGTGGGTGACTCGGCACAATAAACGTCCATCCAGAGCCTTTGCTACAAGAGGCCTCAACAGGGGAACAAAATTAAGTCCAAGTCTCTTGGCTAATCCCTAATCAATGAAACTCTCATCTGCTCCGGAGTCGATTAGAGCAGCATGAGACAAAGTCTGAGTAGGAGTAATTAGCTGAGCAGAGGTGAGGGTACAAGAGGGACAAAAAGAAACAGTTCGCCTCACCAGGACCCTCCTACTTACTGATGAGCCTGGTCTTTTACTGGGCATCTGGCTACAAAGTGACCCCTCTGTGAGCAGTAAATGCACCTCCCCTCCCGTAGGCGGCGCTGGCGCTCCTCAGGAGTCAGCCTTGCTCTTCCCAACTGCATAGGTTCCTCCTGGGCAGTAGGCGGCGCTGGAGAGTCGGTCGTCTGGAAAGGCTGCTTTGGGAGAAAAGGACTGGCCTGAGACTGCCCTCTCTGGCCGGGCGGAGAAAACACAGCTCTCGACTTCTCCCTTTCTCTCTCTATGAGGCGAGTGTCAATTCTTATTGACATAGCAATGAAACTATCCAGGTCAGAGGGAAGCTCTAGAGCAGCCAACTGGTCCTTGATGGGGCCAGACAGCCCATGGCGAAAAGCGTCGAAGAGGGATGAATCATTCCAGCCGCTGTCTGCAGCCAAAGTGCGGAACTCCACGGCGTAGTCGGAGACACGCCTCCCTCTCTGGTGTAAATCCATTAGAGCTCTCGCTGCTCTTACAGACAGGGGAATCTCGAGCCCACTCCGTCGTAGCCCCCGCCTCCGCTCTGCCGGTGAGGTGGGAAATTATGTAGGCTACCTTAGCCCGTTCAGACAGGAAGGAAGATGCTTACAGCTCAAAGCGCAACTCACACTGTACGAGGAACGCACAACAGTTATCCGAGTCTCCGGAAAAACGCTCTGGTCTGGAGAGGTGAGGAACCGAAGGCAGCGGTGTCGGCACGGTGGCAGGAACAGGACCGGGAGCTGTAGCCGGATCCGACGCAGGAAGCGGAGTAGCAGAGCGTTGTGGATCGAGATGTGCCACCAGCTGCTGGATCTGATCTGCCAGCTGGCAAACCTGGCTGCCGATGGAGGACTGGAAACCCTCATGACGCTCTGACAATTCTCTTACTCCCTGGCAGACAGCGGTAAGTTGTTCATCTTGCAGGTTAAGACGAGCCCCCTGGGATCGAATAGCGGACCGCAAAATCTCAGAGTCGGCTGAGTCCATGGTTCTGGCCAGTTCGTACTGTAACGACTGAATGAACACAAGTGGAGGACTCAATAGCACGACTCAGAGACAGAGGATTAGGATGCAAAAAAGGTCTTTCAGTGCATGACATTAAGGATTTTGGGAGATGGCCCTGTGGGCCATCTAAGCTAATTTACAGATGGCCCTGAGCCCAATAGAGATTGCCCTGAAAAATGTGCGCGGACGAAATGGCACGAAGGGTTTGGGGGGCCTCCCCCTAGAAAAGAAAAGATTTTTGAAGGTCTTACTGTAGATGCTGTCTGGTACATTCTCTAGACTGAATTATAAGATGAACCACCACAATATTATATTGTACAATTTCAATTTTATTCTTCATTTCACTTGTTTGTTTGTTCTTGTTTGTGTTTGCTCGCTTGCATGCCCTGCATAGCTATAAGAAATACTTAAGTTGTTAGTCAAGACACTTTCCATCTGATGAAGGCAAATGCCTTCCCAAAAGTAAAAAAGTAGAACACATTACATTCAGTTGTAACTGCCAAAACAAACATTATTTACACTATTATGGCCCCTGTTAAAAATGTTTGTAATGTTATCTACTGTAAGTTGGTCGAATGAATGCTTCCTCTTCCGGAAGCTGACCGAGCAGACCCGAGCAGCAGTCGAGAGGAGCCGAGCGCATCCGCGAAGCACACAAAAAGGTGATGTCAGAGTTCCCGTTAGCCGGCAAATCTAAATCTCTTTGGTCAAAATAATTTCCATTTAGCGCAATACCGCTTCAGTTGCGTCACTTATGTGACAGACAAGAATAGTCCATTCTAATGTCTAACACTTAATGTGAAGAAAGAGATGTCCTGTATGGGTTGATTGTGCGTTGATCTGTTGGTAATGCCTCGAGGTTCCGGTGGGCATGTAAACAAATGCATAATGCATACTTTGTGTTCACCCAGTTGCATAGCGACACTTATTGTTTAGGTGTCTTTTAATAAGCAGGTAGTCATATCATTAGCTAGAACTAGCTGGATCTGATCGATATGGACATAAACGCGAGTGAAGTCTAATCTGATGGGAGAGAGAGATTAGCTGCTGCTGACAAGTCGACACGCAGCGCTGCATGATCACATGCAGCGGTGAGCGGACAAAACACACACTTCAGGTTAGAATATCACACGTAGCTATTTTAATTACCTCTCAAACTACCGTAACTAGTTATAGATATGTTTAGGTTTACTATCGGGTCACTCATTACTGGATCCGCGAACTGCATGATACTGGCATAATAAGATTGCCCGATTGGGCCACCAGCAGGTGAGGCATCATTGCCCGAGCTAAATACTAGATGGCCCCGGGCCATCGGGCAGTCCTTAATGTTGAGCCCTGTCTTTATATCCAAGGTTCGGTACACTAGGAGATCAGTCAATAAGGCTAACAAAACAGACGAGGAGTAGACAGGGACCGGGTCAGGACACGAAGCTGGGTCAGGTACACGTGGAATCAGATACTAAGAAAAACACTGCTGGAACACTAGGAATAAACTAAGACGAACTGGCACTGAATGGAATGTGGATGCAGACTAAGTAGGCAGAGGGAGAGATGATAATGGGGCACAGGTGAGGCTAATTAGGGATGGGAAGCAGGTGGAGTTCAATCAAGGGCAGGAAAGCTGAGACTGAAATGAGAGAAACCACAATGAAAACAGGAACAAAAACATCAACGTGCTGGCTAGGCCATTACACCAACTTCATTAGCGGCCGCTGTCGCCCTATGTCGACCGTCAGCGCAATTTAAATTATGACGTTAAACTATTTTTTTTAAAGGGCCGGCCGGCCGGCCGGCCATCAACGACCCTTGACGACCGGCCGTTCTGTGGTTCTCCAGATTCTACAGATGGCCAGTCCGCCCCTGGCTTTAGTAGAAGCTGCTGGGAGTCCAAGCATATTAGGCAGTCCCCAACTCTGGGGACTTCAGGCCGGGGACTTAGGGTGGCAGTATACGCTGTGAAGTTGTTTTCAGCCTGCAAGTAAACCCAAAGCAGAAAAAGAAGAAGTGACGTCAGCGGCTCATTTGCGTAAACTTCCCTCAGGGAAAAGTACTCTGTGTGAACGCGATTGGTACTTAGTGCCCTGGGGTAATAAGTGCCGGGGCACTAAGTACTGCAAAGTACGCGGTGTGAACGCGGCTCTTGATTGAGGTTTTGTTTATGCATAGGGCAGATTCTTTTAATTACATTTCCTTTTTTGTTTTGTGTATTTTTTCACATTTTGGATTTGCTTGACGTTGCCCCTGCGGGTTAAGCCGTGCGAGCCTCGCACGGCAGTATGGTATAGTTAGGCCTTGGTAGGCCAGGCTGACTTTATGCTGTGTTTCCATTACAGTTTAGCTGGGGCAGTAACTATATTGACGCAGTGTAGGCGGAGCCGTGACGCCATCTTCAATGCGAACCACAAAACCAACATCAGCCGTTAGCTGTTAGCACTCAGAAACTAGACAAAAGTTAAACAAATACAAACCACAGACTGTCTCTGTCATGGCGAATATAGTCGCTGGTTTATTTATGTCTGTAGGCCGTTGTTGTGAGCGTGGACGGTCGGAGCATATACAAAGTTAGCTTAGCCGATCTCCATTCAGAAAACACGTATTTTAAAAGGTTTTTGCCTGCCGTCTGTCTGCAGACTTGTCAAAGCATTAACTCATGGTTTTTACTAACCGGTGTCAGTATTTTGTTACTTCGGCATCATTTTGAAACGTGTATTACTATTAAATCACGGTCAAATATGTTCATTGTGTTGTAGTTGTAACCACTCACATCACTAGTTTAGCATATTCAGCCCGGTTGTTGGCCCGGATAGAACCACGATTTTGGAGGGCCAGAAAAACTGTGAAAAATTACCCGTTAGCCGGTACTACCCCTAGTGGAAACGCAACAAAAAACGGGCTGGGTTTGTCACGGCACGCTTAAACCGTGCTACGCGCTGCAGTGGAAATGCTCCCGTGGGTACCGTGTTGGCTACCCCTGTTCTAAGCAAATCTGCTGTGGTACAAATAATCGCTCCAAAATATGTTTTTAAATGTATAACTAAGTCAGTTGTGTGGAATTAAAAACCACAAAGTCATTATTAAAAATGATGTGTTCTCTTATATTTGGTACATAATCCTATGTTTTGCCATTTAGTATTTTTTTAACAACTGAATGTTTTTAAATGTGTACTTCCTCACCTCCTCTGCCTAATATACAGTGTTTGCCTACACAAATTATTTCAGGCTACAATAGTAAAAAGTACTTAGATCTGGTTCTTCTTTCATTCTATCCATCTCACCAACAGGCTGCTGAAAGCAGGAAGGGTTGGGAGGATTACTTTACAAATTAATTCCTTTATGATTACCAGTAAAACCATATATAATCAGTAACATAATGTAAGTGTCACAAAATAAAAGTAATGTAACCTGATTTCCATTACTTTTGGATCAGCACAATATCAAAATGCAATGGCAATACATTTGTCAATCAAATGTGTATATTTTATTTATGAAGATTACCAGTACCAGTAATCTGATGACACTTGTTTTAAATGTAACTGTTGGAAATGAAGTTACCTTTTTTGTATCCTGATTATGTAATCCTGTTACAAAGTAATATGTTACTCCCCAAGCCTGGCCTCTATTATAGCCCATGGTCACTTTACACATTTGTACACATGACTGTATACTGTAAGTGTAAAGGGTGCAGCTGAACCATCTGATCCCCCAGTCAGCAGGAGATCCAGCCCAGACTCCTTCCGGATTCTGTTGGTGACATTGAGTGTGATGAGGTCAAAGGAAAGTGTATTAATGTAGCACATTGCAGGAACCAGGCTATTGAAAATGCATTAAAACAAAGTGTTTTTTAAGGTCCCATGTCATGCTTTTCCGGTTTTTACCCGTCCCCTTGTGTGTTATGTAGCTTTTTCTGCATGTAAACGGTCTGCAAATTCACAAACCCTCAAAGTACGGATGGGGGTGCTGCAGCCCCCTCAGCACCCCCCACTTCCCGCGTCCATTCGCGATGTCTCACTGTCCCCACGCAGCAACCAGGAAATGACCACCGGTAACCCAGCTCACACTATCCGCTCAAGCCCCCAGGAAGTGGGCCGGACTCTGATGAAAATATTGCTGTTGTGTCCAAACGGCGGTACCACAATTTCGGTATCAGTCCGTGACGTCACCGGGCCTAGAAAAACTTTTCCCATTGACTAACATCGGGAAAGAGACGTCTGTAAATCAGCGGATACTTTTTTTTAAACTAAATAAACTACCCAGTATGAACTATTCTATAGCCCTTATTATAATCATTCGGTCCTTAAAGTTGTAAAATGCACTAAAAGCCGAATCTGGATTTATTTTCTGTCTCCATTCATTCTACTGAGCCGAGAATGGGAGCTCGGGGGGCGGGGCTTAAGGGGCGCATGCTCTGTGAGCGCATATACGGGTTCTTCTCATGGATGTATAATAAGAGGTTCTATTTCGTATATGGCTTAGCCCTCTAAGGCTATCGCTATTGGGTAATCCCCCTGCGCACCCGTGCAGCACTGAAACACTTGTAGTCCATGCCCGCACGCAAGGTGGGCCCCACCCTCGGGCTCCTTCCGGTATAAATAGGAAGGAGGCCCGACAATCTGCTCCCTCTTTTCTTCAGCACACCGTTACTGAAGCACAAGAGACACTTCAATTGCAGAGTAAACATGAGTAACAATTGTGTGAGATATTGTCCCTCATGTGGCCCTGGATTCATAATGAGTTATGGCCAGCACACAGTATGCGAATCCTGCCTGGGGTATGAGCACGCGTACGCGGCTCTAAACCAGCAGGTAGCATGCACACACTGTGCCCGTCTCCCCTCGGGCGACAGGAAGCGGAGAGTGAGCACTCTTGCTGCTGCGGCCGAGGTGGACGTTCGGTTCTCCACTCCCTCCTCTCCCCCGGACGGGGGAGACAGTCGGAGCAGGGTGCCAGCTTGGTGGCCGAACATGCTTTCCCCCTCTCCGTCACCACAGCAGACTCTCCTGCCTGTCTACACGCAGAGAGCTGCTGTTCCCCCTCTTTTGTCACTGGGCAAAGTGTGGCCTTCGTCTCGACTTTTTCACAGCGGCAGGTAGGCCTATGTATTGTTCCCAGCCTTCGTCCCCTCATGGAAAATATTCATGTTATGCTATGTTCCAGGGACGGTGATGCGCCATTACGCATGGCGCAATAGACATAGGTTGTTATTGAGCAGGTGTGTCTGCTTCTACCGGGCGGATCCAGTGGGGCGCAGACTACATCTTGCTTCGCCCTTAACCGAATAGCGATAGCCTAGGAAGAAGCCATATACGAAATGGAACTGAAGTTACCTACTGTAACTCCAGCTTCTATGAGTATTGGCGTAGCCGTCTAAGTGCTGGGCCCCACTGGCTCCACGAATAGCTGAAGAAAAGTTATTTTGTATGGGAGCAGATTGTCGGGCCTCCTTCCTATTTATACCGGAAGGGAGCCCGAGGGTGGGGCCCACCTTGCGGGCGGGCGTGGACTACAAGTGTTTCAGTGCTGCGCGAGTGCGCAGGGGGATTACCCAATAGCGATAGCCTTAGAGGGCTACGCCAATACTCATAGAAGCTGGAGTTATAGTAGGTAACTTCATTTCTGTTAAGAACTCAGGCACTTAGGAGGTAGGATCCAATTGCACGACCCGGGAGACAGAGGTAAAGTATTGGTAAGATACTTTATTTTTCCAAAAGCAGGCAAGGTGAACAAAAAAGTCACTATTGAATCTCAGGTTGAGATGACAAAAAAAATAAGAACAAAATGAAAATCGCTCACGTGGTGAGGAACCAAACTTTTCAATAGCACAAAAAGAGCATAGATCTGACTGTGGCAAGAGACAAGACCTTACCACGGCAATAGACAAAACGCATAGACCTGAATATGACAAGAGACAAAAGCGAACTGACACTGAACACTGGGAGACAGGGGAATTTAAACACATGACAATAAGACACAGGTCGGAACAATCAGGGGCGGGACTGACGCTGATGAGCACAGGATACACAGAAGGGATGAAGGGGTGAAAACAATCAGGAAATTAGACACACCAGGGAAAATAACGACAGACAGGAAAACACGGGGAGAAAGACCAGCCAATACACAGGGAGGAAAACATGACAAGGAGAACAGAAAAACACCCACTACCAGACACACAAAACAAAAAACGTGACACAACACAAGAATCGTGACAAGTTCTTCTGCTCTGACAGTTAGGCATGATGTGTGATCTGTGACTTTTCGTTCTCTCAAAAGTTGGTCCATTTTGTCCTCATGCGCCAATGAGCAGCTCTCATAGGAAAGAACGAGACCCCGCCTCCGACGCTGTATCCAGTTCTTATTATACATCCATGTGTCCGCTCCTCGCAGCAGCGAGCCGCGCAACGTCCCGCCAACACGGCAACCAGCCCCCACGCAGCATTCTCGTCTGTTTGTCATTACTGGTGTCAATTTCTGGTTGCTAACAAATCCCATTGTAACACATAAACACTGATGTTCAGCTGTAACGGTGGTGGACTCATCAGAACAGAGTGGGCGAGCTGACCAATCAGAGCAGATTGGGCTCACAGGGAGGGGGGGGCAGGAGCTCCAACAAGCCGTGTAGGACAGAGTGATTACACATACTACGATGCTGTATGAGAAACCAATGTGAGTTTGGAACATTGAACAATGTAAACCTATTCTAGTATACCTCAACAATGTAATTATGATCAGTATAAATGGCCATGACATGGGACCTTTAAGACAGGCATCAGAAAAGGACACTTAAATACACTTAAAACAGTCATTCACAATCCAAGGGAATTTTTTACTTGCAAAAAGAAAAATTCTGATATAAACTCAAGACATTTTACAGTGCAGAAATGCAATTAGTTATTTAATTTAATAAAAGGCAGCTGCAAAAAGAAAGGTGTTGAGTCTTGAAAAAAAGAACTGAGAGTTTCAGCAGAGTTTATAGAGAGCATAATAACTGAACGCAGACCTGAACCCTAACGTTCCTCATCATGTATTATTAGCCTCTGTAAAACTGTATAATTGTAAGAAGTCCCACTCAGTCACTCCAACTCTCCCCTTCTTGTTCTTTGTATAACTTTCATAAAAAGGTATGATGATACAATTAAAATTATATTAATGCTTTGAATTAATATGGTATACTGTGACTTTAGCCACTAGAGGTAATGAGTGCACCGTTTGATGATGTTCACTTTAAAATTGAAATAAATTTTAAAGCCAAGCTTTCACATTTCGTTAGAAGTGTTCACTGGTACTTAGTAAAGGAAATATAGAAAAGACAAAAAAAGTATGCAAAATATAAAAAATGTTGTGTTAAAACATTGCAATAAAAACAATATCTGGAACATTGTAACAGGGTTAGGGAAGATGAGACATAAAATCTCTGATATTTGTTTACAATGTAGCGACGAACACGTATGTTACACTAAGCATGTGTTGGAGTATCGTGTTAATCGTGCCACGTGTCACTTAAAAATGACTCTAAACAGTTATATTACAACAGTGCATAGATATTTTTTGGTAAGTAGAAAAAGCTTACATCAAGAAATGTTAACGAACAAATGTTCAGAAAGGTTTATATGCACAATAAAAAAGATAAAGTGTAACGAAAAAAAGAATGTGCATTGTCATCAAGTAAGCAAAATCCTACTACTCATAACATGAACAGCATGCACTGAGAGTATATTTGAAGACTCTTTAAAAGTCTTCCGGCCCCCTATATCCCCAACACTTTTCAACACAAAGTTAGGCCCTTGCTGACTTTATTAGATTTTGTGATAACGCTAGAAAAATCTAGCTCAGGTAGGTAGAGCAGATTTTTATCATCACTGCTAATCCTTAGTGGGTCATGCATAACCTCGGTGAGAGCAGTGGTAGTACTGTGAGGTAATAACAAGCGTTACTATTTGCCATACAGAGTATAAATAGCTAACGGTATACTGTTAGTTATAAAATACAGATCTAAAGAATGATTCAAGACCTCCTGAGTGATTTTACTGACGATGGTAAAGTTTGAAATAGTTATTTATAGCCGGTAAATATAAGATTTCGTAAGTATGAAGTGCAGAAGCAGCACTCATAGAGATCCATATCCTGTGAATAAAATGTACCAACACGTGCACACACACACACACACACACACACACACACACACACACACACACACACACACACACACACACACACACACACACACACACACACACACACACACACACACACACACACACACACACACACACACACACACACACACACACACACACACACACACACACACACACACACACACACACACACACACACACACACACACACACACACACACACACACACCAGGAATGTTTACAGACAAATCAGATCCTTCATTTGATCTCAGATTCCAAACTACTGCAGTTGGCTTTCGTGAGACACAAATACACATGCTGGTGATATAACGTTTACTCACCATTTATTTGTAAGGATCAGGCTCATGACTTTGCCTTCTGATTGGGACAACTAGACAGTTTAATCACACCTGAATTGTAATGGACAGACATATTGATTATAATATTTGACAGTGTAGATGAGTCGTTGTTTTGCCTGCATTCCACGACTAAAGAAACAGGATTTGGGGAATTTCAATGAATTGGAGCCAGAAATCTGAGATTGTTAATAAGTCTGTTCGGATTTTTATATAAAAGCTCATATATAATCTTGTAGTCATGATTTATGACAAAGAAATGATTGTGTTTTGAGAGAAAACTGAATTCCGAGCAGAGAATAAGAAAATAAAATGACATTATACACCAAACAGAAACTGCATTGAGGAAAGTGAAAAAGAGGAAGGAAATAATACATTTCATAATTTGCTGTGTGGTTATTACACAGAATTGATTGCAGGATCTTTCCTCCCTAATATGTATTGCCATTCTCTTTTTCTTAGTATCAAATCAAAGAAACATACAGTAATGATACAAGTGTTGAGTCCATAAATATGTACATATCACACACACCACACCACACCACACACCTTATCCCATTCATATGAACTCATCCAGCTTTTACATTTCATTGCAAAAATGTGCATTTGCTTAAAGAAGTCCATCATATATAAAATAAAATATATTCTACATTCCAACATGAAAATGTAAAATAATGTATGTGCTTACATTTATAATATTGGCAACAAACTCACCTTTGTCTCTGTATTATTAAGCATTATGTTAAAGATACATTCATTCATAAATTATAGTATCACATTTTACTCAATGTCATTATTTCAGTTGCTCGAGTCGATTTATAATGTTTAATGGTTTATTAACTTAAACTACTTTTTTAACCTGAGAACTCTGAGTCACTTAGATTTCAATCCTGGACACAAGAATGTTTTGTCTAATAATCATGTTTTTGCATTATTTATCTTTTAGAGTTTTGATGATACTGCAGCCAGTTTGTAGAAGGCAGCTTTATTATTCTGGAGCAGCTAATGTGAGCTCACCCTCTCTGCTTTGGAGTAATTTGAGAGGATTAATGAAAGGGTCCAATTTCCCTAAACTGAAAGAGAAAATGAACTCCATTCACGTTTTCAACATGTCCATCATCCTGTGTTCTCTGCAGTGCATCATACTCCTATGCAGATAAGCAGTTCGATGTTCATAATGACAAATTCCAGTAATATTTTGTTTTGTTTTTCATAACCCTGAACCTAGCATTCCTGTGCTCGGTGATATGTGGTCAGTTGGACTCCACAGGTTGGAGAATCAGGAAAGTCTCATCAGTGTTGACATCATGTTAACACTTTGAGGACAAACAAAGACAGGAACGCCCCGACACTGAGAGACAATCTGTCTGTAGCGCCCTTCAGCAGGACCTCCACCGGGTAGTGGTCGCTCACCTCCAGCGCCTGCACAGAAACCACACAGGAAACCAGCCTCAGCACACATCAGACAAACAGAATCTGGACTTACTCACTTGCTCACTCACTCACACACACACACACACACACACACACACACACACACACACACACACACACACACACACACACACACACACACACACACACACACACACACACAGACAGACAGACAGACAGACAGACAGACAGACAGACAGACAGGCAGGCAGGCAGGCAGGCAGGCAGGCAGGCAGGCAGGCAGGCAGGCAGGCAGGCAGGCAGGCAGGCAGGCAGGCAGGCAGGCAGGCAGGCAGGCAGGCAGGCAGGCAGGCAGGCAGGCAGGCAGGCAGGCAGGCAGGCAGGCAGGCAGGCAGGCAGGCAGGCAGGCAGGCACGCACACACACACACACACACACACACACACACACACACACACCGTTACCTGGTCCTCTGAGAGTCGGTATGCCTTCTGGAAGTTGAACGGGGCGGCTGAAGTAGGCACAACGGATCTGGCAAACCTCTCCCCGTGCACAACGATCCTGTGTCACACAGAACAACAAACACATTTTACTGATGTTTTCAAATTTTTCTGAAATAGTCAAAGACTTAAGGCATCATAAAATGTGATCATTTTTTTATGAAGTTGTAGGGATGGGCTTTGCTAATGGAGCCCAGGTAAACTAAGCTAAACTAAAATATATGCTACATAATACCAGCTATACTTGTTGGACTGTATGCCTCCTCAATAAGGCAATATGTTCATTTTGAATAATATATCTTTAAAAAAAAGTCCTATTGATTTGAAGACCGGGATGGAAAGCTTATTTCTTGTGATTTATGTTTCAGAAATCAAAAATTGTGTTAGCTCTTGTGTAAAAGGTCCTGGGTCTGTTGGACATTCAGGAGTGTGAGCTCACCTGTCGTAGGTGCAGGAGGTGCTGGATCTCACAGTGGTGTCCGTCTTCTCTGGGATCAGCCAGTAAAGGTCCCTCGCTGTGAGTAGTCTCACGTGCTTCCTGTTCTTCTTAGCCAGGTAGCCGCAGTCAGCGTTGAAATCCCCGAGAAGCATCACGTTCTGCTCACACACACACACACACACACACACACACACACACACACACACACACACACACACACACACACACACACACACACACACACACACACACACACACACACACACACACACACACACACACACACACACACACCAACACTGATGGTGAGGCTACAGAATCGTAATAGGCTTAATTAAAACTGTGTTCCCAGTAATATTCGGCAAAATTATTTTTACCTCAGTTTTCCACATCTTCCTCACATTTTGCAAAACGTCATAAAGTGCATCGAGCTCTTTAGTGGTGTTGGTTGGAGTGGTGTGCTGAGGTATGAGGACAAACTCCTTTATGTCTGAAGATACAAGAGGGGGGTGGAGGAAAGGGTTTACATGGCTCAGCTGCACCACGACTTTAATGACCTCAGGAGGCGAGTGTCAGAGGGCTCACCTGTCTTTGGGGCTTTGAAGCGGACAATGAAGGGCTCTCTGGAGAAAGCATCAACGTCTCCTTCACGATCATCAGGGTACTGATACTGTCCAGTCACTGACACCGTGTCAGTCCTGCACACAGTCACAAAATGAGATATTTTGAAAAAACGTTTAACTGAGGACCTCTAAGCTCCGAAAACCGATGCTTTTCAAGCACCAAAAAATTGTCGGTCTAGAAGCAAGAACCGCATACATACGTCACGCTTACGTTGGAGGCGGGGGCAGGGGCGGGATTAACCTGAGCAATAACAGTTTATGGCGAGTACGGCAAATGAAAGTTGTAACAAGCAGTAGCGCTGAGCAAAGTGACTAGAATGCAACCACACACTTGTTTAAAAAAACGCACTTTATAAAGTCAGGCAACACTAACCAGGCTTCGTGTGATTCTGTTTATGTTTACCTTACTTAGACCATCCGTTCGCTGTCATTGATCATTGTGGAGAGCAGGCAGACGTGTTGTTTTATATTATAGCAGCTGAGCTATCAGATGGAATCAATACATGGGCTGCACAGGTTGTCATGACTCATGTCCGACTATCACAAGTAGAATCATCATGAAAAATATGCTGGTAAAATGTGCCGGCTTATGCCACAATAAGATGGCAACAAGTAGTCAAGATAGTCAGTTTAGCTTCGGTTGCTATGCTAACATCACCCATTTTATACCAGAGAAACTTTCATAACAGCAGCGTTGTGATGCCAAACAGCGGGCTGCACTGCAGTGGTCAGTAAATGCCGCTGTAACACATTAATAAACAATGAACCACGGCACTCTGGAGAAAAGTACAAGGGTTGAGAAGTAGTTATTTAATTTAATCTGGCTTCGCATGATTAAAAGCAACACGATCATCGACCCAACGGCGTTGGGGAGAAAATCAGCGACATAAACGGTGAACAAAACGGGGGCTGAAATGAAAAACCGGTTCCGAACCAGAAAAGCTCTAGCACGGAGCTAGAACGGGAACCGTGTTGGTGTGAAAGGGGCATAACACGCTGTCAACCACGCAGCTGCAAATCACCGGCGAGCTGATTACCTAGTTAGCCTTCCAATTTATACAATTCTACTAAAGAAAGGGTATACAATTGACGTAATGACCCGCCGGGGGGTTTAGTGTAATTGTAGTTAGACACGGTTCGCCACTGGTTACTACATTATTCAGAAGTTTACAGTAACTTTGGATAATAACACTGGAACGGAGCCTCTCTTTTCCTCTCTCCCTCTCCTGACAGCCCGTCTGCATCAGATCATGTTATCAGTTCGCTGATCCAGTGAATGAGTGGCCCGACTCGACAGTAAATAATAAGGGGGGGGTGAATTGTCTGACCGGCCCACTTCGGTACCGGCCCACTGGGAAAACTCCCGGTACAACTCCCTAATTCCCAATATTCCCCTTGCGGAGAGGTCCTCATCTTGCGGAGGGTGCCTCAACTAGGCCGAACATGCGGCGCACTATGCGCTTATGCGGCGCAATTAGTGTGGCGCGGTACGGTTTCGCCACTGCGAGGCTCCACTAGCACCCGTCCCCCCGTTGACGCTCGCGAAACAGAGGGCCTCATCATATAACTCTGCGTGGGGCCTCATATTGGCCAGGGACGGCCCTGGATAGGATATTAGGTAAAGCTGCACACTCATCATATACATTAAACATTTTTATTGGATTTGTTAACACCATAGTCCCTAATATATTTGTAGAAAGGCAGGAAATGGAATTAAATCAAGAACATTTTTCATTGCGGAGGACCCCCTGTTTTGTGTCCCCCCCACTTCTCAAACCAAGTTACACCCTTGGTCACAGGGGTTGTGCTGCAGAGACATGGCTGAGTCATTAACAGCTATAACTTTCGAGGGGTGGAGGTATGCCCATTATTTTTAAATGTGTAAGAAAAAAGGACAGGAATGTGACGGTAAGGTGCAAACTGTGTCCAGGGGCCTCATTTATAACGCGTAGGATTCACATGGGAAGGTTGCTTATGTAGTAGGAATCCGAAAAATAGGTCCATACATTTTCCGCCACTTTCCGATTCACCGAACATTGCGTACAAGCGAGGAAAGTGCGTATGGCACCTCCTACGCCGGTTTCCCTTTATAAATCATAACCAACTCGAAATGCGGTGCAGTTTTTGCGGGCTTCACGTAACGCCCATGTTTGCCTATAAATAGTCAAAGAAACGCCCTTTCATTCATTCATTTTGACTGACTGCATGAAGAAGATCGCAGGAAATGACGACAGAACTGCTAAAACAAACCTCTCACACCGTGTCAGATTTTGATTCTTTTGGGGAGGTCGAGATAAATCATATTGTTTGGTGGATGCAGTTTGAACCAGAGTAGCAGCATGGAGGTCGGATCGTCACCAAAATAAATAAATAAGTGGTCCGAAAAAGATTAATGACACAAAAAATACACATAGCCTTCCTCAGGCAGTGTGTTTGTACCGGGGACAGGAGCCCCCCCCCTTGATGAGAAACTGTAAGAAATGATCGGGGAATCGCTCCGGAGTGGAGTCATGATGACAGTATTTGGTGGTTTGTGTCCCAGCTGTCGATCAGCTGTGCGCAGTGTCTCCACTAACATATCCGTATTTATTTATTTCTCCCAGTTATTTTTTTGTGTGCACTGAGGAGTCGCAAACAGGCGTTTGTTTCATCATTTTAAGATTGGCTTTAATTAATGTTTGAAAATGAATTCATCAAATATGATAAATGAGAGGTAACATTTTATTTATGGTATTATTTCCACATATTTCTCTCCATTCTTCCTTCTGCCAACGGTGTCGCAGTTTCTCGTCTCTCCCGTTTTTGTGCTTAGTGCGTACGCATGGGTTAGAGTTTGCGTGGAGGACCGCACGTTTTCCCGTCAAATTAGTATTTTATAAATCGCAAACATTGCGTAGAAACTGCCGTACACCATTTTTTGAGCGTATATCCCTTTATAAATGAGGCCCCAGGACAGAACCTCTCCAAGCACCTACAAAGTCAACTTGCTAACACAAGAAGCTAGTAGCTAAAGACCCCCGAACCCAGAGTGATGATGTTGAGTGTGTGCCGACTCCGAACAAGCAGCAAAAACTAGAATTTTCACCGGTCTTCCTTATTGCAATAGTAATTGTTATATGTTATTTACACTGTTACATGTGCACATGCAGGCCTAAGTTTTACGTTTTGGCTATAGGCTGTTGCCAGGGGCGGACTGGGGGGAAAAAGTGGCCCGGGGATTAATTGACAGACAGGCCCACTTAATGCGCGGCATGTATCGGCTGGCCGGCGACAAAGGTATGTTACTTAACAAAAAACCCGATGCATTTTATGTTATTTTGGACCATTATTCATATAGTAATCACATTACCTGAGCCCTTGAGTTGCCTAGAGCAAAATAGTTACAGCATATATTTAGTGATTTTAATGTTAACAGATCATTGATGCAATAACATTTTGACCCAATTTGCCTGACTTGACGCATGGAAAAAAACATGGGCGTAGGAAGCATCCTCAATGTGGGTGAGACAATTTAACAGGGGTTGTGGGTAGGTGGTGGACCTTACCTCCTCTAGGGGGGTCCGGGGGCAAGCTCCCACGGGAAGATTTTTTTTAAATGTTGAAGTTAAATGTATCAATCTGGTGCACTTTGAGAGCAAAATTAGGGACTAAATCTATGGCAGTCAGTAGGGGCTTGGACTGTGAGCCGTAGGGTCGCCGGTTCAAGTCCCCGACCAGACCTACATTTGGAGTGTGGACTTCTACTTGGAGAGGTCCCAGTTCACCTCCTGCCCTGCCGTGGTGCCCTTGAGCAAGGCACCGGAAAACCCCCTTCCCCCCTCACTCCCATTGCTCCCCGGGCGCTGTACAATAGCTGCCCACTGCTCCTAGTACTAGACTCCTGGTACTAGGATGGATTAAAAGCAGAGAACACATTTCACTGTGTGTGCTGTGTGCTCTGCATGTGTGACCATTAAAGAGGGTTTCACCCCTCCCAATTCTTCTTCTTCTTCAACACCCATATAAAACAGAACTGTAAACAGATTTATTTTTTCTTTCAACCTTTATTTGAACGGCAAGTGGAGGCAAAAATGACTGCACCCAAATCAATAAACCTGCTAGCTAACTAGTCTAAACTCAGTAACAGAATGTTGGCAACACGTTCTTCTCCACAGCCACGCGACCTCTGAGTCAGACGTCACTTCCCCCTTTTCTATCCTCCGGGTACAGCCGTACAGCCACTCCCCCTGAACCCCGTTTCCCTGCCAAACCCCCCCCCCCCTCCCCTCCCCTATGCAAGCCCCTCCCTCTGAACCCAGGGCTCGCTACAATACTGTACACTGTATACACAAACTACACAAAAATGCCTTTACGCTTTGGAGCTTGTTTATCCATCTGTAAGCAACTGCCAGCTAGGTCTCTCAGTCACTCACTCCTGATCGTTCACTGCGCAGTGACAGTTGCTACGGGCCTGATGTGTGAAATTGAAACTGATAGATAGAACAAAGGTAGCCTATCAAAACGGGCTGGGCTGGGCTGGAACACTTACAAATCTGGGCCGGTAGGATTTAGGTAAGCAACAAAAAAAAAAGGGAGTGGCCGGAATACTTACAAATGTGGGCCGGTAGGATTTGGGCAAAATAAAAACTTCTTTTTTTTTTCTTTTTTTTTGGCCCTCCGGCCCACACACAGCACCGGCCCAGCGGGGAAACTCCCGGTATTCCCAATGGCCAGTCCGCCCCTGGCTGTTGCTGAGTAACACAAAAGTAATGTAAAGAGTAATGTAACGAGTATGTAGAGAGTAACGAAGTAAAGTAATATATTACTTTTTTTTAATTAATAAGTAATATGTAATATATTACTTTTTTTTAATAACGACCACATCACTGCCGGGGATACATATTTATGCATGAAAGACATAAAAAAGAGCATTTTGCATGATTGGTCCCCTTTAAGTAATTTTTGTAAAAAACTAATTGGTTAATTGTCTTTATGTTTTTGTGAAGAAAGAAGCACGCGTGTCCATGTCCGCTCACCTGTAGACGAACACGTACTGCTCCTGGTACGAGGAGGACCTGCCCAGCCGCTCGCTGGCCACAGAGGCATACTCATGGTCAGGGTCGTACCTGGACATAAGACACACTGTTGGTGCTGCTGTTTGTCATTCTCTCATTCACAGCACAGCATTGTGTGACTGCAGGTGTGTGTGCTGAATGTGTGTGTGAAAGAGATCATCACCTGTTGAGGCGGTCAAGCAGCTGTGGTACCGCTTTCCCTTTCATGTCTCTCACTTCCTGCAGCAAACACACGTCGCAGCGGGTGATGATCTGCAACACAGCACAGCAAGAGGTGATTAGCTTTGTAACACACTGAAGTGAATTTCATTGCATTTTGTTTATTAAGAACATAGCTATGTGTAGAATAACTACCATGGCCTGTGAATACCATGGTAGTTATTATAACACCTGGATTAAGAGAGCTGTAGAACTTTTTATTTCGGTTCAGGCCCAATATATTTTTCACTGTTGTCCACATTCATAAAGCCTGCATAGAACAACACCATGATAGTGCATGGTGCAAAGTATCTATGTGCGCTTAGAGTAGTCCTCTGTACAGAGAACTGTAGTTCCCCCACTGCAGACGCACATTAATAACATCCGCTGGCTCATCATAAACCATAGACTGTATATAGTCATAAACGTTGGATAGTGTAAGTGCAGTCTGATTTTCTTGAAGCCTGGTCGTCTTTTTGAATTCTCCTATCCACTATTCCTTAACCCTGTGACGTTTCACACAGAGGTCAAGCAAGGGAAAGACGATATAGGACAATTCCACCGCACCCTTGGGATAGGAATTTCGAATTGGAACTTGAATTTTGAATATGAATTTCGAATTGCAAAATAAAAACTTTTTTAACTTGGACTTGGAATGTGGAAATAGAAATGTAACCTGGAATTAGAATATTGTATAAATCACTTGTACCTTTTGATATCTGTATTGAGAAAAAAAAAATCACTAAAAATGGACCTCAGCTGGAATCAGTGCTTACTGATCAAGAGAAGGTGGTTAAAACGTCAGGCATGTTATCTCAAAAGGCAAATTCAAGTTAAAGACATCAGAGTATTTCTCACCCTGGCCAGAGTATGCACAACATTGCTCTTCTTGACCTTGGACTCCCCAAAGTGATGGAGGTTAAAGGCACAGATTTTAAAACTTGAAGCCCCCTGAACACCACAAACACCCAGGAGGAAGGAGAGGAGGAGGAGGGAGGAGGACTTCATGGCACAGAGCTGCAAGAGAGGGAAACATGTGTGGAGAAAATCAAGTTCATTAAACATAGTTTGTGTACACAGTAACTACAGAGTACACTGTGGATGCAACTACTCCGCAATATGGACTCACTATCAACCTTCAAATCCTGCCTGAAAACCCACCTTTTTAAACTGGCGTATTCAATATCATAATTCCTCTAAACCGATTGTTCTTTTTAAAGGTCCCATGTCATGGCCATTTCTACTGATCATATTTCCATTGTTGAGGTCTACTAGAATAGATTTCAATTGTGCAATTTTCCGAACTCACATTGGTTTCTCTGCAGCATCTCTGTATAGCAGTGACCACCAACTGGCGGCCCGCGGGCCACATCCGGTCCGCCAGACATTCTTATCCGGCCCGCACGACGGGGGTGACAGTGCGTTGGCGGAGTGGTTACTGCGTTCGCCCCCCACCCATTTTTTTTTTTTTACAACGTCTCGTGAGTAAGGTGCAGTACCGCAGTCCAACAGAGAGGCAGCAGCTGCAGGACAGTAGACTGCGTACTAGGAAACCTTCCCTTCCTTGAAGAAGAAGTGATCCTTCGTTGTGAAAAGTCTGGTTAATGCGCTCCGCACCACAGAAGTTGCCCCGCTGCGAAATAGTCCAACAGAGAGGCAGGAGCTGCGGGACAGTAGCCTAGAAGCAGGGTTGGGTTGTAACGGAATACATGTAACGGCGTTACGTAATCAGAATACAAAAATCAAGTAGGCTAACTGTATTCAGCTGGCGTTACATTTGAAAAACGAGTAACCTGATAACAGTTACTTTCGTAAACCTGAAGTGAATACATTTTGGAATACTTATTGGAATTATTGGTGGAAAAGTTTCCTCACAACATGTAATATTCATTACCGGCAGAACTGTGCACACTGCACAGCGCTGCAGCATGTCTGTGAGCAAGAGAGAGATGCAGCGTGTCTGTGAGGCCCCGCCCCCGCACGCAGATGAGAGAGAGAGATCTATTTTAAACTATATTGAAAGTTAGAAACGGAGATGGATAGATAAAATGTGCAAGATAACGTTTATGTAGCATTTCTTTATTTTCGAAATGATGACATTTCATAACGTGATCAAATCAAAGTGAATGGCCTGCTGCTGCTGAATGCATGGGGCAAGTGATTGGAAAGTTTTAAAAGTTATTACATCGTTTCAGATAATAAATAATAATGATAATTCATTCTACTTATGGGCGCCTTTCAAAGCACCCAAGGACACCTTACAATTCATAACATATTCCAAGGAAAGGTTTTAAGACAGTGCAAAGAATGCAGTCCGGGTGATGTTTTTTATGCGGGGTGCAGATGAGAGAGCTGCCAGAATGACACCAAGATGTTGTGTTTGAGTTCTTGATAAGCCATTAAAACAGTAAAATAAGTGTCCCCTGTTCACCAAAACATACCCATCTGTTATGGAAAAAATAAAGTATTCTAAAAGTAATCTGAATGTTACTTTTTTAAGACAGGTAACTGTAACTGTATTCTGATTACTTTCAGAGCATGTATTCAGTCAACAACTTCAAAATTTTGGGCTATATAAAAATCTGCGATAGTGTCTATTGGATACATTTTGGCCCTTGGACAAATGTAGTTGGTGATCCCTGCTGTATAGTATGTGTATTCACCAGGTATTCACTCTCTGTCCTAAACGGCTTGTTGAGGCTCCTGCCCCCCCCTCCCTGTGAGCCCAGTGTGCTCTGATTGGTCGGGACGTTGCGAGGCTCGTTGCTGTTCGCTGCTGCGAGGAGCGGACAGGTTTCCGGGTCGGCGATACAGCGAGAACAAGCAAAACTCATTCTGAGCACAAACACTCACAGCCGAAGTAAAAACAATAAGTGTGGCTTGATATTGAGTAAGAAAAAGGTTTATAACGCTGTGAGAATGGATCTGTGGAGAGCATTTCTCCGCCATCCCAACTCGCCTATTACCAGCGTTCAGGGAGCTCTATGCAAGTCAATGGGACTCCCTGTTAGTTAGCCAAGGGATCCTGGTGTGTGACGTGCTCCGCGGAACCCAGGAAGCAAACAATGGAAAATTAGAAATCTCCAACGAGCTCACCACGCTTAAATCCGCAACAATCTAAACATCTCAGACATGCACACGCTCCACTCAGCTCAATTTAATCTGACTCTTTTACACATTCACACCAATGCAACTCCGGTTCAAGCTCCGTGCTAGAGCTTTTCAGGTTCAGAACCGGTTCTTCGGTTTAGCTCCGGCTCTTTTCACACAGCCCAGAGTCCGACTGGTGCTGCGTCATTGCGTCATCGTTTGCATCATGACGTAACCATTTGCGTGACTGCTTCATAAAGCCAAACCGCGCGGAAACCCCTCACAGCTGACACTGACAACAACAACTGATTGTGCTCCAGCTTCCTCTGTACCTCTTCGGAAGACCAGATTCCCAGTAGGTAGCTGGTCTTTTCAGTGGACTTCTTAAGTTTCTTCATCTTTGTGTACAAACTGGATAAAACGCTGGCTTTTTGTTGTTGTTCAGGAGTTGATCCCGCCCCTGCCCCCGCCTCGACGTAAGCGTGACATATGTGGTGCTTTTGCTCTAGCCGGACAATTTTTTGGTGCTCGAAATGAACCGGATTCCGGAGCTAAGAGGCTGCGGTGTGAACAGGAAAAAACGGTGCTTTTTAAGCTCCAGCTCCGAACCGGCCATGGAACCGCGTTGGTGTGAAAGGGGCAAGAGTGGGGGTTCCGTCTTCGGCACCGCATACGTCACGCTTACGTCAGATCTGGGCTTCAGATCTGGGCTGTGTTCAAATAACACGCGACATCCGCCTTTCCGCCAGCTTCAACATGATCTGTGGAAATAACATTGAGAATCAGTTTTAATGTTATACCATAGTAATTAATGCTGCAAAGCTGGTTATTTTGAGCTTGGCGCATGCAGAGGCTAACAACAGCTAGCTCTAACGCCATCGAATAGGACGTATATTTACCTTCTTTCTCCTACGGAATCATCGTTGAAGTTGTTGATGATTGTAAAGAAGTCTTGAATGTAGCATGTAACGACTGTAAAGTTGGTAGTAAAGTCGTCCCATTTCTTCCATTTAGTTTCGACAAAGCACGACAAAAACGAGTAGCGCTTCAATACAATCTACCTTTGTTGTTGTTGTTGATGTGAGGGGTTTCCGCGCGGTTTCGCTTTATGAAGCAGGCACGCAAACGGTTACGTCATGACGCAAAGGATGACGCAATGACGCAGCACCAGTCGGGCTCTGAGCGGTGTGAACAGAGCGGGAGCTGAACCGAAGAACCGGTTCTGAACCAGAAAAGCTCTAGCACGGAGCTAGAATGGGAAAAGCCTTTGTGTGAAAGGGCTAAGTCTCCCTCTGCACGGACCACAGCACATCCTCCCAGACCAGAACATCTCATCAACCCCTCCATATCAATTAATTGTTACTTCTTGCAATAAACTGACAAACATCACACTGTTGTGGCTTGCTCACTGCTAGTTAACTGGGCATTAAATCCTTGCATGCTACATTTATGGTTCCTTCTCCCACTCAACTTCCCTGTGCTCAAGAACTGCTCGGCAGGAACTTTCCACGTATACAAATCTCAGCCCCAGCCTAGAAATCAAATACTGCAAATCACAGACCAAAGAGAAACATTTTTCCCAACAGGATTTAAGCCTTCTATATGCAATCATTTCTGAAATGTTTGTTCCTATCCTAATTGTAAATGTGTGCAGTTTCTGCAGAGACTGCCAACTATGCTCGGTGGGCCCCGGGGGGCGTGATCTGTCAACTCCTCATGATTCTTCTGTCAAGAGTATTATTGCTTTATTCCTAAATAGCTTTTTTCCTGTTCCATGCTTCTGCAGATAATGCCGTGCAGATGATTAAGTCAGCAGGGGTCGGTGCATGACTGGGGAAAGCAGACATCATAGATGCCACTCCACCGCTCACATGGCTTATATTTAATGTTACATGGCGTTTTAAAGTTTTGTGCTCAGTTAAATTTACATTTGGTTGCCGTAGTAGCCCTTGTATCTTTGACACCTTGTCAGAATCAGTATGCTGTATTCTCTACAACACCTGTACGGCCTTTGTTGTCATCTTTCAATGATTTTCTAGTAGTTGACTTTCCCTCCCAATTAAAACCTTTTAACCTACCAGACATAATGCTGTACTGCCGATTCATAGCTGTGTAAGCACCAACTCCAACATCATTCGGATTCACAGACAGCTTATAACTCTCCTATACCTGACACACACACATTCAGATACAGATATACACTCACACACAGAAAGATACGCGAGTGAGAGATACAAGAGATAGTTTTTTGTATTACACACACAGTCACTAAAGCCCTTCTTATCCCGGCAGTAACTGAAAACATAGACCTGCAGGTCAAAGGTCAGCAGACGCTTCGGATGTTACTCTGCTCACTTTAAGATATTCAGGGTCAGGGGTTAAACACACATGATATCCTGGAAAATATGAGGAAATTCAAATTGGGAAGGACTTATCAAACAACATTAAACGTCACCATTAAATGTAAAACACAAAAAAGAAACCACTTCTATCTTTTGTTCACAGCCGATCACAAACAGAGAAGCCGGTCTAAATTATTTTAGTGTTCTCTCTGTTTCCGTCGTCCTCCAAAAGCACTCCAACACACACACATATTAGCACACAGAAAAGGCCTCTCAGGTTTATGTTACATGTCCCCAGTAAGATGTTGACCCATGATTCACACTTTTTGAAGGATAATGGTTAGTCAAATTATAACAACAGCGACTCACCAGCTTGTAACTTCTGGACTTGTGTTGTCAGCTCCTCTCTAGTGAAACCTGAAGCTGGTCCGCTGAAACTATTTCCTGTGGGAGGGGTTTCACAACAAGTCTAACTGCAGGCTGCAATACATGGTATGCTGGCAACAGTTTCTTCTGTTAATGAGTCAAAAGATCAGTCGTTTATTACGTGTTCACCTTCAAGGCTGGATTCACTTTGTGACATTCATATGAAGAAGATTCAGCTACGAGGGAGATTAAATGTGATTGAGAGAATCAGGAGTTTAGATATGCCAGTTATGTGGTGTATGTAAAGGGAATTTTACAGTTGCTAACCATTAAAGGTGGGGTAGGTAAGTTAGTATCAGAAACCGGCTCGAGTGCACTAACATTTGAATGTACACAGCCAAAAAGAATCCGCCCCTTCCTTCAGACTTCCTTACAGAGCACCTCCTCAGCGAGAGCAGGCTGTAGTAACGTTACATATCAGGCAAAGCTAAACACATCTAGGTTAGCAATACTACACAGCCAAAGCAACTCCGATATTGACTCTGGTTTGACTTCTCCTAGTTGCCACTTTCTTTTTGTTCTTAATTTGCTCCGTTAAATGTTTTCTTTTGCGACCAGTAGACGATGTTCAACCTAACTCTGCCATGGTGAAAGTGGCCGCCTGTTGCTGGCGAGTCATTGAAGTACTGCTGCCGTCCCCCCACCCACGCAAATAATTGTGCAATTAAACAAACAGTGCGTTAACTTGGTGTGGGGTACAACCAGGGAGGTTGCAAAACGGAATTTGTTGTTTAAAAGTAGGGAATATGGAGGCCTGGGAGCCATAGACCTGGGTATTAAACTGCAAATTACCTTTGTAAAAAACATCTCCGCTGCAATACACAGGAAAGCACCTTGGGTTGAGGAGGGAAGAATGGGATGGAACAAAAGAAGAGGGCGCGCTAGAAACGGACCTTACTATAAATTAGTGTATGGTGACTTCACAACGGAACTTCAGCATTTAGGGATTGATTGGATCGGGCTCCCAAATAGAGTAATCTTTAAAATAGTTAACGATTTTAAATATGGAGGTAATATAATGTACAAAAACCTCACACCTGGCGAAGGCAATGAAGTTTTAAAATTAATTAAATGTAAACAATTATCGGAGAGCATGAGAGACGTGAGGTGGTTGATATCTGTTAACAGACTTGCGGTCAGAGCTGTGGTCTCATGGAGCTGTTATGTCAAAACTAAAACATGCCCCATGATTAACTGTGAGGAAGACGAGACCTTGCAGCACCTCCTCATGGACTGCTACAGAGCTGAGGAGGTGTGGTCGCTCCTGCGGGGCATTGGTTTAGTATTCAATGTAAGATATGCCTCCATTATGTTTTGTATTCTGGATGAGGGGATGGGCATAAAGCAAAGGGAACTTTTTCAGATGGTAATTTGTATCGCATGTATGAAAATATGGAAGACAAGGTGTAAAATGATACTGAACCAGAGAGTAATAGGCAGTAACACCATCATGAAACAGATACTTACTGAACTAAGGAGAAGAAAGACCCTGGACAAATCCCAGACTCTGCCATGGGGCATCTTGAGTCTGTGACATAACTGAGCCGCATAAAATAAAACGTGCTCTCCTTATGTTATTTATATATTTTTACTTTATGTGATGTATGTATTATTAATGTAACTTGTATATCTATAAAATGTACTGCCCTAATAATTTAAAATAAAGTTTATAAAAAAAAAAATTTAAAAAAAAAAGAAGTACTGCTGCAATGCATGCCAAATGACGGCACGCCCAATGAGGGCACGAGATACATTTGTGCGTGCACGAGATGGAAGTCTGACAGACAGGGCGGCAATCCAATCCGTCTAAACGGATTGGTTGTAGTTTTTACAGTATTACGGCTTCCACAGATGAAATTTTTTTGTCAAAGCAATATTATTTGCTATCGGGATGTTAAGAGCATTCCATGGAATATAACAAAAAGTGTATCTCGAGCCGGTTTCTGAAACTTACCTACCCCACCTTTAAGTTTCACTTCCATGTGAAAACTAATAATGTTTCCTATTTATTTTTCTCAAGAAAACTTTTATCACATTTTTGATGGTGAAAAGGGAAGAAAATGAGACATTCATTCATAACTTGGGTGGAGAAGGATTTCCGTGGAGCGCTTCACTCCACCTTCTGTTCAGTTTTGAAAAATAGGCGTGAAGGAAAAGCCTGGAGGAAAAACCGGGTGAGGCACTCTCTAAATATATCCTCTTACTAATGTACTTCCTTTTAATACAAGCAGAACTGAAATTACCAAATGGCTGGAGAGTACCTATAGAGAATGTCTAAGCTGGTGTAACAGCTGTGCTAAAATAATGGCATACAACATATTATAATAAAGATATTAACATTAAGAATGAGTTTAAGAGGTTTAATGCATTAAGTATAT
This sequence comes from Notothenia rossii, assembly GCF_949606895.1. NCBI lineage: Eukaryota > Metazoa > Chordata > Actinopteri > Perciformes > Nototheniidae > Notothenia > Notothenia rossii. Next base: position 41,685,024 of record NC_136902.1, read on the forward strand.
CAAACTGTGAAACTGTTTGATCGTTTAATTATACAATGACACCTTGACTTTGCACACATTCATATACAAATATAATAAGGATCAAAAGAAGTAGAAGTAGTTACACAATATGTTTTATTACACCAAAAAAGTAAATGGTCATGTTTAATATGGTTAGTGGACCAAATATTGAGAATTATTGATTATTTATTTTATTATGTGATTAGGCTAATAATAAATGACATAAGCAACCATTTACCTGTATTTGTAGCATATGATTGGCAATTAAAGTAAAAGAAGGAAGAGACTCGCAGTAGATATGTCAGGGTAAGCACTGCTGAAGCAAAAGACAAATTTAGGAGTGACCTCTTAAAGGAAGAGTGGAGAGAGGTTTATGTAGAAGATGTAAATGCTGCATAAGAGTCCCTCCTAAACATTGTCCCACTATACTCTGTAAATATAAAGGTACTTATTATAAATACAAATACAATACAATACAAGGCATATAAAGATAAGTTGAAAGTTATAATGAGACAAGCAAACAGAGAATATTATAATAATATGTTAAAAGAATCAAAGGCACATGGAAAATCTTAAATGATGGAAATATTGGAAATAAATCTGTATCCACTGGCCTGCCCAGTCACTTCATTAATGACAACAGTAAGGTTGTAAAAAACATGAATGAAGTGGTACATGAATTTAACTATTTTTTGTAAATGTCGGACCTAATCTTGCAAAGACCGTTTCAAAACAAAACGATGGGCAAAAAGAGGATGGCGGAATTGGGGGAAGTAAAGTTTTGCAGTCAATGTTTCTGGGAGAGATAAACAAAATTTAAATTAGATCCATTGTAGACAAATGCAAAAATAACACTGACTGATAGTGATGGGATCGACATAACTATAGCAAAAACGACTATTCACTGTATAATTAAACTGCTAAGCTCCATCTTTAATCTTTCACTTCAGACAGGTATTTTTCCAGATAGCATGAAAATAGTGTCCTAGCTTTCACAATTTTCCAAGGTTCTTGAAAAATTGTTTGTCCAAAAATGTGATAATTTCAGTGTTGTTGAGTGAGAGTCAGTATGGAATTACAGCTTTAGCTTTAATGAAAATAACAGAAGAAATTACAACAGCTATAGAAAGAAAGAAATACACAATAGGTGTATTTATTGACTTAAAAAAAGCCATTTGACACCATAGATAGACCATAACCTATTAATTTCAAAATGATATACATATGGTGTGAGAGCAGTAGTTCTAGATTGGTTAAAAAGTTATTTAGATAACATACAACAATATGTAGAATTGGCTGGTAGTACATCGGAGTGTATGAACCATAGGTATGAACATAGAATGTGGTGTCCCACAGGGCTCGGTTTTAGGGCCTAAACTTTTCATTTTGAACATCAATGACATATGTGAAACGTCAACATTATTACAATTTGTGTTGTTTGCAGACGACACACTTTTGTTTTTGTTCAGGAGACGATTTCAACATTTTAGCTAAATGTATTGGACATGAAATGGTTCAACTTAAAAGATGGTTTGCTAAGTTTATGGTTTTTGCTAATAGAAAAAAAGGATGAAAACATTTCACTGTCTATTGATGGAGTTCTTATTGAAAGGTTTTCTGAATTTTGATTTTTGAATGTGACATTGGATGATAACCTGACATGGAAATCACAAATAGCTGTTGAAATGTTAAAACGAAAGTGTCTAGGAATATTTATGTTCTGAACAATGCAAAGTATTGGCTAGATTACAAGGCATTGAGAATGTTATACTGTTCACTAATTTTGCCATTTTGTATTTACTCTATAGAAGTGTGCGGAACACGTATATGAGCAACATAAAGCCATTGTCAATATTACAGAAAAGAGCAGTAAGAATCATTCATAAAGCTGATTCAAGAGAACACACCAACAGACTGTTTTTTAAGTCAGGACTCTTGAAACTCAAAGACAAAGCTAAGCTGCAGACATTATCAGTAATGCACAGGGCAAAAAGCAGAATGTTACCAGCTTATTTACAACCGCTTTTGGATCAGACAAGGAAGACCACAGAAGGACATTTAATTGTAAGCATCCTTGTGCAAGGACTACTCTAAAGCAAATGTGTATTTCGGTGGTTGGTGTAAAATTGTGGAATTCTCAACAGAAGGATCTAAAGAATTGTATATGTATTTTTCAGTTAAAGAAATTGTATAAATTAAGACAAATGGGAATATATGAAGCAGAATGTGAATACTTTTATCTTCCCTGGGCCCCCTTGTGGTAAATATTGTTGATGTCTGAGGAGGCGTGTGGCGCAGTGGATGGAGCCTTGGTGTTGGGATCAGGGTTCACAGGTTCAAACCCCACTGCAGTCAGCATATAAAGTATATATTGCACATAAAGCACATATTGCACATAGTTTGACGGTATTTAACAGCAGCAAGTTAGACAATCTACAAAATACAAGATAGATACCTTGTAACAGTAACAAGGGTTTAGCAGCCAGGTATAAATTACACAGTTATTAATGGCATATATATATTGATTGATTTAGTGGCAAGGTATAAATTACACAGTTATTAATGGCATATATATATTGCACATATAGCACATATTGCACAAAGTTGGTTTGTATTTAGCAGCAAGGGGTGTTATAGTCTGCTTTGCGGTGTGTGTAGGAGGGTCTACTAGGGGCAGTGCTGGTTGTAAAGTCTGACCGCTGCAGGAAGGAAGGACCTGCGGTATGTCTCCGTGTGACAGGTGGGGTGCAGCAGCCTTTCGCTGAAGGTACTGCACAGTGAGGACAAGGTGTCCTGGGGGGTATACTACGAAGCAGGATTTTTGCTTAGCCGGCTTACTTCAGGGAAAACTCGGGGTTTCCGGTCCTACGAAGCTGGTTCTCTTTTTAGCAGGCTAGATCTCCATGGTAACTTATGCTGTGCGGCTAACCTCCCATAAGAAATGTTACCATAGTACTTGTACCATAGTACCATGGTACATGTACCATGGTATTTTTGACAGATTGTACCATGGTACAAACCATGGTATGTACCATGGTACCTTACTATATGTGCTATGGAACAAATACCATGGTACTATAAAATATACCATGGTACTATCTCTCAAAAAATACTGTGGTACATGTACCGTGGTAAATATACCATGGTACTATGGTACGAGTACTATGGTAACATTTAATATGGCTGTTGGAGGGCTTGATAACCCACTACCCCTGGCACCATAACAATTACCATGGTAAATACATATGTTCTTGTATTTGTGTCACACCTGTACCAAACTGTAGATACTGTAGAATGTACAATGGTAGGCTATATCAAATAAAAATAATGGACTGAGGCAAATACAAATAATACATGGACTCAACATGTATTTACATGTATTAACATTTTAATTTATACTACCGAACATACAATATTGCATGAAAACATAATGGCCTAACGTGGCCGAACAAATTGATTTTTTAAAAATGTTTTCCTTTTGAGGATCTTCGCAGAGTTGGAGAGTTTCTGGCGTATGTAGCCCTTGATCTCCGCCTCTGTCTTCTCTTTGAAGACAGATTTAACTTCACCTAAATAGAGAAAGAAATAAAGAAAAGGGGAATTAACAGATGAAGAGACAAATTACAAAAACAGACAGACAGTCAGGTAGACAGCAGGGATGCAAACTCATCAGGTCACCCCACGGAAAATCGGCTTTAAATTTAGGAATGACAGATGATTTTAGCAGTCAGAACAACTAAAGCAGCAGTTGTAATAATAACAGAAATGCTAAAGAGTCACATCTAATAGAAATATATAAAAGCATTTATTTTAATTGTGTAGCAGTCAGTTTATAATTTTGGCAGCACTGTTGAGCATTTGGAAAATGTATTTTCATGCCTCTGTGCAAGGCTTAGTCCTTCTATCTGTATAGCCACTGGTGTAAAGTAACTAAGTTCATAAACTCAACAAGTACTATACTAGGGTACAATTTTGAGATACTTGTACTTTACTTAAGTATTTCAATGTTTTGCTACTTTGTACTTCTACTCCACTACAGTTCAGAGGTACATGGTGTACTTTTACTACATGCATTTAATACCTTTAGTTACTTTACAGATGTGGATGAATTATGTGAAATATAATCAAGTGTTAAATCAGACTTTAGTTCCACCTGGAGTAAATTCACAAGCTACCTTACTGAATTACTGTACTTAAGTAGAATTTTAGGGGACCTGTACTCTATTTGATTATTCAAACTAGCTGCACCTTTACCAGCTTTGAGAACACTTTCATGATCAATTCTACTTTTACTCAAGTACAAGATCTGAGTACTTCTACTTTTACTCAAGAACAAGATCTGAGTACTTCTACTTTTACTCAAGCACAGTTAAATCAACATACCTTCAATGATGCTCAAAGCATTCTTGAGGGAATAATTCTCCCTCTCCAGTGCAGCAACCCTTTCCTCCAACGTCCTCTGGTAACTATTTGTGTTCACCTCTTGGGCCTATCAAAAAGCACACCATTAAAAAAAAGAAGGTTAGGTTTAAAAGCCAGTGTGGAAAGTTAGTTCTAAATAAATTTACTTGTGTTTTGAGGATTTAGCAGCCAGGTATGTATTGCACAGTTTAGGTACATTTAGGTCACTGCACTTTGGACTTAGTATAAAACAGATACATACTTTCTGAAGATCCTTATATTTTTGGATAATGTCTGTGGATGACGATGACTCCGGCCTTGGTTTTTTGCTTGGTCTCTCCTGAGAACAGACAACAACATATATAAATATTTGTTTTTGTGTGTGGTTGTGTGTGTATCTTCATAAAGTGGTGGTGTTTAGATTTTGAATAACTCACCTCTGACTGTTCCACGTCGTCGTCCTCCTCCAGAAAAGGCCTCCTTTTCTTTGCCCTCTTGCCTTTTCCCATCGGCCCGGATTGTTCCAAAGGTTCTTTACCTTCAACCAGCCGGTTCCTCATCTTGAGGAGTGCACCTTTGTCATCTATTGGAAGCAACAAAGATATTCAGCTTATTACTTTGTACAATCCATATATATATATATATATATATATATATATATATATATAGGGTACATCAACATTTTTATGTGAGTCACATTGTCTGCTTACATGACAATATGTTGGTAATGATACTCTGTATAGGAAAATATAACATATGGTCATGCTACACCCATTAGTATACTTATGATACTTAGCTGATAATACCTATGTAGCCAGGTGATTTAAACTATTTATTAGTGGCAGCTGGTGAAACATATTTTAGGTGGGGCTGTGGAAGATGGGGGGGAGGGGGGCATATTTTATACCAGGGGTCTGCAACCTTTTTGAAACTGAGAGCTATACCTGAAGGATAATGAACTATGGAGGGCTGCTTTTTTGAAATCATCTTTCTGAAGAATATAAGTATATTTTTACTAATTACTGTTTCCAATGGGCGACACTTTCTTAGATAAAAAACACTATTTTTTATTTGTAATAATAACTTTCGAACGGATTATAGAGCGCCTTTCATTTAACAGATCTGAGGACGCTGATTGGCTGAAATGTGCTGCCATATTTTTCGGGTAGCAACGGTCAGCGATTGGCTGCTGCTGCGCTGGGGTGCTTAATTCCCAAGCGAGAGAGGGTAATGATTCTAATGAAACATATAACGGTTTAGATTTGATATACTAAACAGTATTGTACTTATTATAAATATAAAACTTTCCATAGCACCTCTATTGACCAGCCGCCACTGCTATATATTAACAAATAAAACATAGGCCTAACAACTTTTAATAATAATAATGATAATCTGTACATGTATGATCTTTTTAAATATGCAAATTGACCGCCAGTAGATAACACTTTCGCAGTCCAAGCCATCTTTTTCCCATTTTGGGGCCACCAGACAAGATACTCCTTGTCCAATTCAGGATCGTACTCTCCCTCAATTAAATTTAACCGGCCAACTTCGATTGTATCATTGCTAAATTCATAGAGCCCGTACATTTTTGTGTTCAAAAGTAGCTCTAAGTAGTTGCAACAAAGTGATTACAATCCGGAGATTGCAGTTGCCACTACGGTCTGTATCCTAGCAACGCTAGAGAAGCGGGAAGCGCGAGGCGAAAGTTGGGCACGTGCACGTCACCACTCACCAGCTACCCTCAGCGGCAGAATAATCCGTGCCTGGAAAAAGTTCTTTAATTTTGATTCTCATTCACAAAAAGAGAGAAAACCTGAGAATTTACAAAAGATATTTGTCAGATTTAGGTAGATATTCCCAGGACTACAAAACGGTACCGGAGGACCCGTATGGAGGCACAACTTGTGACAGGTAAGGACGGGTTTTCTCTTCATATTGGACGAACGGGATGAACTGCCAATATAAGACGTATTTCATTTGGTGGTTTTTGTCTCACATTACTGTATTCAACGAATTATAGCAGGGTATGCTACAACATTTTGAAACGTTTTTTAGATGTACATGTATAGATTCACTTCCTGTATACTGCTATTATTCCTATTTTGATAGCAGTAAGGCAATATGTAAATTACGTTATAAAACATATAAAATCAATATTGACTCTAAAAAAGCTGAGACATATACAGTATAAACCAACCCTAACTTTTTGCTGAGATGCCAAATTAAAATGCCCACAATCCATGTGTGTATAAATGTCCGTGTAACAGCTGTGTGATTTTATCAATTTACAGACTCTGACTCATCCAGTGATGAACCTTCAAATGAAGATTGAATGGTGGGTGAGAGTATAATGTATTACAGTGACGATGAGGTTGTGTTAGATTCATTAAAATCATATTATCAGGATAGTTATTGTTTAGCCTTTTGTTTTAACTCAGGCTGATCACCATTCTGGCGGGATATCAGATGACAAAGGGGAGGATCCACATCATGAAATTGTAGTTTTTTGCATTGACTGATCCACAGACTTAAGAAATTGGACTCACTGGTGGACTTAACTATGACTCAGCTACTTGGTCACTGACTTTTTTTTTAATGCATTGCCACTGTGCATTGCCACAAGGTCATCGTTTGTCCGTCATGTACTGTCTTTGTATCCTGTTTGAATGCTCTTTTTATGATGCCTGTCTCAGGATTAGCCCCTCTTTTTTTATTTAATTAATTTGATTTCAACTTTTCTGTCTCTCAGAGTGACGATGAGGTAGAGATGGCTGCAGACGACGAAGGAACAGATCAACAACATGAAATGGTACAACATAAACATGCAGGGATTGTTTTACTTAATAAAAAAAAAAATGTATTCTGTTAAAATCCATGACCTTTGCTACATTACAGGTAGCAGTAAGAGACAACACAGTTTTCTATGATGATAAGAATACAGATTTATCCGACACAAAATAAGTTGGGTTACAAATATTTAACAAAATTTATCAGGAGTTATTTTATAACTTACAGTTAACATTATTTTCACTGTATGCATATATGACTTTCACCCGCAATGCTACCTTCCCATTTAAATATATTTTGTTGCTGCATGCTAACACCTGTTCCCTATGGGCATCAATAAAGATCCATCTTATCTTGTAGCCTTTTGCTGTCTCTCAGTCTGGAGGGTCATCAGAGGACGGAGGGGAAGATCCAAACCATGAAATGGTATAATTTGTGCAGGTCCACTTTGTTCCAGAAAGACAAACTGGTGTTGCAACATTTCTTGTAAAAGTAAAGATCTCCAATGAATTGTGTGTATTGACATGTGAGGACATCATAGCTAAATGTATTGCAATTGAACATGGGGGTAAGCTATATGTGATGAAAATGCCTTCGTTTGAGACAAGTCAAATGTTGAGGGCTAGTACAAGCTGTTGAGACTCAATTTGTCTGCACATATATGATGATTTAAATGTGTTTTTATTTATGCTATTATTGTTTTTTTATAACTCACTGTTTGATCATTAACTGTATTTTGTAATGCATTTGTGTCTGTGACTGGGTAAATCTGTATGGATATTTCTAAATATGTGAGTAAAACGCAACATTGAAGCGCTGTATGAACTCAGTTGTCTCATTCAATAACAACATTGAGAACATCTTTATCTAAAGTGTAATTCTTTGGCTATTTTGTGTGAAGATGTGTTGAAAAACAAGATGCAAATATATGTTACCTAAAGGGAAACCAACTAAAACCAGCAATGAAAAATACTAAACAAGGTATAAGACTTGCATTCACATAAACATTTTTAAAAAATGCACTCAATGTGACTTGAGTGATTATCATGATACATACCATGGTAATGTCTGTAGTACAATTTGAATACTCTATGGAGTACCAGTTATCTGAGGTACCGCGGCATGTACTATAGTATCGGAGGTAGCATGGTACGTACCACGGTAACAGCTGTGGTACAACGGTATGTACCAGGGTTATACCATGGTATGCATCATGGTAACATCTGAGGTACCATGGTATGCCATGGTACGTACTATGGTACACTATGGTAACATCTGAGGTACCATGGTAGTACCATGGTAGTACCATGGTAGTACCATGGTGTACCATGGTGTACCATGGTAGTACCATGGTATACCATGGTACGTACTATGGTACACTATGGTAACATTTCTTATGGGCTGCCCTGGAGCAGGAGGGTATACTACGAATCTAGTTCAACCTATCCTGGATATGTTTTGAGTTATCCGGTTGACTTAATCCAAAACAAAGCCGCTCCCGCTAAACTGTCCTACGACGCTGTTATCAACTCGTTCGCTCAAGCCAGCCGTGCCCTATCTAGTTAGGTGCGCGTTCACATGAAAGGGGTGGTATTTGGAGCATTCGACCAATCACAAACATGGAGAAGCGTACTGACAGCGCAGCGTCATACTTCCTGAATGAAAAGTCAACTATAATATTAGACATATAAAGAAGTTCAACTTTAAACATCCATGACTTAAACACTGTATCCAGGATAAAAGCCACATAGTTGCACCTGCAAGGTGAATACAGCTGCTAAAAGAAAAAGTGTTTGAATGCATTAACAGGTTTATGATATCACTGCCCCGTCCAAGACACGAGTGGATCTGACTTTAATTACATTTGACTTGAGTGTTTCGTCAACTTAATGTGTTGCTTAAAGTAATACTTATGCATACAGTATGTGACACTGTGAGTGTTGCACAGTCAGATACGGCTAATTTGACTCAGATAAGGAAATGATACATTATGATTTGATATGATGTGATAGGAATGATAATGGGACACATCGACGTCTGCACTCACAGTGCCGCGGACTGTAGGCAACGTAATGTTACTTTGATCCGGTTACTTATGTTGTGGCAGATATTTAATTAAGCTTTCTTAACATAATACTATAATAATAGTTATAATAGTCTGATTGCTCTGAAGGTGGGAGGTGATGTTCTATTCATTTTCACGTTCACAAGTCGGTGATATTTTAAGCAACACATTAAGTTGACGAAACACTCGAGACAAATGTAATTAAAGTCAGATCCACTCGTGTCTTAGACGGGGCAGTGATATCATAAGCCTGTTAATGTAGGCATTCAAACACTTTTTCTTTTAGCAGCTGTATTCACCTTGCAGGTGCAACTATGTGGCTTTTATCGTGGATAAAGTGTTTAAGTCATGGATGTTTAAAGTTTAACTTCTTTATATTTCTAATATTATAAGGCGCGTTCACCTCAAGTACTTTTCCCACAAAGGTTCCTGAGAACTACGATTTAGTCGCGTTCACACCAAAAAGTCCCAGGAACTAAATTAGTTCTAGAGAACCTTTTTTACCCCCTTTTCCGTCCCTGCTAGAGAGCAGGGACTTTTATGGGAGAAAAAGGTTCCTGTATCTGATTGGCTGGGCGGAATGCAAACCACGCCCCGTCAAACTCCCAAAAATGTTTGTGAAGCCGCCATTATATTATCCTCGCATTGAATTATTAGCATTAGCATTAGCCCAGCGCAGAAACGCGGAGAGACTAGCTTATGACAACTCAAAATAAAACATGGGAGCGGTGGAGATGAGGAGGTGTCGGCGTTCTGGCCGTTTACTCGGAAAGCTTCAGTAGAAGCTGCTGGGAGTCCCAGCAGCTTCTACTGAAGCTAGTCCCTAACTCCGGGGACTTCCGGCCGGGGATTTTGGGCGGAAGTATACGCCGTGCCAGTAAATCCAAAGCAGAAGAAGAAGAAGAGACGTCAGCGGCTTCATTTGCCTAATCCACCCCCAGGAACTCATTTCCGGTGTGAACGCGATCTGTACTTAGTTCATGAAAACTAAAGAGTTCTCAGGAACCTTTGTGGGAAAAGTACTTGGTGTGAACGCGCCTATAGTTGACTTTTCATTCAGGAAGTATGACGCTGCGCTGTCAGTATGCTTCTCCATGTTTGTGATTGGTCGAATGCTGCAAATACCACCCCTTTCATGTGAACGGGCACCTAACTAGATAGGGCACGGCTGGCTTGAGCGATCCACTTGATAAACCGCGTCGTAGGACCGTTTAGCGAGAGCGCGTATGTTTTGGATTAGGCCAACCGGCTAACTCAAACATATCCAGGTTAGGTTGAACCAGCGCCATATAGATAGAAGAGTTACGACAGCGGAAGTCCAAAAACGGTTATCGTCACGTGGTTTATGTAGACTAGACGACGATCGTTCCCCGGAAGTTCATGGCGGGCAATGTGAATGCATTGATAACAGGAGATAGAACTACGATTTTTGGTAATTATTAGTGAATAAAGGTTTTGATTTGCAATATTTATACAACAAATCGATATGTGTATGTATTTACATCAATATGTTTTAAAAAATAAAATAGAATTTGCTAATATTAAGTGATAATATTAGGATTAGTGTCAACTAGTTTACATGTTAGGCTAACAGTGCCGTGGTTAAAGAGCCTGTTGCTTTTTATTTATAGCTTTGAATTCTTTAAAACCAATATTAACTTCTTAAACTTGTATGGTGGTCAGGAGCATCACTTTCTAATGTTTGATATATTTAGAGAGAGGGGATCTAAAGGAATGCTTCAAGATTCAGATTAGATTCATTTCTACCATTTTCTTAAATTCATGGTAGTTTCAGTAATCCCATGGTAATTGAGGACACAAGTTATCTAAATGACTGTCATCTTTATGGCTTTCAGAAAGGACAGGAGACCGACAGGTGATTATCAAAGGACTAGCAGCAGCAGCAGCAGCATGATGATGATGTTAAATGTGTTGTTTTAGGAACATCCATTGCAAATACATGGAATTCAATAAACATTGAATAGCATATCATGCAGTTTGTCTGTGCCTTTTCCTCCGTGTTGTCCTGGTTTTGTCACGGTGTGTGAAACAAGCAGGACCCAAATGCAGATATAAACTGAAACTTCCTTTATTTCAAGGCTATAATATCTCTATACAATGACAAACAGAACACTCACCGCAGAACTAGTCAGGGAACAAGACGAACCGACCAAGACAGACAGACAACCCAGAACTTAAATACACACAAGACTCAATCACACAACAAGACACAGGTGAGGAGGGAGGAGAAAACACAGGGGCCCAGGTGAACATAATCAGACAATTAGACACACCAGGGAAACTAATGACAAGAGGAAAAACACAGGGAAAAGGACCAGACAATAACCCAAAGGAAAACATGACATGGAAAACAGCAAAAACACCCAAACCTACAAAACTATAAACGTGACATAACATGAGAATCGTGACATAACCCCCCCCTCAAGGGACGGATTCCAGACGTCCCAAAAAAACAAAATCCAGCAGGGTGGGTGGAGGGGGTCTGGAGGACGGGTCTCGGGCGGACGGCCCGGGGGCAAGGCAGAGTCCATGGAGGGAATCTCGGGCGGACGGCCCAGGGGCAAGGCAGAGTCCGAGGAGGGGTGAAGACCAGACAGCTCCGGAGGCCGGTCAGGAGCTGGTGTCGGCAAGATCCCCCATGGAAGAGGACACAGGACCGGCAGGACCCCCGGCAGGAGAGCAGTCGGCGGAATCCCCAACGCGACAGGAAATGGAGTTGGCAGGACCCCCAGCGGAAGAGTAGTCGGCGGGACCTCCAACGTGGCAAGACATGGAGTTGGCAGGACCCCCGGCAGAAGAGCAGTCGGCGGGACCTCCAACGTGGCAAGACATGGAGTTGGCAGGACCCCCGGCAGAAAAGCAGTCTGCGGGATCCCCAACGCGACAGGACATGGAGTTGGCAGGACCCCCAGCGGAAGAGTAGTCGGCAAGACATGGAGTTGGCAGGACCCCCGGCAGAAGAGTAGTCTGCGGGACCTCCAACGGCACAGGACATGGGGTTGGCAGGACCCCCGGCAGAAGAGCAGTCTGCGGGACCTCCAACGGCTCAGGACCTGGGGTTGGCAGGACCCCCGGCAGAAGCGTAGTCTGCGGGACCTCCAACGTGACAAGACATGGAGTTGGCGTCGGACGGACAGCCATCAGGACACGGGGAGCTGGCGTCGGACGGACAGCCAACCGGAGACGAGGTGCTGGAGTCGGCCGGTATGCTGACAGGACATGGGGAGCTGGCGTCGGACGGACAGCCAACAGGAGACGAGGTGCTGGAGTCGGCCGGTACGCCGACAGGACTCGAGGAGCTGGCGTCAGCCGATGAGTCAGCAGGTGACGAGGAGCCGGAGTCGGGACCATGGTTACTGGAGCCGGCACTGAAGCCGGGACCATGGATGTAAGGTCCGGTTCTGGAGCCGGAAACATGGCTGCAAGGTCCGGTTCTGGGGCCGGAAACATGGCTGTAAGGTCCGGTTCTGGAGCCGGAAACATGGCTGTGGTGTTATTATATACAAACACTGCATTTGCACTTTTTCACAAAACGAAAACCACACCATTGGGAAAGCTTAATGTTTTGTTTAATACAAAAAAACAGGGAAAGGCTTGAAAAACACTGAGAGTTGAGACTCAGGGTGCAGGGTGAGGGTCTCAGTGCAGGTATTCAGGCTCCATTGAATCCCCCTCTGGTTTTTGTGCTGAAAGAGGGAGTAACAGACAGGAGAAAGGGTTATACACACCTATATAGCACACCTATTGGATGGGAAATTGCCTTGGGGAGATAAGGTCTGGTCTTTGTTCCCAACTGAAGTTATGGAATTTTATAAGTTTAACAAAGTATGACAAATGGCATCAGTAACAGATGTGATATGAATTTCTATAAAGTTGTCTCACATTCTTGGTCATATTTGATATGCAGTATGTAATGAGTATAACATGTCCAGTAAGTATAAAGTGTTTCCTAATACTGTGTATTCAACCACTATGGTATAGTGTATGGTACTATGGTATGGTATCCTAGCTTACTCTGTTATCTGTAAACGTTCCCTAAATCTACTAATTTAGGGATAATCCACTGAAATGCTTTAATATAAATGTTAATTTGAATCAGATGTACTGATAATATCAGCAATATAAATCTTTAAACTTCTTCTTACCTTTAAAAGTCCGTCACGAACGGTCTATTATGCTGCAAATCTACAGCTCTGCTAGCCTTGGCGCTAACTTCCGGGGAACGATTGAGAGGCTCCACGATCCGCCATTGCTGTAAAAAAGTGGTCGATTGAAGTGAACGGAGATGACGTAACTCTCAGTCTATATGGCGCTGGGTTGAACCAGCTTCGTAGTACAGGCCTCTGAAGGGGGTGGGACATATTGTCCCAGCAGGGAGGACAGCTTGGCTGCCATTCTCCTGTCTCCCACCACCTCCACAGTGTCCAGAGGACTCCCCAGGACAGAGCTGGCCTTCCTCACCAGTCTGTTCAGTCTGTGTAAAAGCGTCTAACACGTGACATGTAATGTAATGTAAAACATTTAATGTCTTTGATGTCTGTTCTTTATTTGCAGGTCCCATTGTTATTATTATTATTATTATTATTATTATTATTATTATTATTATTATTATTATTATTATTATTATTATTATGTGCCACCTTCTACTCCAGTAGGACTCAGATGAGGGTGTTGCACTTTTCCTTTTACATGTGATTTTTTTGTGTTGTTTTTTTGTTGTTTCTTTTCGTTAACTGTCAAGTGGGAAATAATTATTAATATTTGTTGTGTTTCTCTTATTATCCTAAGATACTGTTATGTTTGGCTGTGAATAAGTTTGGCTGTGAAAAATAAATATGAAGGACATACCATCTATTTCTATTGTTTTTTTTTTAGAAAGGGGCAGAGGCCTGAGGGGTATACTACGAAGCAGGATTTTCGCTTAGCCGGCTAACTTCAGGGAAAACTCTGGGTTTCCGGTCCTACGAAGCTGGTTCTCTTTTTAGCGAGCTAGATCTCCATGGTAACTGATGCTGTGCGGCTAACCAGGGGGGTATACTACGAAGCAGGATTTTCGTTTAGCAAGATAACTTCTGGGAGTTCCGGTACTACGAAGCTGGTTCACTTTTTAGCGGGCTAGATCTCCATGGTGACTTATCCTGGAACCTAGTCTGTGCTCCGAAGCAGGATAGGTTCCAGGATAAGAGATCAACCCAGCGAAAGCACCACACCTGCTGACCAATCAGAGCTCAGTGTGCGGAGGAAATACCCTAACATGTCACCCACTGAGACATTAAAAAATGTTTTAGGGTTTAACCAGTCAGGTTTAACCCTAACCCTAACATGTCAGTGGGTGACATGTTAGGGTTAGGGTTAGGGTTAAACCTGACTGGTTTTCGGACCCCCCCAGACCCCCCCAATAAAGCAAAACTGCACGTTTCAGAGTGGCCTTTTATTGTGGCCAGCCTAAGGCAAACCTGTGCAATAATCATGCTGTCTAATCAGCATCTTGATATGCCACACCTGTGAGGTGGGATGGATTATCTCGGCAAAGGAGAAGTGCTCACTATCACAGATTTTTTCAGATTTGTGAACAATATTTGAGAGAAATGGTTATTTTGTGTATATAGAAAATGCTTTAGATCTTTGAGTTCATCTCATGAAAAATGGGAGCAAAAACAAAAGTGTTGCATTTATATTTTTGTTCAGTGTAGATAGGACACGGCTTGTTTTGAGCGATCCACTTGATAACCTGCGTCGTAGGACCGTTTAGGGAGAGCGCGTATGTTTTGGATTAGGCCAACCGGCTAACATATCCAGGTTAGGTTGAACTGGCTTCGTAGCACAGAGGCTTCTGTACTACGAAGCTAAGCGAAAATCCTGCTTCGTAGTAGGCCTCGGATAACTCAAACATATCCAGGGTATGTTGAACTGGATTCGTAGTACAGGCCTCAGCTCCTTTTCGGTCAATGGTGTGTTTACAGAGACATGTTTTGTTAACAATTGTTATACATATATCTTGCATACACCATGAACGGAACAAATACAAATTAAATTAAATGTAGGCCTATGTAGCTATTTATTTTTTAAACTATTTTTTATGTTAAAAGAAATATGGATAATTGTTTTATTTATAAAGTAATTTGCAGACATATACACATTATTTATGTTTGGGCTCCATGACAACCCACAGCTCTGGTTCCCTCTCAGACCTCTAACGAAATCACAAAGGCTTTTTTGGAGATTTGAGAGATATGATTATAGCTGTTTGCTAAGTACCAGGATTCCTACCTTGGGCGTGGAGGTGACAGAACAAGCAGTAACGTCCTTTAACCTACATTTGAAAATACAAATGTAATTTCACACAAGCATGACAAATTTCTACATATTGTTTGAGTAAAACATTTAAAATAAAGGCAATATTGCTTTTTCCCCTCATATGGGCATTCAATGACCATATTCAAATAAAAGTGTTATAAGAATAAAAACTAGTTGTAACCTACTTTGCAGTAGACAGTAAAAAGCTTACCTACAGTTACATTAAAGAAATGTAATCAGATTACTGTTACATTTATTAAAAGATTGTGGATTACTAGCAGGATTACAGTGTTAGTAAAATCTAAAAAGATCATAATCGTGTTTGTTGTAAAGGATCAGATGTTGTCTCTTCTCTGTAAGCTGTTCTGTTCTGTAGGCTAACACTTTAAGTGTGAATCTATACTTCTACTGCCTGAATCTGCTTTATGGTTTTCACTTTCTTTGCTTCATTTGTTCTGTTTTTAATTCAGTAGGTGAACTTATATTAAGGACGAGGAGGAAGCTAGACAGTATCTTAGAGAACCCCTCCCACCCACTCCATGCACAGCTAGTGAAGATGAGGAGTACTTTCAGCCACAGACTCATCCCTCCACGACACAGCACCAAGCGCCTCGGTCAGTCCTTTGTGCCTGAAGCCATCAGGCTGCACAGCAAGGGGTCAATAATGTGAAACTATTACTAGACATAAATACACACTGTTTCCACAACCCATGTTAATATATATAATATGTAATATATGACTCTTAAAGATTAAAGTTAATTTGTTTGTTCTAAACTGTTTAAAGTAAACATGTATTATTTTGAACTGTTTTGAAGTAAACATGTATTATTGGGGACTGTTTTCAAGTAATCCTATATACAGGACTGTCTCAGAAAATTAGAATATTGTGATAAAGTTCTTTATTTTCTGTAATGCAATTAAAAAAACAAAAATGTCATACATTCTGGATTCATTACAAATCAACTGAAATATTGCAAGCCTTTTATTATTTTAATATTGCTGATTATGGCATACAGCTTAAGAAAACTCAAATATCCTATCTCTAAATATTAGAATATCATGAAAAAGTATACTAGTAGGGTGTTCAACGAATCACTTGAATCGTCTAATTAACTCGAAACACCTGCAAGGGTTTCCTGAGCCTTGAAAAACACTCAGCTTGGTTCAGTAAACTAAATCACAAGTATGGGGAAGACTGCTGATCTGACTGCTGTCCAGAGGACCGTCATTGACACCCTCCATCAGGAGGGTAAGACACAAAAAGAAATTTCTCAAAGAGCAAGCTGTTCACAGAGTGCAGTTTCAAAGCACATCCACAAAAAGTCTGTTGGAAGGGGGAAATGTGGCAGGAAACGCTGCACAACCAAGAGAGATGACCGCAGCCTTAACAGCATTGTGAAGAAGAGTCGCTTCCAGAATTTGGGGGAGCTTCAAAGACAGTGGACTGAAGCTGGAGTCCAGGTATCAAAAGTCACTGTTCACAGACGTGTCCGGGAAATGGGCTACAATAGCCGTATTCCCATGGTCAAGCCACTTCTGAACTCAAGACAACGGAAGAGGCGTCTGACTTGGGCTAAGGAAAAGAAGCACTGGACAGTTGCACAGTGGTCCAAAGTCCTCTTTTCAGACGAAAGCAAGTTTTGTATTTCATTTGGAAGTCAAGGCGCCAGAGTCTGGAGAAAGGCTGGAGAGGAGCAAAATCCAAGTTGCTTGAAATCCAGTGTGAAGTTCCCACAGTCAGCGATGGTTTGGGGAGCCATGTCAGCTGCTGGTGTTGGTCCACTGTGTTTCATCAAGCCCAGAGTAAATGCAGCTGTGTACCAAGAGATTTTAGAGCACTACATGCTTCCGTCTGCTGAAAAGCTCTATGGAGATGAGGAATTCATTTTCCAGCATGATCTGGCACCTGCCCACAGTGCCAAAACCACCAGTAACTGGTGTACTGACCATGGCATTACTGTCCTCGATTGGCCTGCAAATTCCCCTGACCTGAACCCCATAGAGAATATGTGGGGTATTGTGAAGAAGAAGCTGAAAGACACCAGACCCAACAATGCTAATGAGCTAAAGGCCGCTATTGAAGCATCCTGGGCATCCATAACACCTCAGCAATGCCACAGGCTGATTGCCTCCATGCCACGCCGCATTGATGCAGTAATCCGTGCAAAAGGATTCCCAACCAAGTACTGAGTGCATTAATGGACATTTTCAAATGTTTGATTGTGTTTTGCTGTTATAAATCTTTTTTTTTTACTTGGTCTGAGGAACTATTCTATTTTTTTGAGATAGGATTTTTGAGTTTTCTTAAGCTGTATGCCATAATCAGCAATATTAAAATAATAAAAGGCTTGCAATATTTCAGTTGATTTGTAATGAATCCAGAATGTATGACATTTTTGTTTTTTTAATTGCATTACAGAAAATAAAGAACTTTATCACAATATTCTAATTTTCTGAGACAGTCCTGTATATAACCTTCTCACTCACACTCACTGACCTAGATACCAGCACACACACATATTCTTTTCAAGGTCCTTTCTGGGCACCAATATATCTGTGTACAATGTTTGATTGTCTGGGAAAGAATAGTTTGTGTGAAATATTCCTTGGGAAAGTAAAGGAGTGAATTCAGGTGCAAGATAAAAGATTGACTCTGTCCTTGGGTAGTTCCGAAGCTCTCACGCTCTGTTCAGAAGTAAAATACATTTTTCCCAGAACTCTGATTCGCTTAGGAGTGAAATCGACTGCCTCCAAATCTGTCTATGTATACTGATGTTTATTCATGCACGGGGCTTCCTGTTTCTGACTGGCTGGTCCCGATACCTGTATCGCACGGCAGTAGAACTGGAAGTCCAGAGTACTCTGTATTTCGTATTGTGTTTTTTCTACCAATAAAATCAGATTATTGTTATAACTTTTATGCCGGTGTTCTAACGGACGGCGCGAAGCAGAGGTGGGCTTTAAGCCACCACCACTGTGGTGTTTGCTCCAACACTCTATATGTATATATGTCCATTTTCATTCATTTCTTAACTATAGCTTATATGACCAAATATGTATACTCATTTTAATTTTATTCATCTCTTATTTCATAGTTTCTCATTATTATTTTTATCACTGATCTTATTTTTGATTTTATTAATCTGTGCTATCCTGGTTTTTCACCCACACCATGTTGCAGTTTAAACAACTGATTTTCCCCACGGGGATTATTAAAGGTCCATCTTATTTTATATGTTCATAACAGTGTGTGTGAGCTTAACTGTGTGTAACTAAAACGGAGCATTTTCTGTCAACTCAGATTTTATGTCTGCTTTTTTAAACGGTAGTATGTGCTCACATGTTTCATTGGGGGTGTATAGGCTACTGCCTGAATATGCTGAATGGAACGTAGCTTTTCCTATTAATACAATCATTTTGATCCTAAATATATTTTCTATTCTAAGGTCACATTCTTTTGTTTTACATGAAGTCAAAACATCATAGCGATATTTCTTTTCACTTCATCTGCCTTGAGTGTGATATTGAGGTAATCCAAAATTAAAAAAGGTTATCAGGTTACATTACTTTTATATGTGGCTACACCGACTAGGTTACCAAGAACATAACTTTAATGGCAATTAGTCATCGTAACAGAATACAGTACTTATTGCAACATTCCCAACACAGGTTAAGGTGCTTATAAAGCATTTTCCAAATCGTGCCATAACTTACTAAAGTGCTTATTTTTTTAACTTTCAAAAACGTTAGAGCGATTAGGCCAACTAGAAACATTTCTCCACTGTAAAATGGTGATGTCAACATCTCAAGTGTTAACTGATTTGGGTTAAGTTTGTAAAGCTTTATTTTATGTATTCAAAATGTTTACATCATAATGTGCACAGTAGATGTGGGCCTTAGTATATATATTGCAATGTTTTATTCATTCAAATATTGTATTCAATCATACTTCGCCCACTGTATAATGCTGACGTATTCTCTTAGCACCGTGGTAGTCTTCTTAAAAACTCATAATTACCCTTCACTACTTTCCATGTTTTTTTCTCCATAGGCATTTTTAGGGTTTGAAACTATATTATCCATTAGTGATCACTTGGAAAACGAATAAACCACCGATAACAAGCATGTTAAAGATGTAATATCAATTATTTTAATCTTTAAGAGACTTAGCATTTGTTGATTTTTTTATATACACAGTTCTTTGTAAATATATAACAGGGTATGGATTTTGTCCGGAATATGATTTCTATAAAGGGTTTGTTCTTTACATTTTTCATTAGACTCCTCAGACCTTTGAGATAAATACCTCCAGTTCAAAATGCTCACATTTCAGTATTACATATGCAATACTAAAGACTTCAATTCATCAGATCTTCATGTTGAGAGTTTTGCTTTGCTTTAGTATGACCACTGAATGGTACTCTAACACCATGAAGAAAATAAAAATAAAGGTGCAGATTGTAAATCCCTTTGAGGCAAAGTCATATTACTCTATCAATTGTAAACATTACCTTACCCACAAAACCATATGTAATGTAAGATTCCTGAGAAATAAATCAGAGCCATGGCCAAGATATCTTTTTTTAAATCAAACCCAGTTTTATTGGTAGTCTGGTGATGCTTTAGATGGCGTGCAGTTTCTTCCAGCGGGTCAGGGGGCCGTTGTTGGGAATGTACTTCACCCCACAGCCGTCTGAAATCACCCGCTTCTCGGCCATCATCTGATCGAAGTCACAGGCATTGAACTTGGTGAAGCCGTACTTCTTGGACATATGGATCTGAAGGAAAGGGCAACAACACCGTCAATTCAGACTTACAATGGTTAACCACATGAAAATGAGTACGGCCTTTAAGAAAAATTATGTTTTGTCTCAGTGGTCCCTTAAAGCACTCAGCACCTCCCAGCTGAGTTCATACACAAACCAAAGAGTCACTGTCTGCAGCCTTTGCACACCGGAAACGCACTGACAGCACAACTGGTCGGCTTAATAAGCTGCAGAGCTGAGTCATGACACCGTTAGGGATGCATGTTGACTCAGCTGATACAAGATATTTCAATTGGTCCACATAATTGACCCTTGTAAAAAAATAGAACCCTGAGGTTTCACTGTTGACATGTTGCTCACCTTCTGGCGACCGGGGAACTTGAACTTGGCTCTGCGCAGAGCCTCCACAATGTGCTCCTTGTTTGCAGCCTTGGTACGCACAGACATGATCACCTGACCAATGCGCACACGAGCCACGGTGCCCAGGGGTTTACCGAAAGCACCGCGCATTCCAGTCTGGAGCCTGACAATGAGAAGTAGACCATAGGGAGTTAATAATACTAATATCTCCAACAAATTAGTACACCATTTTAACAGGCACAGCCAATCTAAATTCCAAGTGATCACATCCTTTATTTTGAAGGCTCACTATCCTAGTTAATTCAGTTACAGGTCATTTTAGCTAAAGCTTTCCTCCAATGTGAGTTACATACACTTTAATACTGTAGAAATTCCTCCAGGGGCAAATTAGGGTTCAGCATCTTGCCCAAGGACACTACAACATGTTGGCTAGGGTGGTGATTGAACCACCAACTGATTGGTAGATACCAATTATCCCATAGCCACAGATCATTGATATGATTGTGTTCCATTCACAGACAGACTCACCTATCAGCTCCAGCACAGGACAACATTTTGTTGATGCGGATGACGTGGAAGGGATGCAGGCGCATACGGATATGGAAACCATCCTTACCGCAGGTCTTTACCATGTACTTGTTGGCACAGATACGGGCAGCCTCCAGAGCTGCACAGGGGTGAGAGGGGACGGGTGAATCAGATAGACGATTTATGCAATCAAAACTTAAGAGTAAATCAGATAGATGTGTTTTGTCTCAGTGGTCCCTTAAAGCACTCGGCACCTCGCAGCTGAGTTCTTACACAAACCAAAGATTCACTGTCTGCAGCCTTTGCATACCTGAAACGCACTGACAGCACAACTGGTCGGCTTAATAAGCTGCAGGGATTTTTAAAGCCGAATTTTGGCAGGACATCTGTCGAAGACTGTTTTTTTTCTATTTGTACTCCTTTGAATCTGATATTTAGCTTTCCTTTCTTGTGAGGAGCATTTAAAATTGTTAACAAAAGTATACAGGGTGGATTTTAACCCCTGACTTGAATAAGGCATGTTAAAGGACTGCAATACATAAACATTGAGCCACTCTCCAGTCCAATAGATAACTTTACTGCCAAAATTTAAATTGTTTTAAAATGAACAATAATGTATGCAATGTTAACTTGTGTGCAACTGAAGACCTTGGAAGAAGGTTTAAAGTCAATCAGTGTTTTTCT
The DNA here is from genome assembly GCF_949606895.1 of Notothenia rossii. Lineage (NCBI taxonomy): Eukaryota > Metazoa > Chordata > Actinopteri > Perciformes > Nototheniidae > Notothenia > Notothenia rossii. The sequence goes on from NC_136902.1 coordinate 41,706,940, forward strand.
CCAAACACTTTCACTCCAATGACTTTATTAAATGCTGGAGTACAGCAGTGGAAGGAGTTTTTGGTTAAGGACTAATGTAGAGTTCACCATTTTAGAACCTCAGACACAAGGTTTTATGTCACATGTACATCTTTGTGTGTGGTTTGCTCCTCACCTTCAGAAGACAGCTGCTCGTACTCATCTGACACCATGTGACCACACAGGGGGAACTCATCAACCTTAGCCTTTTTCCTGCCCAAGTCAAAGATCCTGATCTTGGGATCTACAAACAGAAAATAACCATTAGTAAAAAAAAAAAGGCTTGAAATGATCCAATCAGACTTTTGACCATAAATCAGATTGATTATTTTGTCTCAGTGGTCCCTTAAAGCACTCAGCACCTCCCAGCTGAGTTCATACACAAACCAAAGATTCACTGTGTGCAGCCTTTGCACACCAGAAACGCACTGACAGCACAACTGGTCGGCTTAATAAGCTGCAGGGATTTCTAAAACAGAATTTTGGCAACAAGCAGTCACTTTAAACTCTGAAAGAATTAAAAAGCTTACCAGGCACACCCCTGCAGAAGCGGGACTTGGGGTAAGGCTTGTTCTTGCAGTAGCGATAGCTGTGGAGACAGAGTTCATTTGAGCCATTTACCAACAAAAGTCTGTTTGTTTTTGCAATACTAATTCATGGTTAAGGTTATTACATAATGTGTCATTTGGCAGATACAACAAAAGCAACTTCCATAAATTAGACATGCCCACAAGAGCCAATTGGGGTTATTTATCCTGCCCAAGGATGCCTCAACATTTTGACTTCTGGGCCTGAAACACTGACTAAAATGATTGGCAGATGCCCATTTACCCCATACACATTTCTAATAAAATGTGTTTAAGCCTACGTTGTCACCAACACCATAGATGCCTGATACAGCTTTAAAGAACTGTAATTGCATTTTGAGTCACTCCCAAACAGCAAGGCCATCATTTTTGACTTATAAGGATTGTATTATAGGTTTTTATAATGTGTTGGGTACTACTTTCAGCGATTGAATATACAATGTGTCCTACTAAGTATTTGTTGCTGGTCTATTCCTATTAAGGAGTATAATGTCACCCAAGCAAACATTCCTTCATTTAAAAAAGGTAGTTTCGGCAACAATGGAGTCCTATGAAACAGTAATACATATAAAGTTTGTATTGGCTGTAATAACTATAAGCCATTATAAGGACAATTACTGACAATAGAACAACGACAGCCGTATGCTTGAATAACACAGCATAGTCGTTGTTGACGAGATGCTAAGGGACCATCAGGTCAACATTATTATGGTCCAGTTTTCGCATGGAACAGCACCAAATGTCACATAACCTTTCTGATGTTAAGATAAGTAGTCAGACGTATAACTGATACACTTGACACTGATATATTGCTATAATTACTTAATTGAAACTTAAACCGGTAATGTTACAGTGGTGTGCTTAAGATGAAACTGTGTCGTGCATTAATAAAACGTTAAAATTCGGCTATATTTGGTATTGATGTGCTCGCGCTAGCTTCATGCTAATTGACGTTAGCTCACGTAGCTCTCAACAAGTTAGCTTTAGAGCATTGTAATAGTGAAGGTGCATTTAACAAGGTGGGTTAAGACAGGAATTGAATGTCTACCCATGTCGTGTAGCAGAAACATGTTTTCAGATAATATAATAAGAAAAGTGGAGGTGTGTCGACACGGCTAGTCGGTATGCTAGCACAGTGCACATGGTGCTAACGGAGCCGCTGCCATTTTCCTCCGAGTGAGACTAAACCGGCCCGGCAAAGAAAATATGTAAGAGAGGACTTACCAGCGGGCTGGACGGCGGCCCATGGTTGCAATCTATAAATCAACAAAGAAGAATTTGTTTTTTAGTAAAAACAAGACCAGTACATCTTTAAAATAACTTTAAATCAGTCTATTTGAGGGAGAGCCGGAGATACCACGCTCCCACCACGTACTCACCTAATGGAGGAAAGGAAGACAAGCCGACTTCCGCTGCGTAATAAGAGCAATGCCTGTGCGGAAATATAATTTATATTCACTTACACATTATTTTTGCTGTAGAATTAAATCACACGGATATAAAAGCATTACTATAATGAATATATTTAAATATAGTGTTGTAAAAATAATTGAACCTTCAGTTATGTAGTTTAAACTGAATGCTGGGAATTGTAGTTTTAAACAACATGGACCGACTGTTTGATTCCTTGCAACACAATGATACAAATAGTATAAACAGTTTCCCCTTTCAAGAAACATAGGCCTATATGCATAGGTGAATAAGGGCCAATATAAAAGCAAATAATGAGATAAACATAAATGAAAATGGCCTTTTAAATAGAAATAACATGCTGCAAATAATGGTGCGAGTGACACATAGTGCAAGTAAAATGCATTACATGTGCTGTAAATGAAGCAAACAATATTGCATTATAATAGAAAAAGAAATAGAATAAAGTATTGCAAAAAAAAACTGTTGCCTCCCCATCCAGGGAAGGAGATCCACATCCAAATGTTTCAGATCCTGAGACTCCTGATGCTCCTGATGCACTCCACAAAATGGCCTTCAGGTGTCACTATTGTATTATATATGCATAAAGTCCCTGCTTCTCTGTGCCCTACTTGCTAATTCTTAAAAAAGGAGCAATGAGCTCATATATGAACTCCTAGCTCATAATGCAGAACAAATGTTGTTCTCTAGCTCGGGAATTTGAGGAATCCTAACCTTGTTCAGACGTCTGCTCTAACGTCACTGAACATAACACAGTTTATTAAACATCCTGAGGGATTTGTGAGAGTTATATATGCCTGATAAGTCCTATTTGAAGCACTCACATCTCTTTGATTTTAGTTTGCTTAAGAAGCTGCTGTTTAAGCTCTAAAAATGTTTTGTGAATTCAAAGTCAGTTATCTGGGAATTGACCTACCCCAATAAACACACATGGAGTCTACAAATGATGAAATAACATCCTTTTGCAAACACAGCCACTTGACCCCTGCTCTGATTAAGAAATGGCCACTCCTTGGTGTGTCAGTGAGGAAGGCCTTTTAACTCAGACTGGATCCCTGCACAGCCTCATGTGAAGGTCATCTATCAGCTCGGCAACAACAACCTACCGTCCCGTCCTTCCGTTTCTGAATCTCCTCCAGACTTTGCTGTGTCTGAGCTCAACCTCGCTGAAGGGCAAGATGACAGTGAGACCATGGAAAGGGAGCAAGGACCAAAAATGGTCCTAGAGTGTGTGCCTGTTTCTGGTGACCAATGACACACACACACACACACACACACACACACACACACACACACACACACACACACACACACACACACACACACACACACACACACACACACACACACACACACACACACACACACACACACACACACACACACACACACACACACACACACACACACACTAGTTTTCCAGACAAGAGCTAAGAATAGGGCTCAATCTCCCAACTAAACCCAGGACTGCACTTGTAAAGGAGTCATTTTTCTTTACTTACAAAGATGAACTGATTAGCTAGTTGATTTGGAAGATTACATGTTTACTTCACATCTGGGAAGTACTTTATCCACTTTCTTGCCGAAAGATAAGTGTAATGATCCATACATCTGTCATGTTTGTAAGCTGAATATGAAGCTAGATTGCAGGAAACTACTATCTTAGTTTAGCATCAAGCAGGGATGTGGACTTGAATCGACTCGAGTCAATGTTTCAATGACTTGCAAATCGACTTGACATACAATAAAAATGATTGGGACTTGGACCTGGAGGTGAAAGACTGACTTGAATTAATTTAAACATGAAGACTAGAATCACTTGTTTAAGTTAACTTTATATATTCAACATTTTCAACATTTTCAATTGACAATTCAAGTTGTTACAGTACACAATATGCAGGTGCACACTGGGAATGGCATTGCGCTGATTGTATTTATGTCACAAATCAACCCAATCACATAAATAAAACGTTGGCATTGTAACATTACATTGACTATCAAGCTTTAAGTTAAGTTTCAGTGTAGATCACTTTTCAAAACTATTATTAAAATAATGTTCTAGGTTTAGCACAACAAACTTGGTTATGGTTAGGAAAACTTTCCTTTTGTCTTTAAGGTTAGGGTTTCTCTTCTACGGTGTCTGAGTTGACCTGTGACAGGACTGGGCATTTCTAAGGACTCAACTGGACATGAAGACACCAAAAAACAATAACTTGGCTCTTTACTTGAAACTTAGAGCGATTGACTTGAGTCACATGTCTGGCATCAAGACTTGAAAGTAATAGCAAGCCTATTTCAGTCTCTGACCAATGTTCATACCAAACCTCTTAGACTTGCTAATTTGTACAACTATTTTTGGTTGCAACTGGGTTATGGGTTGGATTGATACTTGCTGGGCACAATGACTTTTGGAAGTTTCTCAAACAACTCCAGATCATGTGATGTTAATTAGTAGGTGAGGTGTTTGTAGCCATATTTGACAGCTTTAGGCAGAGCCATCCAGCGCGCTTATGCTACGCTAACATAACAATCTCATAGATTAGGTTTAAGATTTAGTACAGAAATGTTTTTTTTTAGCAAGAATGCGATTAGACTGTTTTCAATTATGTCCTAAAACCCGGAAGTGAGTTAGCATATTACCACTTCCTGTTCCCTCGTCTCAGAGTCAATGGTTTTTTTTAACTAGTTTTTGGGAAAATAGCTGGAAATAAGTTGTGTGGTCCACTGGTGATTTTGGAAGAGTTTATGTGTCTGAAAAACGATGGTTGTTAACAAGTGGCTGAATAGGACTACAGAAGTCGTGGAGGACGCTGTACGTCATTACTACGAACAGGTAAACACTCTAAGTTTGTTTGCCCTGTTCTGCTTGAAAGCAAGTACCTGCGCTCTTGCAAACTGTTAAAACAAACGCTTCAACTCGTACAATTTTGAATCTTTTTTTTTGAATATCGACCTCAAGTTGGCATGACGTTGAAGTCTTGCGACCCTGCTGTACTCGGCTGTAGTTTGTTTACAGCATAACGTTAGCATTTTGCTTCTGGCGAAAATTATAAAAGCAGAGTAGACAAAGCCCTGGCCCTGGCCAACTTGTGGCCCCACGCAAAGTTATGTGACAAGGCCCTCTGTTTCGCGAGTGTAAGAGCATGATGACTATTCAGATGAACATGTGAGTAACATCAGATCCAGAACATTTACTATGTGGAAGCTTGAAAGCACACTTCAGGATGTCAATGACACTGAAGATTAAGAATATGACTGTTTTTTTTTTTTTTATCTGTGTTGCTCTTTTGACAACCTAAATGTAGAATATATTCTTAACACTGAATTGCTCATATTGACAACCACACCCTCACACAAACACACAAGAAGCCTGATCGCTGACCAGTGTGTGATGAGGGTGTGGAGGCTAACACCCTGTGTTACTCTGAAAACGGAAGTGTGGATCTTGTCTGTGTGTGTGTGTGTGTGTGTGTGTGTGTGTGTGTGTGTGTGTGTGTGTGTGTGTGTGTGTGTGTGTGTGTGTGTGTGTGTGTGTGTGTGTGTGTGTGTGTGTGTGTGTGTGTGTGCGTGGCCTAGCATTACTATACTTGTGGGGACCTAAATCTGTTTACACAGTCACGTGTGGGGACTCGACGCCCTTATGGGGACAAATTGGAGGTCCCCATGAGGGGAATCATTCATTTTAGGGTGAAGACTTGGTTAGGTTTAGGATTAGGATTAGGGTAATGGTCAGGATTAGGGTAAGGATTAGGGTTAGGCATGTGTTGGTTATGGTTAAGGTTAGGATACATCTCCAGGAAATGCATGTAAATCAATGTAATGTGCCCTGAAGTGATGTATACATGGTGTGTGTGTGTGTGTGTGTGTGTGTGTATGTGTGTGCGTGTGTGTGTGTGTGTGTGTGTGTGTGTGTGTGTGTGTGTGTGTGTGTGTGTGTGTGTGTGTGTGTGTGTGTGTGTGTGTGTGTGTGTGTGTGTGTGTGTGTGTGTGTGTGTGTGTGTGTGTGTGTGTGTTCTTTGTGCAGTGTGAGTGTAACCACAGTCAGGGCAATTCAAACCTACAGGAGCGGTATAGGAGCATTGTGTATTACTTACTCATTTTAAAGAGAGCATAAATGACAAAGAATAAAACAAAAGGATAATGCAATTAGGTATTGTTGGGGAAATAATTCCCAAGGCCCATAACTTTGACCCAGTGTATCAGTTCAAACTGTCCTGACTGAGCACACGCACCTGTAACCTTGGCTGCTGTGCTCTCCGTGTTCTGTCTCCCTCTTCCTGCCTGTTGGCGTCAGCTGATAGAGGTGTTGTCATTCTATCTTGTTATGCAGCATGTTGATTATTCTCTCTGAACTAGCTAAATACATGGGTCTGGGGTAGAGTTCTTCAGAATTGAAGTGGCAACTCTACCGTGTTGTCAGACCTCTGACTCTGGACTTGTTTTGTGAATTCTCCGGCCGAAGCTCCAAATAAACCCATCAGTGTTTGCCATCAAAGCTCCAGCTCTCCCTGTGTCTCCTTTTGAGTCTGTGACTCCTGATACATTGCTATACAGAAGTTTCCCCCACAGGTATATATACAGTATATACGTACTGTATATGCTTGTGACCTGCTATATCAAAATCAAATACATTGACCCCAACATTTGTTTCGAGTTGTATACACCGCTGGAAAGAGGAGATTTTTGATATCTTAATGATATCATTATTTGATTTTTTTCACACAATATACGCACGCAAAATATGTCACAGAACATAACGACTGTTACCGAGCCATAATGATGTGAAAAATGCCTTCAAAGTTTGCCGTAAACCTTTACAAAATATTAGCCAAAGTTTCAGGCCTTATACTCAATCAAAACCCCAAATTGACCATAACATGTATTTAATAAATCCATGTTTATCTTGAAATGAGCCGTTGCAACATATGTTTTTTTTAAATGATATTACTATTTTATTTGAGAAATATCATGGTTATTATCAATATATATCGCCACACTCTTATATCTGTATGTGAACAGTATGTCTCTTCTTAAAAACTAAACTGTGGTCACGTACAGCGAAGGGTCCCTGTATGGAGTTGTGCAACAGCCTGTGTTCAGGTTTAGTCCCTGTTTACATTTCAGTCATTTTCTCTGAGTATCGTCTCCACTCTAAACACTCCAGCCTCCTAGCTACCAAATAACACACCGCTGATAGATCCAGTTTTAACACCTCTTTTTAAAATATAGCTCAGGCCAAATCCCTTCCACCTATAGGCCTTTACTGAAATGAAATTTGATTCAACACGACAGTCAATCTGCTAGGGTTCTCTACCACTCTCCAATGTCTGCTGGGATCGAGCCCCCCAAGATCCTTAAAGAATAAGTAGGTAAAGCTCATTCAGGGATGATTAATTAAGCACTTCCTGTCACTTTTTTACTCATTTGCATTCCTGAATTACACCAGGTCAAAACTTGAATGATTTCTGATTTTGAGTCTCAGATAAAGAGGCAACACTTCAGTGACTAGGGTAAAATCCTTGATTTTTGTTTTTGTCAAATAATTTGGTACAATGGGCAAAACCAACAATAGAATATGAACTAGTCAAATGTGTGTGTATGCGTGATATACATTCTTGCTCTGTGCCATTCAGCTCCCTTCTTGTTTAAAATAAATCAATGAGCCACACTGTGACATGTTCTTTTATTACCATTTATTACACACACAGTGTCATTTATTGTAACTCATTTTCAAGATACACTGTCCTGCTGCCCAAAATACTTATAAGATTACTACATGTGATCTCAATCTGGGAGACAAGCTCCCAACAAATGCACTATTTCCTGCTGTTTGAATACAGTTTGTTAGAAACTACAGTGACCATTTACCAACAGTTGCTTTTCTACCATTGCCTTGACCGGTTGGTTATAGTTTGTGATATTGTGTGACTTTGCTCGGTTCAGATTTGTTCGGATTTGCCAAAGTCACACAAAGACACAAAGAAACCTCACCAATCTCCAGCAGTCGCAGATCAGAAACTGTAATGTGCTGCGAAGTCAAATAGAATGTCTTAATGGAGTCTGTTGCTTTGGCAAGAGCAAAGATAGAAGTTTAAATTCCTCGTCATAAACATAAACTGTGTAGCTGCATCCCAGCAAATGAAAGTAAAGTGATGTAAGTATTCCAAATATATTGTACACTTAAAGCGATATTGATGTCTTAAACGTGTTTTGCAGGTACTTCTGTCTGCTTTTCCAAGCTGGGATCTGCTGACCACCACTTACTTTCTGTCAATAGTCAACTTTGTTCAATATAAACTTGCGCGATTCACGCTTTATTTTTCTTTCAATTTATTACAATCTGTCAACAGTACCAGCTCTTTCATTTGATATGTTCACTTAAAACATATACTGCTACTGAGTCTTTTACCATGGTTTACTTCTCTGCCATTTGTGTTACTTATTGTGTTTTTTATTATTAATCACGTGTGCATACTTTGCTATTTTTATTTGTAATTCTCTTTACTTTATCTGCACTATACTTCTGCTTTTGTAATAAAGTATATTTCCACGTGCCGGTGCAAATAAAGGAATGATGTTTCTGATTGTGATTAGAGTAAGTATACACTGACTGTTCATATGGACCTTACAGCCCCACTTCCAAACAGCCTCATTATACCTTGAAAGCAGGAGAAGCACACAGTTACTTTCACAACAAGCAGCTCTCTTTGTTGGGAAGCTGTGATGTGTCAGATTGTGCAACAAGTAGATATATCTGCTAAGTGGGCATTTGGTGCCCATATTGTTAATAAGGAAGTGAAAATTAACTGTCGCCAGGGAGACCATGGTCAATGAAAACATAAACAAAAGAGGGAGACCTTTCTTTCCTTTCTGTCTTCCTTCCTTTGTTCTGTTTCTCTCTCTCTATCTGTTAAGTTTCCTGCACTTTAGGGGCCTGAAAAACAGCTACCATTGTGGGGCCCCCCTGCAGTAAACATGAAATAACCAGAAAAAGACTCATGGGAGGAAATCCCAATTTCAATTTGGCAATATTGATATGGTGCCAAAGCAAAGGATCAGGGATAGGACAAACAGTCAAACGCATCAAATACAATCCAGGGGGGAACAAAATAAAATAACATTACATCACCTACGATGTATAACAATATATAGTATATATAACGATATCCTTAATATTCAATCAGTAATACTTTAGTACTTTGATCGCTGTGTGTGTGTCTCTGCAGGTCGTGTCTCTGCAGGTCTGTGACAGAGCCAATGCCTCTGACATGAGATCATATGATGTCATGCAGTTCATGCAGGAGCAGCCTTCCGCTCTGCCCGGCGGAATCCTGTGTGTGTGTGTGTGTGTGTGTGTGTGTGTGTGTGTGTGTGTGTGTGTGTGTGTGTGTGTGTGTGTGTGTGTGTGTGTGTGTGTGTGTGTGTGTGTGTGTGTGTGTGTGTGTGTGTGTGTGTGTGTGTGTGTGTGTGTGTGTGTGGGCAATAGAGAGTATATCAATATAAGTCATGTGTGGCCTCACAGGAAATAAACCAGCTACATCACTAATTGTTAATCTAATAAACGAAACATTTCCAAGAATGTCATTTTATAAAGGCTGTCATTATGTCTCTCCTCAGCTTTCACTTCTGTCCAATAACAGAATAACATTTTACCAATAACCATAACTCAGCTGTACTCCACCGCTTCCCCCAGTGTCCATTGCACAGCACCCCACTGGTCATTTCCTCAAGACACAAAACAATGCTAACATGCTAATTGTAAGCACAATGTTGATATTAGATTTGGTGTGTTAGCATGCTTACACTTGAGGTGCTGTTTATTTCTCATGTGAAAACTAAATTCAACACATTGATAGATTTGAACTTTATTTTGTAGGGAACATTTGATGCTAATCAATCCATCAGTGGTTAAAAATGATTCAATAGTTTCATATTGCCATCCAAAGAGCCATGGTGCTGCATAGTTTGGAAACAAATTATAACAATTGCTAGGCTAAAACAACACATTTATGGATTTTTCTACAAATACGACTTCAATTATCAAGCTTACACTCTATCTCCCTGAGAGACATTGCCCAGCTAGGTATACATTTGATATATTAACCCCATATTTCACTTTTATTACAACTATTATTAAAACCAATTTACAAGTATACTGTATAACACCAATATTACACCATTATTACAACATTAATACACCCCTATTACACACATTTAACATAAATATTACGCTTTAATTACACCGTTATACATCGATTTTTTTATTATATTAGACCCATGTTACACATTGACACTGCTTGTTAAATGACTGTATCCCCCACAAGATACCGAAACCATTTAAGGGTTAAAAGATTTAAAAAATGCAGGCAGAGGCGGGGAAACAAGCCGAGGGGATGATGAGATGAGGAAGGACGTGGGGAGGTGTCCAGCCAGAGAAACAGATCCCTAGAGGCAACTAGGAAACCACAAAATAACTATTTTCTTCACACTTCCTCCCCCTTCAGCCCTGCCCTCTTTTCTATAACTAAAGAACACCCACACTCACATCATTTTTAAATACATATGGTCTCTCTTCATCTGGGGTGACATCATTATTTGTTTCCTCTAACATCTGTTTCCAGTGAATCTAGTCACTCAGGTGAGGGCGTCAGCTGTCATCTTATATGCAACAACGGACAGATAGACTAAGTGATTGTAGAAAAACATCCTCTCTCTCACACACACACACACACACACACACACACACACACACACACACACACACACACACACACACACACACACACACACACACACACACACACACGCACATACAATCACACATTGAGTAACTCACAGGTAGCTGATAAGTCAGTGAGCCAGAAAAGTGATGATGATGTCATTGGGGTTAAACATGCTCTGTCTGATCTTGTGTGTGTCTCTTGGCATGAGTTTGTGTGTGTGTGTGTGTATGTGTGTGTGTGTGTGTGTGTGTGTGTGTGTGTGTGTGTGTGTGTGTGTGTGTGTGTGTGTGTGTGTGTGTGTGTGTGTGTTGTACTATACCCCATGCATAGGGATGTGTGTATTTGTGTATATACTCACTTGAAAGCTATTTGCACATTGTGTGCACAAAAGAAGGCACCAACAGTAATCCGGAAGATGTGGCGTAAGAAAACTAGATTTAGGGGAGAAAAGGGGGGAGGCGGGCGGAAGGAGGAAGGGAGGGAGGCTGAGAGGGAGATCAGTCATTCATAGCTGCTCTCTCTGCACATTCCTCCTCCCTTATATGGACAAAACTACTGGAACCCATCTCTCCATATCTATACCCCACACACACACAAGCAGAAGCTGCTGAACTCCAAACAGTCAGGGGTTCTTTTTCAGCCCCTGACCCAGATTTAGGAAATGTCTCTTCCTACATTCCAGTCTAATGAAAGTGTATTGACGCTGTTGTTGTGTTGTCACAGCCCACACCACCACTCCACTGTGAGTGGAGACAAAAACACAGATATGCATCTGTCTGGGTTGCTGCAACCCTCTGTTTGTCTGCTCTCTCCCTCACAGCCTGTTTGGACTGATCCCCGCCACTCATCGTCCTCCTCGCTGAGAGGAAGAGTTCAGGAGAGCAGAAGGCCCGAGGAGGCCGGCCGCTCACCAGGGAATCCAGCAGGACTTGCTGGGGAAAGAGCAAGAGCAATGGGAGCAATAAGGAGGGTAGATACAGAATGATGGGAGGTGTGGGGGTTATTTCTACATATGTGACATTTCTAAATAACATTGTTGCATCAAGTAGCATTTTGTTGTTGTAGAAATACAAAGTTCTGATTGATGTTTTGTAAAATATTTAAATAATTTGACTCTTTTGTGGCTTTGTAAAATTACATGATTTCCCCATTAAATGTAGTGGAGTAGAAGTGTAACGTAGCATACAAGAGAAATACTCAAGTACAAGTATACCTCAACATAGTACTTGAGTAGTGCTTGAGTAAATGTACTTAATTACTTCCCACCTCTGGTAAGGGGGGTGCAGGCAGGCTGAAAAAGACAGAAGAGATTAGGCTAGAGGCGGTAAACACACACAGGCAGAGAAAGAGAGGAGAGAGAAAGGAAGGGAGAGCTTACCTTAAAAGGCTGTGTTTGTAGAAAGAGAGGGAGTTGGAGTATTTCAATGTGTATCTGCACACCATGTTCTTATATGTCCCCAACATATGTTAGCAGGGGGCGGAGGGGAGACTATAGGCAACACTTCAGAAGGAGCACTGTGTGTGTGTGTGTGTGTGTGTGTGTTTGTGTGTGTGTGTGTGTGTGTGTGTGTGTGTGTGTGTGCGTGCGCGTGCGTGTGCGTGTGCGTGTGTGTGTGTGTGTGTGTGTGTGTGTGTGTGTGTGTGTGTACCTGTGTACCTGTGTGTGTTGCCATAATGGCCTGGCTACGAGCAACAGATTCCTGTACTGTGATTCATTCAGCCCAGTCCAGTCTCCTTTTAAAGACTTTGAACGTGTTTACTCGATGCCGAGCACCCCTGTCTAATTTCAGTATCCACTCACACACGTACAAGCAGCTTTTTTCTTTCACTGTAGCTCACTCTCAAAAGTCCATAACTACATGCAGAAAGACACACACTCATCCTGCCTCGGCCCCAAGCACTCATTACCGAACAGGAACTGAGGATCTGGGAAGGGGTCCAGCTCTCTATCTCTCTCCTTTTGTCAGCAATGCTCTCCTCCAATCTGAGCTATTTTCTTAATATGGCCAGAGAGGGAGTGTAGAGAGAAGGAGAGCGCTGGACAGTGGACTCAGTTAAATCTTGGCTGCTCAGTCCCTGTCTCAACTCGATCTAATTCAAAGTGTTTGTTTAATCTGCACAGTTTACACGGGTGGGTTTACATTTAATGACTACTTGGGAATTTAGACAATCTTTGCCAAGCAACCTTTAACTGCTTGTTGGAGCGCCTGCCCCCCCCCTCTCTGTGAGCCCACTGTGCTCTGATTGGTCAGCTCGGCCACTCTGTTCTGATGAGTCCACCACTGTTACAGCTGAACATCAGTGTTTATGTGTTACAATGGCGTTGGCAACCAGAAAATGACACCAGTAATGACAAACAGATGAGAATGCTGCGTGGCTCGCTGCTGGAGCGGACAGTGTGAGCTGGGTTCATTTCCTTACCAATGGGTCCATTTGGATATGGTCACATCACTGTACCCAGGAAGAACAAGTGAAATCCCCAACGAGGTGTTCTGGGGCAGCACAGACAGATCTGTTCTGTGTTAGAGTTGTACTCGCTACAGGGTGTACTTTGAGGGTTTGTGACTCTGCAGACCATTAACATGAATTATTTGTCCTCTTGGAATGCTATTCTTCTACTTCCAATCCCTTTCACAGGTTGAGGCGTTTGGTGGACATGAGTTGGAGGCAGTTATATATTTTCCAGCTGGATGAAGGTTTGGGTCTGACTTATCCTCAAAATGTCTTTGTGCTATGATGCGATTTAGACCTAACAGGAGTAGTCTTGACCAAATTTCCAAACTTTTCTCACAACATATCACTGAATGTTTTCTTCACCAGGCTAGTAAAAGTAAGAGATTACCACACAGCGTTCAGCCTGATTACCTCTCCGTCTGCATAGGGTGGGAATACATAAAGAAAACAGACACACATTTTCCACCAGAGCCCTCAGACACACACTCATGCACACATCCAGCAGCACACACACATACAGTACTGTTGCAAACATCTCATTATTCCTGGAGTTGTGACGTGACTCACCCTGCGGCAGACTTCAGAGTCTTCTGCTCGCTGAGTCAGACGGATTACTCTGCTCGGCCCTGGCTGGGTTTTATGACTTCAAATCCTCACAGTACAGTGTTCTGCGCTTGTGGTGAGAGTTGATAGCACATATTAAGTGTGAAGAAGGAGGCTATGTGCAGGTGAGGGAGGTTTAAAGTGGCGCTTTGTGCTCTAATGACAATGAGCTCTTGTTCTGCAGCGGTCGGGCTGTGTTGCTGTCTTGTCGTTTATGTATAGTTATTTTTCTTTGTGTTTATTTTAACTATTGTGCTCATAAGAACATTTCTAATTGTATTCAAAGACCCATGTCCATTTCTCTAAACATTCATACTGAAATTTGTAAGTTAGTATGTCAATGGTAACTAAACCATATCTCTAACCTGAAACATTAAACATTAAACCGTCAGTGTTTGCCATCAAAGCTCCAGCTCTCCTCGTGTCTCTCTGAGTCCTGACTCCAATTGCTTCAGAAGTTTCCCCCACAGCAAGTATTTTACCCGACTTGGCAAACCAAAAGCTATAGCATTAAAGGGTTTTTTTTCAACGTGTTTTTGGTTAGATGCCTGAAAAAAGGTCTGTTGTAAAACAAGCTCATTTTCACTTTTTCTTCTACGACATACAATACATAAATACCCCTCTGAGGAATGATCGAATGTGTCAACAAAGATGGCAGTTGCTAGAAAGTGTCTAAATGAGACGACTAAACTCAATCATGTTGAACATTAGCTGCCTTTAGCTTAGCGGTGATGACGCGCAGCCATGCATCCATGATGTCGTTTTTTTTACAGCCTAGCATTAGCATTTTACTTCTGGTAATTAAACTTTAGCTTTGAAAGTCAGAAAAGTGGTTTTATTATAAAGTTGTGTTAAACATAGTTCTTGCTTGCTTTACATTTTCCAAAATCCAATGGAAAAATCCCATTGCTTTTAGTCGAGGCAACTTGCTCTGCTAACTTCCGAGTAAGCCTACAAAATGACTCAATTACTAAAGGATAAAAAAGCCATTGTTTGATATGAACTTTGTAAAAAGGGTGCCTTCAATTACTTTTTTTAAGTGGTACCAATGTTTGAAAGTTAAGCGAGACTGTGATGTCATCATTGTGCGTTGTCTCAATGTCAATTCCTCAAGCCCTCTTTTCTTAAGGGCCTTTTCTGTGTTACTGATTTGTCTGCCTTAGCCGGTCATAAAAGCCAGTCCATATTTGACATGTCTAAATATGGACTCCATTCCATTTAATGAGAAACGTTTCTCCATAATTACTCCACTTTGTCACATGGGAGCCACTTTTATGTGCTTGTGTGAGAGCCTTTGAGTTACTTCAGATGGTTGGAGGAGAAGGAATTACACGTATTTGTTTAATTACCTGCAAGTGGGGTTTAATGTGCTGTTTCTAATCTAAGTGCTTTGCGTTTGTGCGTACTATTTGTCAGTACCAGCGCGCATGTTTAAATTTAGCTCAATCACAAGTGTGTGTGAAGGACAGCTTCGGGCAGAAAGTGAGTGCACATGGAACATTTTATACTTGGTCTTCACCATTAGTTAAACAATTTACCACTTTAGCGCTACCAGAGAGAAGCTTTGTTATGAGGCTGTCAGCGAGGCCCTGGCTCGCTGATTTTTACTTTCTCTGTCACTATGTGTGTCATTTCATTGCTCTCCTACATCCCATTTTGCATGTGAAAACAGGCTTGGTCTGCACTATTAGCAAGATTTTAGGATCTATTACATGTTACTTGTTAGATGCTTTTATCCAAAGCGACTTACATACTCAATAATGTGGACAATCCCCAAAGGAGCAGTTTGGGGTGAAGTGTCTCAGGGACACAACGACATTCTGACTGCAGTGGGGTTTGAACCTGACCCCCTGATGCGAACACCAACGTTCAAGTCCACTATGCCACAGCCTTCCCTATCTGTCCATGTGAATCCCCCCTTAAAATTGATAAGCAACTCGGCAACAAATACCAATATGTTGCGTAAACTCTCTGAGGAATAAAACACAAAACATCTTCTTTGTGGCGCCCTTGCGTTTCCACGACTTAAAGCTCATGAACACACCAAAGTTTAAGCAACAACTTCCTCACTTTGGAAAAGGGAACATCCACTTTGGGACAGCCAACACTTTATCTCTGATGAACAAGAGAGTAGATGGTGTGGGAAAGTCTGTGCTGGGTATTTATTCACCTGCATAACAATGGTATGTTGTGTGGCTGCAGCAGAATATAGTGAGTAGGTCAAACCATAATAACGTTTATTTGTTCTGCTCTATCTGTCTTCCGCTCAATTACGTACAAACATGCGTGTGTGTGCGTGTGTGTGTGTGTGTGTGTGTGTGTGTGTGTGTGTGTGTGTGTGTGTGTGTGTGTGTGTGTGTCTGTGTGTCTGTGTGTCTGTGTGTGTGTGTGTGTGTGTGTGTGTGTGTGTGTGTGTGTGTGTGTGTGTGTGTGTGTGTGTGTGTGTGTGTGTGTGTGTGTGTGTGTGTGTGTGTGTGTGTGTGTGTGTGCGTGCATTTACCCCAATAATTAAGCCTCTGGTGATGTAACTCCAACAAGTTGCATACAGATGATGTCACAGGCTGACTGGACAGGCTCACGACCACAACAGCAAACATCTGGCTCGAATTATTGTGCACACACACACACACACACACACACACACACACACGCACACGCACACGCACACGCACACGCACACGCACACACACACACACACACACACACACACACACACTCACACACACACACACACTCACACACACACTCACACACACACACACACACACACACACACACACACACACACACACACACACACACACACACACACACACTGCATTACATTATATTTCATCACTAGACCTAAAAACAGCAGATAACATGAAGGAGAAGACAGAGGGTGCAGATCTATCTGTCTGTGTTTCTATCTATCTATCCATCTATCTATTTATATCTATATATCTATCTCTAAATGTAAATGAATGTCTAATTTCCTTAGCCATTCAAAACAATATGGATTAATAAACGATATAAACACACACACTTTTTAATCACTTAAAGTTCCACAACAAAATGAGATAATGCGATACAGCATCTCTATGAATGGGTGACATGGGCCAACCAATAACACATTCCACCTAACTTTGTGATAAATACTGTCAGCCAGCTATACCGTGACTCTTATCACAAAGTATGAATCTGAAATATGACCTTCACCACAGAAGTCAGTGACTTTCAGATCATTTAATAAGTTCTAGCGCAGAACAAGAAACATTTAGATGTTCCTTTTCTGTTCCTGTGACCTTAAAGGAACAGAGAAGAGTGAGTAACTTGGTGATAATGAATGAATTATATACATTAAATAAGGTAAGAGTATGTGTAATATATTGTCTCACACACAAACACAGAACAGACGCAGGGAGGGGGATGCACGGGGGTCACGTCATACCTTTATAATCCCAAAGGCGCGGTCATGACGTCACCCATTTAAAAAAGGGGGAAAAGGGAAAGAGGCACAGAGCAAGAGAGAGCGAGAGAGAAAGAGAGAGAGTCACACCCCCAGCATCTCTGTTGCTTCAGTCGTTTACCAATTAAGGCTGTCCCGGTGCAGGACAGAGAGAGAAGGAGAGAGACAGAGGGTCCGCGGAGGTAGAAAAGAGAGGAAGAGCGGAGGGACTATCTCTTTTTGTATTCCTTAACGCCACCGGCACATCCAATACACCCATTTCCCTCCACCGGGACTCACTGCGCGTGGGGAGGGAGGTCCGGGACCTCGGTCAGCACACACACACCTACTGTGACCACAGGCACTGTAGCACACTGCCTGAACGGAGAGGACACACACTGGAGGAGAGGACGCACACCGGGACAGAGGACACACACACGTAAGTTCTGTCGCGCCGGAGACTTGTTGTTGCGTGTGAGTGATGGTTTCCTCTCAGAGGTTCTGTCTTGACTTACATCTGGTGAATGGGTGAAGTTATCTTACACCTACTCTTTGGCAAAGCCTGTACGCACACATTACGCACCACTAACCTTTCTAATGTATCCTGTCTGAGGCTTTGGCACTGCTTACTCTAATATAATCGGCTCATATAGGGACAGTTTGACAGTTTGACAGTTTGACAGACAGTCAGGATGTCACAGGTGATGAAGAGAGCTGGAGCTCATCCATCCATCTCGCTTCATTCCGACACATGAAGTCTGTTTATGCGCACTGCAGCATCTCTCCCGTGTTACAATTGGGGGCTGCGCACCAAATAAGGTAATCCACCGACTGTACTGGAGCTTTGTAACGGCAGGGGTGGCTTGCGCCCCCCACTGGCGGGACAATGGGTTCATGTTCAACAAGTTAAAACACAAGTCATCACTCATAAAACACTTGATTTCGTTGTTAACGGTCTCCATACCGAGGAGAGAACGATGCTCCTATCAGGAATGCTTTAGTTTGACCAGTTTCTGATGAGTCGAGTGAGAGACTGGAGCGGGTGTGAAGTTGAAGCAGGCAGAACATATGAGGTGCAGTGACAGAAATGAATCAACAAATGATTCAACATTAAACGTTTTTTAAAGAATTTGCAAAGAAAAACCTATATTTAAAGATGCACTGAAAACACTTAAACGTTAACTTTAATTAAATGTAATATGTCAACAAATTTCCCATAAATGTATTAGGTTAGTTGAAAACAATAATATTAAGTTGACATTAGACTTGTTGTTTAAACGTATGGCTTGTAACTAACCTAATACAGTTATATCCTAATCCGTTGACATAATACTTTAAATTATAGTCAATGTTTATTAGCTTATAGCCTTTCGACTTAATACAGGTAATGTCTTTAAATGCCTTGTTTAAAGACACCAAAAGATATTCACAATAACATTATATAAAACAGATAATAAGGATAATGCATTTCCTGACCTTCCCAAATCCTAACAATGAATCAATATAGTTAGCTTTAGTCAGTTGATTCATTGTTGCAGCTTTAATATTTATATATTGACTTGCATTGATACATGTTATTATTGATACGCTATCAAAGGGACTTCAATCTTCTAAAACATATGGAGAAGTGTCTTTGGAATAATTCTGTGTCACTGTGAGTCTTAAAAAATGTGACCAAATTGTTAACCTTCTTGTGTCTTTATTTATTACCCAGTTGTGGAGAAATGCGTGTTTTTAGATTGTAGGTTTTGGAAGTTGGACTGTGTATGCTGGCTAAATGTTTGAGAGGCATTTTATGAGTTGTTGAAGCTTCTTGGTTTCATAACAGCTCTGAAATAAAGATGAGATGAGAGCCGAGGCGGATAAGGAAGAGGGTGCAGAAAACTTGCAGACCAAACCTGTCCTTATTTGAAACTAAGTAGCCTAGTTTCACCTAACACCTGCCACCAAAACACACACACACACACACACACACACACACACACACACACACACACACACACACACACACACACACACACACACACACACACACACACACACACACACACACACACACACACACACACACACACACACACACACACACACACACACACAGACATTGTATCCACATTAAGGGGATTGCCATAACTTTGCTGTAATCTGTGCATCTGACTTGCTCTCTCTCCACCCGCTATGCGTCTCATGTGGTTGGGCGGGCGGGCGGGAGGGGTAGCGTTCTTCTCACATCCCTTCTGCTCGCTCAGGTTGTGGTTGATAGGGTGTGGGGAGTGATGATAACAACCTGTTGGCATGCACAGGGTACTGTTAGGCAGGAAACATGCATCTCAACAATTAACTGTTTAAACTCTCATTGTCTAACTTAGTATCCAATATACACCACATGGTCACTTTATTCCTAATTGTTCATATTCAGCAGTTTATCTGATGTGTAATATGATCACAGCATCATTGCTCGTTGAAATAGGCCCTTTTGTTTCAGGCTGCACTTACTTTCTCAATACTTCATTCCTATCTGACAGCAGAGGCGTAGACTCGAGTCACATGACCAGAACTTGAGTCAGACTAGACTCCCCATCTATCTAAAAAAGACTTGCAATGACATGGATTTCACATGGGTTTGAGCCATTTGACTTAACAAATCTTATTTAATGAATTTGGGACTTTACTTGTATCTTCACGGTCTTGATAAGGGACTAGACCTGGGATAATCAGTATGGATCCGGGACTTATCAGGTTGACTTGGAACTTGACCTAAGGCTTGACTTAGAACGTATCAGTCTTGATTTGGGACTTGAGTGCAAATACTTGATACTGACTTGTGACTTGGCCTGACAGACATATTGAAGGAAAACTCGTGCCCCTTTAACTTTGTACTTAATACACCCTTTGGCTTTTTTGTAGTTCTTGCAATCCAGGAAGTGAAGATTATACTGCTGTTGCTCTAAGCCAGGGGTCGGCAACCCCTGGCACGCGTGCCAGCATTGGCACGCGGCACCGTAACCAGTGGCACACTAGGAATAAGTGGAATAAGTGTGCAAAAATATTTAAATTGTATTTTCGGATCCTGAACGAGACCGCCGCCAGAGCGCGTCTCCCCGTTACCTGCAGAAGGAAGCCATGCACGTAACGCAGCCCCGCTCTTTAACTCCAGGTGACTTTCTGCCGCTTTCCTCTGTGGTGCAGTGCTGATCGTTTCACCACGGAGGAAAGCACTTCACTAATTGCAGTACCCATAAGGAGCTGTACAAATGCCGCAGTTTTTGCGTGGCTGTGTATTTAGTTGAAAGCCCAGTGGCGATCTGCTCATTTCTCATCGAAATAATATGCTACAAAGGGGCGGACTGGCCAAGTGTGTGTTGAACTTTCCTTTCGGCCCCCAGACCGTAGTCGAGGAGGGCAGAAGCAACAAGCTTCAGGTTCAATAACCAACTTTAGCTTAAATGACTGGAGAGAGGCGAGCTCTTCTTGGGAGGCCGTTGCATTTATTTAGCTGTTCTTCTGTTTCACAAAATACATCACAGACCTCTGTTTTTCTGCTGCCTCGTTTCACTTCCAGAAACATACACGTTCCCTCACTGTCGCTCTACCATCCACAAACACACATGCACAAGCCACCCCCCCCCCCCCCCCCTCTCTCTCTTAAAGGGACAGCGACCTCATCTCACTCTGCATGAATCTAATATCAGAACATGTGTGCTCTGGACAATCACAGAACGGACGATGGTCCTTATTTTTATGCCGTTTAAACCAATTGTTTAAATGTGTTTGTTAAATTCGGCATCATGTAAGTTGCGCTGACATGTCCACACACTGCTTCCCCGCAGCGAGGCTGATAGTTGACGAGCGTCAAGCTCCTCAACCCCCCCCCCCCCCCCCACCCCTGTTGATAATTCTCGATCGTTGGCACGCTGATAAACATTTTTTTTTAAAATGGCACTTCATATGAAAAAGGTTGCCGACCCCTGCTCTAAGCTAAAGGACTATTAGTAAACTCAATGTGAAACAACAGAGCAGGGTTTAGGCCTGTTATTCTGCCTACCCTTTGATTTAGCTACGTTTCCTAAAATGTTAACCCCACTTACAATTATACTAATATTTGAAATGTTTATAACTTTTTCAAATACTTTTTGGCTTCAGCGGCTGCCCCTAAGCATGTTGCTGGCTCACTGACAGAGTAAAGGAGTGACAAAGTCCCACTATTGGTGTTGGAGTGTTCCCATTGGCTGTTGCTCTTCCAAAATAAACATACAAACTCAATATGCATTGTATCCTTTTCAAATTAAAAGCCCTGTGGATGATCAGAAAAATGTACTCGAAATGTGTCCTTTCAGACTCCTTCATTCAATTGTTCTATTGGATATTGTTCGATAAATATGTTGCAATGTGTCAATGTGCAGTTGGTTAAGAACTGTATATGATACTGAGTTAAATGGTAAAGCACCTAATATAAGTACAACAATCAATCAGGTAATTATATGTAGTGTAGTAGTGGAAAAAGTACAATACAAGTCAACTAAAAGTTCCTCAGTGGTGTAAAGAAGCGTTTATTATATATATATATATATATATATATAATCAATCAACAACTTTATTAATCCCGCAAGGGGCAATTGGTTATGAGCAGCAGCTTATGTCATGTACACAGGCAGGAACATACAGGAAGAAAACACACAGATACACCCGGGAGCACAGATGTGGATCATTCCAATTTACAGTATAAATAGTTCATAGCATCACAATAATAAATAAATAAATTGTCAAGTTAAAAACCTTTCAAGAATTTAAAAGTTTGAGTGCAGAAGGGATGAATGATTTTGAAAAGCGATTAGTCCTTTGAGCAGGGAGCGTATCTACGCCCTGATGGCAACAGACAAAATTCATGTGAGAGGCCTGGAGAGGCCAGAATGCTCTCTGCTTTCCGCAGAATCTGTTGGTTACAGAAGGAGTTCAAGGACACATTCTAGGCAATGTATGGAATTAAGGTAATATGCTATGTGTCTTAACCTCTAGCCCACTGGGATGCCCCAATAGGAAAGGAAATAACCATATTGGTATGTGATATTTTGCAAAACACTAATTAGGTGTTTGAAAAGTCCAAGAATGCGTCCAGATTACAGATGACAGTGAGAGACAATAGTGGATGCATTTAGAAAGTAAAGGTGTGACATGAGAAGCGTGTGAGGGGAAAGAAAAGGTGTTATTCTAGAACAAAACTGGGAACTGTAGCACCACAAAGGATCAGCAGAGGGAGCCAGATGATAAGCAGAGAGGTGCGTTAGATCTTCAGACCCCGAGACTTCATGTGTCCCCACCAGTCTATGGTCCCCACAAGTCTATGGTCCCCACCCGTCTATGGTCCCCACCAGCCTATGGTCCCCACCCGTCTATGGTCCCCACCCGTCTGCGTAAATTCCATTGAAACAATAGCCCACTCCGGAGTGAAGATGTCACTACTTTCTCTCAGCCCTTACTCACTTACAGGCAGAACTGTATTGCTTTAGTGGTCAAAACATTTCTCTTTCATTGTGTCCATTCACTCTGTCTTTTTGTTTTCTGTGGTCTACATGCATCCTTTCTCCTGTTCAATGAATCTGCATGCTTTCCTGCTCTGCCACACTCCACATCATATGATTTCTATTTTAATGATGGCCAACGCCTGTAAACTCTTGTTGCTATCAATTTATAATGAATGGAAATGATGCACCAGAGGGACCGAATTATAGAAATGTATTGTTTTATTATTTTTAAAGGTGTAAAAGCAATCTGTTGTGTTTGTGTGTTTACTGTATGTGTGTGTGTGCGCGTACAAGAATAAGGCTCTTTTATTGGGATTGTAATTAAGGCTGGGGACCCAGGGTTGTTATTGGGGAGAGTGGGATTCTTAAGATTCTCCCTCGACCAGACACACAGGCTCCGGGCACTCCTTGTTTAGTCAAAAAGCTGCAGTCCATCTCTC
Organism: Notothenia rossii; assembly: GCF_949606895.1. Taxonomy (NCBI): domain Eukaryota; kingdom Metazoa; phylum Chordata; class Actinopteri; order Perciformes; family Nototheniidae; genus Notothenia; species Notothenia rossii. Next base: position 41,730,145 of record NC_136902.1, read on the forward strand.
TCTGTCTTTATAGACCATGTTACTCCCAGAAGGAAAATGATTTGAAAGACATTACAGTTTTGTGTGTTGTTAAAAAATTCAATTTTATAAATAAATAAATGAGTGACTCATGTTAATGGTGCACTCCACATATGTATTGCACACACACACACACACACACACACACACACACACACACACACACACACACACACACACACACACACACACACACACACACACACACACACACACACACACACACACACACACACACACACACACACACACACACACACACACACACACACACACACACACGTATGTATGTTGCTGGCAAGCGAAAAGCTGATGTTTGTACAGTTTGTACATTGACTGGGCAAATACAAACGGTCCAAATTTGGGCAAATTGCGAAACAAGAAAGCACTCCTTCAGACTCTAAGCCCCCTGCAGAGCCACAGAAGAGAACATATAACTGTTTTCACACAATAAACTGATCATAACGTTCAAAGTTGGCTGAGTCCCTCTCCTATTATCTCAGGGCCTTTCTGTTGACAGTGTAAGCATGTGCAGAGCATCTGGAATCAAATGTTTGCCAACTTAGAGCTTCTTTCTGTACTTTGTGTAGAGTTACTTTGTGACAAACTGAAAAGAAAAATCTAAATATGTGCACAAAAAAGGAGAAAACAAGCATAACTCTGTGACGTCTCTTTTATCCCTCTGGGTTTCTCAAATATGTGTTTTCTGCCTCCTGGGACATATGATGAGCTCATCACAGGCGGGGGTACAGGGGCAGTTCTAGGGGGGGGGGGGGGCAGGGGCCCCCCCCAACACTGACTTTGGACCCCCCCTGTGGCCCCCCTGAAAATGAAAAAATAAACAAATACAAGTTTAGGATTAAACGATTTCTTGGCTGACGGAATAAGCGTAACTAACGCTATTTGTCAATCTAGTCGGACCCATTAGAGCAGGGGTCTCCAACACGTTGATCGCGAGCTACCGGTAGCTCGCAAGCCCTCAATAAGTAGCTCACCAAGCAAATCCAAAATGTAAAAAATATTTTTTTTAAAAGGAAGTGTAATTAAAATAATCTACCCTATGCATTAACAAAACCTCAATCACAGCGAACTCTATCTACTTACTACAACACTATATCTATCTAACCCCTTCTCCCCCACAATGAATATCGACCAATTGCGTTCTTGCAACTGTTTAAAAGTGGAGTGATTAGTAAAATATGCATAAATAGAAAGAAAGAATGCTAACTAGGTAACATAAGATAAGAATAAACAAGTTTAAATTACTTGTTCTTGGTTGTGATCATATTCTAAAGATGTTTGGATTATTGAAAAGTATACAGCTCCCTTTCATCTGAGTGTTGAGAGCTGTACCCATACATTCATGTTGTGCTCAAAGTGCACCAGATTGATGCATTTAGCTTCAACATTTAAAAACAAATCTTCCTGGGGGTGCAGCCCCCCGGACCCACCTAGAGGAGGTGAGGTCCTCCCCCAAATAAAGCAGGTTAAAATAATTAGATTGCATACATGTTATTTTAGTAAACACTGAAAACGGGTCCCACAGACCCAAACAGCACACACAGGTTAAAAGTCAGCATATAATAATGTAAAAATGTGCTAAATATATACACTGCAAAAAACAAAAAAAGAGGACTAAAAGTAGCTCAAGACTTGTTTTAGTTTTTGAAAGTAGCTCTCATCCTAAAAAAGGCTGGAGACCCCTGCATTAGAGCGTACAAACTGTAACTATAAGTAGCTGATACATATGTGTACTGAAACAAATACCAATACATGTATTGCATTGTTTTCTTATGCGCAATTACTTCATACTGTCTTTGTCTTTTTCGTCCTGCATTTATTGTGCCCCCTTCAGAAAATAACTGTCCCCAGCCTGGCCCCCCCACTCAAATTGGTCTAGAACCGCCACTGCGGGGGTGGAATGTAACTTTCTCTAAATGGTACTCAAGTACTTTTACTCAAGTACTTACGAAGAATTTGTATGTACTTTACTTGAGTATTTTCATTTTATGCTGCTTTGTACCTGCCTACTCCACAACATTTTATACTTTTTACTCCCTTACACTTACATTAAGTTACTACTTTGCAGATTTAGATTATTATTACAAAAATATAAATCAGCTAAAACATGAAAGCTATTTATAATCAGCTTTAAGTATAGGGTATTTCAAATTCTCCACCTTTACCATGCATCAAAAGTCACAATTCAGTAATGTAATACATGATTCTGAAATGCCTTTATGTCTAACAAATACTTGTAGTACTACATTATATTTTGATGCCAATACATTTGTACTTTTACTTATATTTTGAATCCAAGACTGTTACTTCTAATAGAGAATTTCGACAGTTTAGCATGGCTAATTTTGCTTAGATAGCTGATACAATATGAGTTACTTTTTCATCACTGAGTACAGCGTCAGTGTGATGCATGATGGAAACACACAGGAGCCAGCAGAGGTGGAAAAGGTACTCAGATCTTGTACTTAAGTACAAGTAGAAGTACCAGAGAGTAGGAATACTCTGTTATAAGTAAAAGTACTGCATTCAAATCATCGTTTTCAAAGCTGGTAAAGGTGCAGCTAGTTTGAATGGCTTTGTATACTGCAGGGTAGCTTCTGAATGTACAGGTGGAACTAAAGTCTGATGTAACACTTGATTATATTTCATATCTGTGGAGTAACTAAAGGTATTAAAGCAATGCAATGGAGTAAGAGTAGATTTTCACTGCTTCTGGAAGATAAATACAGAAACTTTACTAAATATTTTTATTTCCAAATGTTACACTTATTAGACCCTTGCACATGTTTTTATTTTTTTTATTAAAAATGGTGTTGAGGAGTATGCTGTTTGTTCACTTCCCTCTGTCGTACCAAGTAAAGACTGTCATGTTTAAGGTTTAGTTTGAATGTGAGTCCATTTCCTTAAAGTGGGACATAAAAAGTGTAACATCCCCCGTGTGCGAGCAGATCACATTTCTCCCGAAATGCCTCCCTTTCTGCTGCAATAACCGCCTCCTTTCTGAGCAGAATCTCTATCTGCGGGCTATAAGTCCCTCTCTGAGTTCACTCCTTTCTTTCTCTTTCTTCTCCTCAGACACAGACAGCAGAAAGTGAGAGAGAGAGGGAGCGGCCACCCAGAGCAGACCAGACTCCACCCAGAGCCCAGCCAGCGAACCAAGAGCCAGCCGAGCCCATAAAAATGAGTGGTGCACACCCCCGGCTCCACCAGAGCGCCGCGCCCGCTCCCAACGCTGTCTCCCCGGACAAGGACGCAGAAATGCCCGCCACGGAGAAGGACCTGGCCGAGGACGCGCCGTGGAAGAAGATCCAGCAGAACACCTTCACGCGCTGGTGTAACGAGCACCTAAAATGCGTCAACAAGAGGCTCGGGAACCTGCAGACGGACCTGGGCGACGGGCTGCGGCTCATCGGGCTCCTGGAGGTCCTGTCCCAGAAGAAGATGTTCAGAAAGTACAACCAGAGGCCCACTTTCCGCCAGATGCAGCTGGAGAACGTGTCGGTGGCGCTGGAGTTCCTGGACAAGGAGAACATAAAGCTGGTGTCCATAGGTGAGTGCAATGAATGAGTGTTGTCCTCTGCACCTCCATCAGGTGTCTCCTCTCCACTGTGCCTATGTGTTTCTTTAAGGAGTTAGCGGTGCTAAGCAACAGCTAAGTAGGACTTCAAATGGATGGTTATAATGGAAAGAAGTGAATGCATGCCTGCAGGGAGAACACGATTGAGTTGCCTATGTTGCTGCCCAGAACAAAAAAGAGAAGAAAAATGTAACTTAGTAAAGAAAGTCCACTTTTGTACAGGGAGGTCGATCAGAGCAGGCGTTTCCCTGGTGCTTTTGTCTCGGCTGTCCACTTTTGAGGTGGCTCGTTTTGGGAGGAGGGGGTCTGCTGAGGGGCCCCGGGCTCTCTGTGCTCCCTGCTGCCTGGGCCGGGCCGAGCCAAACCGTGTGGCCCAGGATGTAATTCAGGCCTAGTAGGATATGAGAGCTGATTCTGGACACACACACACACACACACACACACACACACACACACACACACACACACACACACACACACACACACACACACACACACACACACACACACACACACACACACACACACACACACACACACGGCTATTGTCTGTGCTCATGTCGTGCAGTGGGCTGTGGCTGGCTGGGTCTCCAGCTTTAGCAGGACTTGGCTCACACAGTGACTGAGTTTAATGGGCTTTGCCTACATGAAGTTGCATACCTGCTCGCAGCAATGTGACTCTGCAGCTGTTTATTAGACTGAATGTGAAATAAAGTATTGTTCTGCTGAGCTGCTAAAAAACGAAGAGATTTAGATTTAGCCTTTTCTCTAACAAAACAGATCCCGTCGTGCAGTGGATCTCTAGGCTCCTTGATGGATTTAGTCCCAAAAGTTGTATAAAACTGACAATGTGATTTTTGCCAGTGTCAGTAATGCTAACGCAATAGCCTACCAAAAGTGGCATTGTGAACAAGAAGTGTGGCATCATGTCGGATGTATTTTTCACCAGTAACCTCAGAGGTCTCATCCTCTACAAATCAAACGGATCCTTTGATTAAAACCAGTGAAAACACTGAATAAAGCAGTTTAACCTATAACATTGGCATTGCTAACACGCTGGTTGACTGCCGCTAATGCTGACTCACCTTCAGTTTATGGCAGTGACCATCAACTGACGGCCCGCGGGCCGGGGGTGACTGTGGCGGTAGTGGTTAGTGCCTTCGCCCCCCACTAATTTTTTTTCCACAACGTCTCGTGAGTAATGTGCAGTACCGAAGTCCAACAGAGAGGCAGCAGCTGCGGGACAGTAGCCTTCCCTGCCCTGAAGAAGAAGTGATCCTTCGTTAGCGTGAAGAGTCTAAGTAGTGATGGGATTTATGGCTCTTTGAAGGGAGCCGGATCTTATGGCTCCGTTTCCTTTCAAAGAGCCGTTCAAAAGAGCGGTTTTTTTGGCGGGGTTACTTGGTTTGTCTGTGAAATAATCACCAGGATAATGATTGACTGTATTGCCAGACCTAATGTCAATAATCTGCTTTGTAAACACGACACAAGGTGGCGCCATAATATCCATGTCATTCATGTCCGTGAATGTACTACTTTGAATTTACCCTCCGTATGTGTTAAGTAAATAAAGTTGCCTTGCCTTGAATGAAATTCACGCAACTCTTAATATAGATACTGTGTTTTTAAGTGGCGATGGAGATCATTTGTTGGCCCTGCTTTAAAGGATATTTTGCCTTTACAAATGGTGCGCTTTTTTGGTTGAAGTGCATCAAAATGCTGCTGCGTTTTCGCCTTTGGCTCATTTTCCATCCGAAAAACACGTCGTCTACCTGTCCTGTAGCCTACCACTTGTTATGACTTCTCTCTCTCGCGTATTCCGTTAAGACCCACCCCATCTCACTCCTCCTGCTGAAACCTACTAATCAGAGTAGAGTCGGGTCTTCACAGAATACGTTTGGGGAACAAAATCAAGCTTTTTAACAGGCGAGTGGATTTTGGCAGGCAGTGAGTGCGGACTAACAATTGAACGATAACAAGAACGGCTCTCACCAAGAACGACTCGGTTCCCCTCGTTCATACCAAAGAGCCGTTCAAAAGAATCGGCTCGTTCGCGACCGACACATCACTACTGCTAAGCTTTATGCGCTCAGTAACGGAGCGTGCTCCACTAGTGACTATTGCTGCTGTTAGCTACCTAGCAACATTATCGTTCGTGTTAGGAAATCCTTAAAGATTGTTCAATTAACCAAATGAAAAGAAGACACTAGTGTAGTGGTACATTTATCAAATGCATATAAAATATATATATTTTATTTGTATAGTGCTAACCACCGAAACTGTGAAGTGTCCAGCGTTCTACATTTTACTTTTGTATCGCAATGAGTGCACGCAAGGGTGTAACTTTGGTTTGAGAAGTGGGGGGGACACAAAACAGGGGGTCCTCCGCAATGAAACATTGTTCTCGATTTAATTATATTTCCTGCCTTTCGAAAAATATATATTAGGGACTATGGTGTTAACTAATCCAAGAAAAATGTGTAGTGTGTATAATGAGTGCAAACTTATCTATCCATGAACCTGTTTTATTTGTGATGACCTCACATCCTATAGGGGGGTCCGGGGGCATGCACCCCCGGTAAGATTTGTTTCTTTAAATTGAAGTTAAAGGCATCAATCTGGTGCACAAATTAAGAGATTTATGGATACAGCTCTGAACACTCATATGAAACAGACCTGTATATATTTCAATACTCCAAAAACCATTAGAATATGCTCACAACCAATAACGCATAATTGATATACTCCTCTCTCCTATCTTTATCTGACCTAGTCTGCATTCTTTCTTTTTATTTATGCATATTTTACTTATCACTTCCCTTTCAAACTGTGTTTTTAATTTTTTACTGACATTGGAATTACTTTTGAACTTATTTTGAACAACTATATTAAATAGATGGAAATATTTGTTTAGACCAAACCGTTTGAGACCCACTGAGATAACTAAAGTTTACAATCACTCAGAGTCCTTTACCTCCCTGAGCTGATGTTATCTCAGCCTCTCAGTCCGACAGGAGAGGAATCTCCCTCTCCTTATTGTTGAAACAGCTTCTAATCTAATCTCCGAGCTAGCACCAGAGGCTAACAACAACCACCATAACTCTCTCTCTCTCTCTGTCTCTCTCACTGTCTCTCCCTGTCTCTCTCTCTCTCACACAAAATGTGCTCCTGCCACACACACACACACACACACACACACACACACACACACACACACACACACACACACACACACACACACACACACACACAGACGCTCCTCCGTGACGAGGACCACTTGCGTAAAAAATAAATAAATTCAAAAGTGGGGGGGACACAAACGGGATTTTGAAAAGTGGGGGCGACATGTCCCCCCTGTCCCCAGTGGAAATTACGCCCATGAGTGCACGGTCTGAGTACTCCTAATCTATTTAGCCCTACTTCAAATTGGGACGCACTTAAACAGTCAAAATAGCGAATGTACAGAAACACACACATCGAGACACAGTTCAGTAGTAAAGGCAGTCTTCTTTGTAAACCTTCATCAGCAGAGACTGTGATTGTAGGGCCAGAAGAGGTGAGTGACTGGATGCCAGTCAGACATGAGTGTGTCCCTGTAATCGCCTACGGGGGGAATGTGTGGCTCACTGGATCATTTTCTCACACATGTTGTTGCTTCCTGCTGCAGCAAACAGGTGAAGACATGGCACAGTCTGCACCATATCAAGATTCCCAGAATTTAGGAGAGGGTTTTATCGTGGATTACAAAAAAACACTCTTTACGGCCCCTACACACGGCGGCGTGCATTGCCGCTTCAACGCTTCTGCCCATTCACTTTGAATGGGGTGACGTCACGATTCGCCGAACTGCATTGTGGGAGCAAAGTGTAGCTCGCTGCAAAAGTAGAGCAATGTTCTACTTTTGACGCCTCGATGGAGACGTCAGCCAATCGAATCATATGCCAGTACAAGCTCTAGCCAATCAAACCGCGTGCTTGTGTGTCTGGGTTGGGAGATTCATGTGATTGATTGTTGGTCGAGTTTCAGCCCCCCCCGCCGGCAAGCGACAACACACGCCGCCGTGTGTAGGGGCCGTCATAGAGAGGTAAAGGAATGACTCCAGAAGAGTTTGAATAAGTTTTTGGTTAGAGGCCTGAAATAAACTAAATGATCCTGTTATCGGGGACATTGTGAATATCCTCACTTGGTACAATACTGGGGGAAGTTATGGTTTGTATGTAGCTTATTTAACATGTTTTTTATAATTATAGGGATAATATCATGTACATCGCAAATATTTTGGTCAGGGTAATAGTGACATACATTTTCCTTATGGACCCATACCTTCCCCAAACTCCATCAGAGCAGACAGGGGTTGAGCAGCTGAGGACAGATCACATCATCAGCAGAGGTTCTTATTATTCATGGTACAGTACCAGGCACCATGAGTATGCTGTCTGCCCCTCCTGCAGCTGACTCACCCTCCTCCTGCTCCTGTTGACTCATTTAATCTGAAGATGAGAGGGGAGTGTGCTCTCTTATTCTACTTCCTCTTTTCAGTGCAGAAAGTGGACACACCCAGCAGCAACCCTCACCACAAATGATCAAACTACCACCACTGCTCAGCATGAAGCATGAGGTCCCTCCCTTTTTCTCTGCTCTCGGCTCTTTTCTGTGATCTTTCACCACTTTACTTTAAAATGTTTGGAAAATTTTGGACCATGCTGGCCACACCTCGTTTCTGTTCTCTTTTCACTTATCTTTTGCTTGCATGACAAAAATGCTAAGAATAGCCAAGCTAGGTGTTGCCCACATTCTTTTCTTTATCCGAAGTAGGAATGCAGATAACAATTATAATCATTATTGATTGATGTATTGATTATTTTCAAGATTTATAAATGATTGGTTATGTCTGTAAAATATATATATATATATATATATAAAAGTGATTTCCATCCCAGTTTCTCAAAGTCTAAGGTGCTTTAGATGTCTTGTTCCATCAGCCCAACCCAAAGATTTTCACTTTAATATATAATAAAATGGCAAAAAGTTTCAAATCTCCGTATGTGAGAGCAGGAAAAAGTAGTTTTTTGCATGAACGATTAATCTAACCATTTATTATCGATAATTTATTTGTTGACTGATCATTGCGGTTCTGATGCTAAGCTAACTGTCTCCTGTCTCTACCTTCGTATTGATATTCATCTGCTCATCTAAGCACTATTTGAACTTTTGTTTGAGTTTGATATCAAAATGGTTGACGATACTATTTCTATTGATTTCTATTTTCTATTGATTTCTATTGATTGACTAATCCACCCACCACCTAAATCAATCAAAACCTAAATGTTTTAGCCTAACCTAACAGGATTGCCCCAACAATTGCTGTTATTTGGCAATTGTAGTGTTAAGTGTGCTTTAAACGCAGCACCCTCCCGTGTCATTATCATCCCTGAGATGAGGGTTATTATGTGAAATGGTCCCTTAGCAGGCTGTGAAGTTAGATGATATCAACATGCTGCAGTAAACTCTCTCACAGTCCAACACAGACTGCAGTTCACTGTGCACTCTAATGAAACTCCCCCCAACAGGTAATCTCTCTCTGAAGTTTTTACAAAACCCCTCATGATCTGGCACCGGCAGCACACATAATAACTGATAAATAAAAGCAAATCCAGAGAGAAGTCACATGGAGTCTGCAGGGAGCAGTTACAGTGACATGATGCCATCTACTGTAGTTAGCTATAGGGCTCCACAATTATTTAAATTGAGTGATTATACCATAATTAGTGAAATATCATAATTGCAATATGGCAAAATGTGTAAATATCTGGATGAAGAATTATTGTGATCTGGCCAATCAACTGTAATCTACACAGACTTAATAAAAAAAATCCTTGTTTGGTACAGATCCTCCTAAAAAATCAAACCATGGTCATTTTATTGTATTTTCAAGGATAATGTGGATAATGTTTAAAAAATGATCAATCCCTCCAATATTTCAAATCATAACACAATTGTAATATCAGCAAATTAATTGTAATTAGTGATTTTGGACTTAATGAGGACAGAGACCCTGAAGGTAACACTGGTGAAACCGACTGAGATCCCCCATTATTCTTCATTAATGTCACGATAAACTCTGGTTGTGATTTGCATATGGTTTGTTGTGATTATAGAACATTCTTTAATTGATCTCATCTCTAATCCCGACATCTGTGAGGACTGAGGACGTTCTTCTTATGTGCAGAGGCAGCTTGATTTTATTTTCACTCGTGTTTAAACAAGATACATTTCACTGTGCATCAATGTGATTGTGTTGAAACCTTAAAACATTCCACAAACTAAGCAGATAAATACTTTGTAACTCTTTTAAAAATGTATAATATTAATCATATTTTGCCAGCTGTTTCTCAGCAGCCCCGCCCTGTTTTTAAAACACATCTTCATCTGTACTTGACTGGGCCTGTGTGCAGTTTGTGAAATAGAAAGATTGCAGCATTTCTGCCAAACTCTTCCCGTCACTCCAACAGAGCAGGGGGTGAAATAAACAGAGCTGGGGGAGTAACTTTGTACCTGGCTGCAGGTTGAGACGCAGCGCTGTGGGCCCGTCTCCTCCTGTTGCATTGTTAAATCCTAATGAAAGGTGTTCTATGCTGCTGATAAAGAATGGAGATAAACACGCTTATATCAAGAGGTATGTGCTCTTCTTAAACCAGCACTGAAGATGGGTTAATGTAGATCAAAGTGACACGTTTACAATGCTCCTCGACAATTTATAAATGAAACTCCTGATCAATAAAACAAATCCTTGCTTTACCAATGTCAGTACACTAACAGGCTTTAGACCAGGAGCTTAGGGTGGCTATGCTAGCCAACTGTTAAACACAATTGAGTCAGTTTGCTAATAATCTTTCTATACCTATAAGCTCCTTTAGAAAAGATGGAACCCACCATTGTTATTGAAAACTTCATGTACGACATGTTCAAAGGTACTGAGCATTAGCATTTCTTGTGTTGTATTGCTTTTTAATTCCTTTTTAATTTCATTTCTTGTCAGCTACTCTGACACCTACAGTATGATGACTGTCTGTGTGACAGCTTAATTAAGACAAAAGGTGGGCTCAGCTGTGAACAATCAGACTGCTGAGCAATTCCTCGAAAGCCTTGTTAATTTCGCTCTGGTGTTCACACAACGTGACGTCATCAGTTATTTTGCATAAAGCACGGCTCCTTGCTCTTCTGTTTTTTTGTAACTAGGCGCCGGCTGCTTCTAGCAAATAACTTGAATTATAAATAGCTTTCAACAAGTATAAACTAGGCTTACCTTGGTGTGTTGTAATTGTGATGGAGTGTGTGTAGGGCGGGTGGTGGAATGAACTGATTTACTGTGATTGTGTCAACCTGCTTTGACTTGCGGTGCATGGCATTGTTAGATGAGGGCAGATACACAGAGCAGGGGAGGATACCTGACAAGATGCCTGACCTCTATTTGGATCAGACCATCCATATATGGAAATATTTTAATTTGCAAAAGCAACCGCTATCCGTCTAAAAACACCTAAAGATTCAGACTCAAAATCCCAGACAGATCAAGTGACTTCATCACATTGAGACAGAAAACCTGTCAATAGATATTTCTTTACAGCTGTCTATGTCATTAGAAATGAATTGTATTATTGCTCACGCATGACTTAACAGACAGACCTTGGTATAAATGTATTGGCACATTTTTTTATTGTAGCTACATTTTAAATAGTCTCACTATGTACTTTGTCAAAGCCCCAAACTCCAAATAACAGCAAGCTGTAATTAAAGCTGCTGCAATCAATATTTTACATAAGCAATGGATGAAATGACAGGCAAATAAAACAGTTGCTTATTATAACAGACCCAAGAGATTTCTGCAGTTCCTCCCTTAGTGACCTTTTTTCAACTCATTGTTTTGTTTTTCACGGCCCACAACTTTCCTGTTTTAGCTTAATGTCTTTGTTCTTATCAGTTTGGAGTTCTGCAGCTGTTTTCAGCCAGAAGGCTCTAAAACCTGAGCACACTACCCGTCCAGCACCAAACAGCAGATGGCCAACAGGCAGGGACTAGCAGTTGAACATAATGCGCAGTTCCACTACAGCGCGGTTTAAGCGTGCCGTGCTTGGCCCGTTTTTGGTTGAGTTTCCATTAGGCGTAGTACCGGCTAGCGGGTACTATTTCACAGTTTTTCTGGCCCCATAAAATCGAGGTGCTTTCCGGGCCAACAACCAGTCTGGCTGAGTATGCTAAACTAGAGAGAGAATCGCTGGCAAGAGGGCTAAAACTACAACAAGATGAATATATTTGACCGTGATTTAATTGTAATACACGTTTCAAAATTATGCCGAAGTAACAACATACTGATACCGGTTAGTAAAAACCATGAGTTAATGCTTTGACAAGTCTGCAGACAGACGGCAGGATAAAAACCTTTTAAAATGCGTGTTGTCTAAATGGAGCTTGGCTAAGCTAACGCAGTACATGCTCCGACCGTCCACACTCACAACAACGGCCTATACAGACAGAAATAAACCAGCGACTGTATTCTCCATGACACAGACAGTCTGTGGTTTGTACTTGTTTAACTTTTGTCTAGTTTCTGAACAGATATGAGGAGCTGTGATCTCTGAGGGCTAACAGCTAACGGCTGATGATGTTTTTCTGTGGTTCGCATTGAAGATGACGTCACGGCTCCGCCTACACTGCGTTACTATAGTTACTGCCCCAGCTACTAAACTGTAATGGAAACTCAGCATAAAGTGAGCCAGTCCTAACAATGCCTAGCTATTCCATACTAAGCCGAGCGAGGCCCCGCAATGGAAATGCGCCAATAGTGTAGCACTAGCAGCTAATGGAGACCAAAATGGAGTTAAAATGAGAGTGAGTGGTGGACTTGCATCATCAGGCAGCCGTAAACACAACTCCACATGATTGCTTCACCATATTAACTTTATAGGGTGATGATATGTCAAAACCATCTTTACAGCTAGTTTCCCCTGCCCCCGGGGGGCCAAAACGTCACTTAATACAGGTATAAAACTAAGTGTCCTGAGTAATTACAGTAAAAATAACTAACTCCCAAGACTCCTAAAACTGCAGAGTCAGCTCAGGTAATGAAGACCTCTGTACACAAGCATCGGAAAATCTAAATGGTCTCTTTACTGCGAGCCTAAGTGTGTCAGCGATGTCATATACAACATCAAGATGAATCTTCAGGAACAAGATAGAAATGAGAGGGTGAGGGCAGAGATGAATGTTTGCCAGGGAGTGAGATAAGGCAGAGTTTAGCTTCAGTTAGGTCAAAATGGATCACTTCCTGCCAGGTCATTATCATTAGCATAACTTCCTGTCTGCAAAGGCAAAGGGGACCGGTCAAGTGGATACTGAGGATTAGCCCAGTGCACATTCCTATTCAGTACAGTGGTATTCAGGCTATTGCATTACATCAGAGTTGGAAACTTGCCCCAGCACCCCATGCCTCATGTTCAGACCGAACAAGCAGACATATTCTTTACCTTACTCAGGAGATATTAAAGTGAAACGGTCTTTTGCACATAAACTACAGTGACACCATATCCTGTAATCTTTGCTTACAATAGTGCTGTTATCTACAAAAAGACCCATCATGGATACCAGAACCATGTCTCTACTCTCTAAACCTGACTCATTTTTGCCAGGTCACGGACTCTTGAGTTACTGTGAGACCAGACGCTGCTCTCCGGCTGATCGTAGTTCTCTCACAACAATTTGTTAGAGCCGCCTGGTATTTATTAACCCCCCTCATTCATCATGTTCAGCGATGTCCTCCTCTCACCCCCCCAGCCTCTGTCCGAGCCCACCCCCCCAGCCTCTGTCCGAGCCCACCCCCTCAGCCTCTGTCCGAGCCCGTCCCTATAGCTGCTCCCGCTTTTCCTCATGCTTCTCATTTTTCCCTATCCCTTCAAACTTCATTTTGTAAATGTCTCACTAAATGATCCTTCCCCAGCCCATCCTCAGCGGGAGCTTTTGTCAGTGTGGGCTTTAAAAATGTCCCACACAGCACTTTTCCCTGCCTTGATTTCCTCTTTTCTATCTCGGCCCTCTCCCCTCCCCTCCCCTTCGTCTGTAACCAGAGCCCAGGGAATGGGAGGGCTGCCAGGATCCAGTTTGCTTCTGTCCTTTTAAGGCTAAAAAATCAGGAGGAACTTTTTCCAGAGGAGGGAGTGAAGAGGAGGGAGGGAGGGAGGGAGGGAGGAAGACTTGAAGGAATAGAAAGGAAGTGGAGGAAGTGTAGTAGCTCTAGTGTGGCTTGTTGCATGGAGGGAGGGTGAGGGAAAGAGAAAGAGGGAACTCCAGGTCATACAAGCTTTTGGATGTTTGAAACTACAAGCTGAATTCATACAGTTGTAAAGCAAACTTTTTGGTGTTTTACTTCGTAAAGTTTCATGTGAAATGTGTGTCACTACCTCTTCTATCACAATCCCTGTTTAGCTCAGCACAGTTTTATTCATTCAAAATGTTTACAGTGTAATCCAAGACCTAGCGGGATATATAAGATTCCGGTTACTGAAAGGAAAATGTGAGCAATAATCACGTACTATACTTGCCACTTTTTAAAATGCCAGTCATGAAATATAATACAGGACATAGTAACACATTTGTATTAGAACACATATCCCAACTCTCCTAAGGACAATGCTGCATTCAGGTGCTTCTTGGATTTTCCACTTTCCCAAGTTTGGAAGTCTAACGACTTTGATGAGATGAGTTTATGAAACCTCTGAGCTTTTAAACAACACGTTGATAGCTGGTTCTGTGAATCCTCCCTGTCAGAAACAAAGTGTTCTGCTTATTGCAGCACCACATGAATGAAGCACGTATCACGCAATGTAGATTTGAATGGGTTCTTCCTTAGCCAAAGCTACATACCAAGTTTTATGGAAATCGCTCCAGTGGTACCGGAGTCCTGCTGACAAAGAAAAACATGCCGAGCCCATAATAACCCCATAGGAGCTAATAATGTAATATCTGTGTAGTAGTAGTAGTAGTAGTAGTAGTAATCATGTAGGCACACACATATGGTCATATGTCATGCGATTGTTTCTAATATTCTTCTATTATATATGATACAAATAATAAATATGAGGATACTCTGAGCGGTGGAGAGGGAATGGAGAGACCACACGACTGGACCTGGCTTTCTGTTCTGTCCCTTTACGTCTCTAATGTGCTCCAGATGTCCAAACGTTCCTCTCTGCTCCCCCCTCTCCCTCCCTGAGACGCTGGGATCGGGTCAGGCTGTGGGTCAGGGGTTGCTATGTTGTCAGAGCCATGGCACTGGGGCTAGGTTGGGGGGGGTCTGCGGCAACGAGCCAAATGGATGAGTCATGGGAGTTTTTGGGGCAGATGGAGCATCAACAGCAGACACGCACATTCTCCATACGGTAGCTTCTGTTGCCTCTACATCTCTCACACACACACACACACACACACACCCACACCCACAAGGAGGGGGGGGTTATGAGTCAGCAGAGGGGGAGTCTGATCTGTGGCAGACTGTGTCCGTATATGGGCTCCATCAGGCCTGCTGGCTGTGGTCTGCCGGGAATGCTGGTAGATTCCTTGCATGTTTAGTGGCTTTGTGTGTGAGGCATGAATCAAAGAGCAACACACACATATACACACCTCATCACAGAGCAAAGGGAACTGATGTCCTAACAATGCCCGGCAGGAGGACACACTGCTGCTCTTCCCTTACATGATGCCCTGTAAAGAGCTGCAAAGATTACAAGAACAATATTATAAACAACAATAAGGATAATCGGTTTAGAGTTGGTCATTCTTCATGTGAAAATGTCAGTACAGATGGAAACCCTGAAAAGCAGAGGCAGGAGAAGCACTCAGGTCTTGTACTTGAGTAAAAGTAGAAGTACTCAGATCTGGTACTTGAGTAAAAGTGGAAGTACTGAGATCTTGTTCTTGAGTAAAAAAGTAGAAGTACCAGAGTGTAGGAATACTCTGTTACAGTAAAAGTCAAAATATTACTCAAGTAAAGTATTAGCATCAACATATACTTTAAGTACCAAAAGGAAAGGTAGTCATTGTGCAGATTGGTCCATTTCAGAATAATATATATGATATGTTTTATAATGATTGATCATGAAAGTGTTTTCAAAGCTGGTAAAGGTGCAGCTAGTTTGAATGACTTTGTATACTGCAGGGTAGCTTGTGAATTTACTCCAGGTGGAACTAAAGTCTGATTTAACACTTGATTATATTTCACATCATTCATCCAGATCTGTAAAGTAACTGAAGTTATTGAATAAATAAGTAAAAGTAAACCATTTACCTTTGAAATGTATTCAAGTAGAAACACATATTCAAGTAAAGTACGAGTATCTCAAAATACAGTACTTGAGTAAATCTATCCGGTTACTTCCCGTTTCCTGCTGAAAAGCGAAACTTATGTCAGTTCATCGCTACTTATGAATTTGTACAGAACAGAATCATGGAAGTGATATAAATCAACATATCACTAGGTAAACACTGCTTGACTTTTTGCTTGAGGTGGCTGACGGCCCGCTGTGTGACACACCTCTTCTGTACGGAGCTACATTCCTGCTGCAAGTACCAGCCTGTGGTGCACCGAGCTCATCTTCTATCATCTGAAGCCCCTTCAGGGAAAAGAGATATTGCAATATTGCGTTAAATAAATAATTCTGACTTGGCTAACAGTACAATCGACAATAATAGCTGACAGTTTTCTGTCCTTATGCAACTTGGTTTTTTAAAGTTTGTGTTTGTGGAAACGTTGTGGAGAGGGGGAAAAGGACGCAACATGGGTCCCGAGGCTGGAATGTAACAATGTGGCATGCTATAACCAATCATCTTTGAAGGCAATTCTCTGCTACATGTATATCTCTTGTTCCCTCTTTCTTGTCTTGTGCATCTTGGTTTGCCTCTTCCTCTGCTCTGCTATTACAATCCAGCTCACTCAAAGTCCCTCTTTGTGATGAGCATATTTTTTCACTGGTAGCAGCTGACATGTCATGTATCGGGGGGTTGGCAGCTTGCGAGCACATCTCTCTGTTGGAACATGAACTCAGACAGCAGCACTCTGAGATGTTGTAGTTCTGCATGCAGGCAAAGAACTCCTGTTATTTGATGTCATTTGAAGTAGAACTGTGCATTTGATTGGCTTTAGAATCCTTTTGGCTTGGGCCTTCTTTCAACAGTTTTCAGACACTCCTACTGCAGGCCTTACATATTCCGTTTTGACCAAATCCGCAACCCCCCACTGCAGTCCCAAACAATGCTATACAAAAACAACTTAGACAAATAAATTCAGGACTTTATTTGTTGAAGATGAAACTTTGCTATAGCGACAATTATTCCAGTCTAAACAACAAAAAAAGTTTACAACAATGTCAGCAGCACTGAAATGAGTAAAGACTGTCCAACGGTGTTTGTTATGATGTTTGCATGCTTTCTTTCCACTTTTTTATCTGTGTTGAAGAATCTAAAATCCGAGAGAAACTGCCAACTGGACACAGCTGCTGTCACAAAGGGGATTCATTCCTTTTAACAGACCTACAAGTAAACATTTGTAGATACCCCTGCAGAAAGCAAAATCGTTTGTACACTCATAATAGCCTTTCAACCGTTACAAGAACCAGAATGTTCCTCCATGACTGTGTTCCTATCATCAGCTAAGACACAAAAACGCATCGCTCAACCCTCTCCTCACGGCTGGACCTGAGCAATCAGACCTCTTCATCAGCTGCTCCTCTTGTGCAACATGTGTGTGCAGGGTGCAGTGTTTCTGTTGCCGCTGTGTGTGTATGTGGTTTTCTTCCTCGTGTGAGAACTAGCTTCTGGTTGCCTCACCACCTCTGCTTGCAGCTGAGCGCGTGGCTCTGTCTGAACAACACAGACAAATGCCTGAAATGTTAGAACCCCCCAACATGTCAGTAGATGTGCTGGTTGTTGTTCTTTTGCAATATAGACAGCTGTCACATATTGAGAGCTTGAAGCTCTTCCTTGTTTGTGACAATTACAATGACCAAGACCTTTTGGCTGATGAGATGAGTGAATCAGGCTGGATTGTAGTGGACCAAGAATGGAGCCCTGTTGGACTCCATGTAGCGTGCAAACCATTGCAGAAAAAGGTCTCTGAAGAAGTCACGCTATATATCGGACATAAACAAAATAGAACTCATAAAAGTTGTTCTATTTTTCCAACAATCAATAACTCTGGTTTGGGAGTCACTGATATCAAATAGAAGTAACCATTGTAACTGATTTCAGGTGATAGTATTGAAAGATGCCAGATATAAATGAAAAAGTCATACTCATCAGCTGACAATGAAAAAGGAATACATTGCCTGTTTCTAGCATGCTTTCATGTGTATACAAAGTTATTTTGGGGAGGAAGGGGATTTTGATGTGATGTAAACCAGCTGGGGAATGGACAACATAATCAGGCAGCACCAAAACCCACATTATACCTGCATCTGAGGTATTCAGATGAATGTGATCTATCAGTGCGGACTCAGTGCTGTGCGTTCTCTGAAGCTAGATACAAGTATGCACAAAGAGGTATAATGGCTTATATCTCTGACCAGACCATGGTCCATGATTTCTAGGCATGCATCCGGCCACTCCTCCTTTCAGCCATAGCAGATAACAGCGATGCTCCTGGGGGGGATTTGGAATTTAAATCCCATATAATTACAGATTCTCTCTTCTGAAGTCTAAATAGAAGAGCAATGATTGAAAAAAGTAGTACTTCCTAGTTTCTTATACAGTTTCCTCTATTTTGAAGGACGGCTGCACCCCCAAATCATTTTTAGAACATTTTAAATGACTTTCATCCTGTGGTGCGCCAGTTTCTTGTTTTATTAAAACACTTTTGAATAACCAGGTTTGTCTTCTACGATCGGTTTTCCTGTTGGTCTGAATCTTTAAGCATGCAAACTTCAAATGTGCCCCTCTCTCTTCCTCCTGCAGACTCTAAAGCCATCGTGGATGGGAACCTGAAGCTGATCCTGGGTCTGATCTGGACCCTGATCTTGCACTACTCCATCTCCATGCCCATGTGGGATGAGGAAGAGGAGGGAGATGCCAAGCAGAAGACGCCCAAGCAGAGGTTGCTGGGATGGATCCAGAACAAACTGCCAGAGCTTCCTATCACCAACTTCCACAGGGACTGGCAGACCGGCCGGGCTCTGGGAGCCCTGGTCGACAGCTGTGCTCCAGGTAAGGGAAAGTGTGTGTGTGTCTGAGTGGGAGCGTGTGTGAGGGGGAGCATCTTTCTGTGTCTCAACATTGATTCGTCCAGCAGATTTGGCTTTTAGCGCATTTAATAACTTTTAGGCCTGAATGATTTGAATGAGTGCTATTCACATGTCTGTACTGGCTAGTTGATTTACCTCTGAAAATATTATTGGGTCATTTACAGACTTCTCTTTCTGATGTAAATGAATAGGAAAAAGTATTTTTAGTGTCTCCTCCTCCCCTCCAATCACCATGAATTAATGTTCCCCAATTCCTTTCACTGTTAAGAGACCAGTATGGGTGTGCAATGGTTACTAAATAACTTCTAGCGAGCCCTAAGGGAATACTTAAATAGAAACATAAAAAAGGGTTGGGCGCCCTGTCTGCTCATTGGCTATAGTAGAGTTCTAACCTTTGGGGGAAAAAGGAGAAAAGAAACCCCACAATTAATCAAATAACCAATTAGAAAAGTAGATAAAATAGTTTTCCTCTACATCCTAGAGTAATCTCTGGGCTCATTGGAGCCAACTCTAAAGCAACCGTAGCTTCAAAGTAAGGACAACTTTAGCCTCAGTGTTTTGTTTGCAACCAGACACTGGCACCTCAGTTTTACATGGAATTAAAAACATGTTGCTTCCTGTATGTTATGTCTGTAAGAACCATAACTGTCTGCACACCATGGTGCCGACTGCAGCAGACCTGAGGTCAGGTCACAGAAAGCATTAGTGCGTAATTCCCATCTGTGCGACTAAACACTGAGGGCAGGCAGCTGGCCCTGAGGGGGGGCGGTGTAGGTGAGGGAAAGTGGTAAAAAAGATTCTGTTCACATGCTCGGGATGTTTGGCATACCTGTGGATCACCAACAGCCTCCAGCCGGAGATAAGGATTCAACAATGGATGCAGCAGGAGATATCCAACAGTGTCCTTAAGCAACAACCCTCAGTCAGATATATCAAGAAGCTACTGCTGACACGGTTAGCAAGGATATGCATTTCTGATAATAAAGGAACATCATGACATCCAATGAAGGAATGCAAGGGCAGACCGCTTGATGAGCCGCAGAACTGCAGACTCTCCTTCAAATGAAGATTAGAAGTGCATCCTCTCTGTGGCCTCAAGGCTGGAGCCAACACGTCTGCCATAATTAGAGACATTGGCTGTATCACAAACAGTTCTCTTTCTTTGTGTACCTAAATGTCCCTTAATCCTTCAGAAATACTGCTCAACTGTTTTAGAGTGGAAGCAATTCTCTCTCTGATATGCAACAACAAGTGTGGAGTTGAAAGAGAGGCGTCTCCTTTCTTCTGCTGCCCAATTGTAAGACATGTTATACAACGATACTTATGTTGCTAAGGCAAATCATCAAACATGGAGACTGTAATGTTTGTTGTGTTCTAATGTTCTAATCTTATAAAAACACATTTAAATACAGTTTATTTTTATTTTTATGTATCAGCCTTTTTGTTCTTTTGTGTCCGGAGAGATTTGAATGTTCCGGACACATTAGAGGAATTTAGGTCAAATATTAGCTGTGTTTATTGTTGTGCTTAAACTATTGAAAGGAGGGCTACAGAAATAATGACATAATCAGGCATGTAGATTGAACAGTACTTTGATACTATAGATTTGAAAAGAAGGCTATTCCTAATAAAACATCAATTGACTTGCATAAAGCAAAAAAAGTTAAAATAAATAAATATGACATAAGCCTAGAGCATAACTCTTAACACAAAGCATTTCCCTCAGCCTTTATTCCTACATATTCTCCGATCAAATACAACTGAATTCAACTCTTTGTATACAGACCTGATTAGATATAGGCATGTCTGGTTCATCACATTCTTATGAAGGCGTGCTGAATCTGATGTTATTGTCATGTTGTGTTTTTCCGTGCTGCCTCCTGTAAATCCCTCTCTCGTCTCTCCTCCTGCAGGTCTGTGTCCTGACTGGGATCAGTGGGATCAGACTAAACCAGTGGACAACGCCCGAGAGGCCATGCAGCAGGCTGACGACTGGCTGGGCATCCCTCAGGTCAGATAAACCATTACACTTCATAAGAAAAGCTATTATATGTGTTCTTTATAGAAGATCATGTTTCCCATTGTTATCACTAATTTAGATTTATAACGTGACCATTTGAACCACGGCCTTAAGTCTTTTGATTATGCCAAATAGTTCAGCAAAAATAAATTGGCCTAAAACTTACATTTTATGGTCCATACATATGTTGACAACATTGTGGTCAATTTAAGACTCAAGACCATCAGATCTGGACATGCATAGCTTTTTGCAAATAAAAGCAGGAGGACATAATGTTTTGTTGGGGACTGTCATTACCCATTTGGTGCTCTGGTTAGTATTCAACTATAGATATAAGAAACGTATAGATATCATAATAATGACTTGTTTTTCAAGTGTCAGCCTATTCCTAATACTACAGAACTGGTGTGAGAAGTAGGTTTTATTTTAGAAGATAGAAATGGTCTCCTGCTCGGGACAGACCCTTATTAACATACTGCAACACTATGCAGTCTGGTGGTGCGCTCACTTGGGCATCCTGTAGGGAATGGACAGAATCTGAACTCTAACATTTCATCTGGTTAGGTTTTTGAACAGAATGAAAATGTGAATTTAGTTGTTGGATTCTGACAGATTTTGAGCAGACTTCCCCAGCTCTGGTTCCGGGTCTCTGGCTCCGGGTCTCTGCTGAGCGTCTGGCAGAGTGTTGGCATGGTTGGCACAGCATCGCGTGCTGACAGTTGACTCTGTGGTCGCTGCTGTTTCCGCCTTCAGCTCTGGGTCTGCTCGCACACTTTCTCTGTGGCTTGTTGAATCAGACAATGTGTGTCTGCCTCTGTGTGTGAGAGCGTATCAGGTACTTTCTGAGCAGAGGAAGAGGTTGGCATGTGGTTGGGAAAAAAAATCACGATACTACTCATTTGATATATGTGGGTATGATCTCCATGGCAACTAATCAAACATAGCATCTTCAATCAGCAAACAGAGCCGTGCAGTGATTAAGAATTGTAAGTCGACCTAGAAATTGGCATAGCAACGGCTCACTGGACAATGGCATTTTTCCATTGGATTTTGGTAATTTCAGAAAATAAGATCTTTTTCAAACACATAATACAGTATCATCTCAACATACTGACACAACTTTGTGAATTTTAAACCTTAAATGCAAACATCAGACTTAAAACACAGTCACATCAACACTGCTAAGCTAAATGCGGCTAATTTAGTCACCTGTAAGCAACTGTCATTTATAACACACATATAAGCTTTGGACATTGACCAGTGGGTTATTTACTGACATATTTTAATGTAGTAGAACAAAACGTGAACATCTCCCCACTTTTTTTTTTAACAAGAGACCTTATTTCAGATCTAACCAAAAAAGAAGAGGGAAGTGGAAGTGCTAAAATACTCACAATTTCCAGGTTTTAGGACTTATTATTGCACCACTCTATATGATACCATGGAAACATAGCCATTTAAAAAAAAACATTTGTCTCCTTGTATTCTCCTCTTAGGTGATCACCCCTGAAGAGATTGTTGACCCCAATGTGGACGAACACTCCGTCATGACCTACCTGTCCCAGTTCCCCAAGGCTAAACTGAAGCCTGGCGCTCCTCTGCGGCCCAAACTCAACCCCAAGAAGGCCCGTGCCTATGGGCCAGGTACACACACACACACACACACACACACACACACACACACACACACACACACACACACACACACACACACACACACACACACACACACACGGAGCTAGACTTCAACAAGGAAACAGAGTTGCCCGAGCTGAGCAGCTGGATCAGTTTAGAGCGGGGGGATTAACATGTTTTTAGCCATAGACCAACAAACTGCGAGGTGGTCCAAGAGGTTGGACCTGTGCCGGAGGAGGAATTTAAAGGGGCAGATCATCCCAATATCCATTATTATCCTCTAAATGTAGGGCCATTTAAATACACTGATCTTTTCTAACTCATGGATGAGAGGCTGCTGAGCTGTACATCAGCTAGCTGAGAGAGAACACTTCCTTCTTTGTGGTGATACTGTTGGCAGGTGTAGTTCTGTAGAAATAAAGTAGTTCCCTCACAGAACTGATCACAACAAGGTCTGTAGACCATTTCAAGTAACTTGGTCAAGTTCTCAGCTACCACCACAAGTATATTTCAGGGGCCGTATTCACAAAGGATCTTAGGGCTAAAAGTAGCTCCTAACTGGCGAATTTAGGAGAAACTCCTAAACATAATGGGCGTGTCAGTCTTAAATTTAGGACTCCTAATTTTATTCACTAAGAGCAATTCACAAAGTATTTTAGGCCTACAAGTAGCACCTAAGTTTAGGAGAGCTTAAAAGTCCTCGAGAGGACTCCTAACTCACTAAGACCTATTCACAAAGAATCTGAAAATGGCTGCGAGACTAAATGTTTTGGAGACAATGGAAGACTGTGAATTGATCAAGAGATATAGGCTAAATCGTGAGGGTATCAAACTTGTTGTGGAATTAGTGCGGGATGCAATAACATCCCCGACTAACAGGAATAACCCGATTAGTCCGGAAATAAAAATGTTTGGCAACACTACGATATTTAGCAACAGGGAAAATGCAACTTTGCAATGCCGATGATTTAGGAATATCGCAACCATCAGTCAGCCGTGCCATAAACCAAACCATCAACGCGCTCTCTAGACCACATATCATCCAACAGTTTATCCGGTTTCCTTTGGACAATCAACAACTACACAGGATCAAAGCCAACTTCATGGCAATTGCAGGTATGCCCGGTGTGGTCGGTGCTATTGATGGGACGCACATAAAAATAATTGCGCCATCAAAAGATGAGGACGTGTTCGTCAATAGAAAGAAAGTACATTCCATCAACACGCAGATTGTTTTCATTCATCATGATAGGGGGACTTGAACGGCGGTATGGGCTGTTATTGAAAGTGTTTAAGTGCTGGAAATATGCTCATTGAATAATAGTTTGCAGGGTGCTTTTAATTGCCCCCTTGATTTAATGCAATTTACGTATTTTTATTGTTTGCTTTCTCTCTTTAACGTGCATATACAACGTCATTATCGTGGTCTGCACAAACTTGTCATCATGCGTGTATTCTGCTAACTGCACTGTCCATAACTATTTGATAGGAATACATTTCTAGCCTAGGCTATTTCCTTGTTTTTCGGTGATTTAGTGGGCTCGTTTGTGGGATGTTGCGGATGAGTTTCACCGAGACCGCCTGCTCTGAACAACCAATCACCGTACTGACCGCTTCTAAACTCATGCACGAGAATCGACGTAATCCATAGCAACGGCGCGTCACTCTTAGTTCACTCTTAGTGATTTATCCTTAGTATGAGTAGGTCTCAGCGGCTTTTGAATAACTTTTAAGAAAAAACTCCTACGTAAAATGTTTTAGCGCGAGTTAGGAGCACTCCTAGCGGTAAGATAAAATGCTTTGTGAATACGGCCCCAGATCTGTGGGAGACACTGTCATCCATTTACTGTATGTTGTTATAATGTGCAAACACATGCTGTTATGTATCCCCCCCCCCTCTGGACAGGTGTGGAGCCCGTTGGTAACGTTGTAATGAAGAAGGCTCTGTTCACCGTGGAGACCATCAGTGCGGGGATGGGGGAGGTGCTGGTGTACATGGAGGACCCTGCAGGACACAGAGAGGAGGTGAGAACCAGGCTTTTTTTTTTTGGAGATGCTTTTGAATCATCTTGTCATACTAGTTTTAACATTTTTACAATTTCTTCCAGGCTAAGGTGACAGGAAACAATGATAAGAACCGCACCTACTCTGTCGTCTACATCCCTAAAGTCACAGGCATGCACAAGGTGAGTTATTTATAAAAAATATAAAAAAATGTAATCCAAGGATTTTTAAGATATTGACAAACCTGCTGAGGCCCTGTTATGGTTACCTTAGCATTCTGTTAACTCTCTCTCTCTCTCTCTCTCTCTCTCTCTCTAGGTGACGGTGCTGTTTGCAGGGCAGCACATCTCTAAGAGCCCCTTCGAGGTGGAGATCGGCATGGCTCAGGGAGACTCCAGCAAGGCCACAGCCCAGGGGGCAGGCATCGAGCCATTAGGAAACATCGCCAACAAGAGCACTTACTTTGACGTCTACACTGCAGGTAAATGAAAATATGGACGATGCGAGAGAGGTTTGGACTTTTTACTTTCCTCAAGTTTCAAAAAATGTAACTGGAATTTTTTTTCTTGCAAAAATGTATAACATGTCACAATTCTGCATTCAAATGTCAAAAAGTTCACATTTTAAACTTGGATAATGTATACATATAAAATAAATATTTAAAGTGATGGTGCGTCTCCTTTTATGGCGTTGTATCTCCTTTAAACACGTTTCGACATGTGTCAGTGTTTGATTGTGTGCCAGAGGCAGTCATTAATTGACTATCCAATATAGAGCCACACTTTTACAATAAAGAAGTCAAATGTTTGGATCTTCGTTGTTTTTAACTCTATGTTTTACGGTTTATTATGCATTGTATGTTTTTGGATCTTCATTTATCAGAGAAACAGGATTCGCTAATGTTAGCGTTTAGCAGGCTGCCCCTCCACTCTATATCTACTTAGCCATTTTTAACATGGAACCGCTTAATTCAGTGTTTAATACATTTGTTTTGGAGAGGCTCTGGCTACAAAAAGCTCCCGAACCATGATCAGTGAAGGTATCCTAACTGGGAGAAGATGACTTCAGAGACAGCAATGGATGCAGTCAAACCCTTAATGGAGTAGTTATTTAGTAAAAGTCCTCATTATCATTTTGATTGAGCGACCCCTTGTGCGTCTAATTTTTATAATTACACATTTTCCTTGACCTCTATCCGCTCTGTCCTCAGGCGCTGGTGTTGGCGAGGTGGAGGTGATGATCATTGACCCTGCCGGCAAGAAGAGCATCGTGCCCTGCACCATCGAAGACAAGGGCAACAGTAGCTACCGCTGCACCTACAAGCCCATCCAGGAGGGGCAGCACACCCTCTACGTCACCTTCGCTGGGGGCCAGATCAGCAAGAGCCCCTTCATGGTCACCGTGGGCGAGGGTAGGACTTCTATTGATTTATAAGCAGCAATTATTCCACATCACCATCCCTGAGAAAAATGGCATCAGATGTTGCTGAAGCATTCTGTACGTTAATGTTTCCCCTGTACATCCACATTACATTGATGGAAGCCTCTATAGAGTGGTGCAGTGACGCTTTTCGTAAGTTAGCTTCACAAGGGCTCACTTGACTAAAGCCAATAGGATTTATTTATTGAATAACGGATTATTTCAGAAAATATCATCTGTGGCAAACACACGTTATGATACTTACACGTGTTGTTCAACAGGATACCTCAATTTATCACCATCACTTTATGATTTATGAATCGTGAAGGCAATCGGCAGAAGTGAAAGCTATCAGCACCGCTAAGCTTACCGCGGCTAATATTTGACGTTATGACATTAAGTAGTTTTATTTAATCAGTTGTTTGAAACAGCTTTTGTTACCTACAGATCTCATTTAAAGCAAATAACCTTAGAACTTTTTTTTTACTTTGAGATGGCAGAACAGGAATTGGCAAAATGCTTACTCATAAACTTTTAGGACTCATTCCTGCACCACTCTGACTCTCGGCTATAACAAAGTCTACTTGGATCTAAAAGGCACAAATATATTTGATACCTCGTATATATCTGCTTTTCCTGCTGTTTTCTCTTCAGTTGTATCTAATGCTGTCCTGTGGTTTCCTGCTGCTCTACTGGACTTCCTCCCTCTTCCTCCTCCTCCTCTCTTCTCTCTGATAGAGGCCTGCTGGTATCTGTCCTCTCTCTGGAGCAGGCTCTTCCTTCTGCTATCATTTCCTGTTTCCTGGGATCTCTCTTGGTGTGTGTGTGTGTGTGTGTGTGTGTGTGTGTGTGTGTGTGTGTGTGTGTGTGTGTGTGTGTGTGTGTGTGTGTGTGTGTGTGTGTGTGTGTGTGTGTGTGTGTGTGTGTGTGTGTGTGTGTGTGTGTGTGTGTGTGTGTGTGTGTGTGTGTGTGTGTGTGTGTGTGTGTGTGTGTGTGTGTGTGTGTGTGTGTGTGTGTGTGTGTGTGTGTGTGTGTGTGTGTGTGTGTGTGTGTGTGTGTGTGTGTGTGTGTGTGTGTGTGTGTGTGTGTGTGTGTGTGTGTGTGTGTGTGTGTGTGTGTGTGTGTGTGTGTGTGTAAAAGTCATCTGACGATCATCTAACCTCAAAATAACGTAATAATCAGTAGACCAAATAGCTTTCATATTGTTATTGCAAAGATATTTCTCTATTGACTATTGGTTCAATATATATATCCCTGGTTGGATCAAGTGTACAATTATTACGCTGGAGTTTGTATTCTCACTTGAAGTCTTAAGTTTAACAACATGTTTTTATCTTACTAAATGCTCTGCTTCCATCCATTTGTGTTGGCGTTTAACCTTCCAAAAGCAACTTTCTCACTGCACTTAGAAAACATATTGTCTCCCCATGGCACTCACTACAATAGTATTCCTTTAACCTGGTGGATGAACCTTCTAACATACAAATGTTTCTCTGTTATTGGATTATTAACTTCTGTTAAGTCAGGGGTCTGCAACCTTTTTGACCAAAAGAGCCATTTTGCTCCTTTTTCCCCCCCAATATTTTGTCTGGAGCCGCAAAACATATTTCATAGCTTGATAGCTAATAAAGTTGTATTTATTGTTATATCAGACAAAAACTACAGTTTTTTTGCATTTATTAGGCTATTTATTACATTATATACAACTGTTAACCTCTAATAAGAAACAAATAACTCCTATAAGGAGAATTACAAATAATACAGAGGCCTACTTTAAAATAAATTAAACACAGCACTTGGGGAGTCCTCTGAACATTTGAAGGAAAAAAAAATATTATTAAAATGGGCCCACTTTGAAATAAATAAAACATATAGCTGCATCCTAAAAAGAGTTAAAGGTAGGGTAGGTAAGAATGGAGAAACCAGCTCGAGTGCGCTAGAATTTGAAAATACACAACCGGAAAAAATAGGCCTCTTCCTTCAGACTTTCTTACAGAGTCCCTCCTCCAACACATACGAACGCGCATCATCAATGAGCCCACGAGATAAGTTTTTGCACAGATGGAACAGAGATTGAAGGCTGAAAGGCAGGTAGGCCATCCAGTTATTTTAGCCGGGTCGGCTAAAATGATTGGTCGTGCTTTTTACAGCGCTACGGCTTCCAGAGATGAATTTTTGTATGTATTTATTGTCAAAGCATTTAATATATTCATTGCTATCGGGACGTTAAGAGCATTCCATGGAATATAACAAAATGGTTTTCTGAAATAAATTACATACCCCATTGAATTATGACTGAAGATCGGCAGCTGTCTTCCTCTCCCGTGTTGTTCCTCGATACGTAAAGGCTGCAGCACCTTTGACAACTTCTCTCTACATATCAAACATACCGGTAAACCAGCATCTTTTGCTGTGAAAGCATATAACTCTGTCCACACAGAATTAAATCCTGTGTTCCTACGGTACTTTTCTTTGATTTATCCATAGTTCGCTAATCGAGCCGGGGGTCCCCGCGCGAGTGCCTCCAAGAAAAGGCGCTCGTGCGGGACCGTAGCAGGATGTGACGCATATTTTAGTTGACCTAATTAAAACCGTTTTGTTTTTTATTTATGTGTCACAGTATCACCTCAAAATACAAGATACGAAACATTTTCAACCGTGCAACAAAATATAAATAGTCCTACAAGTACTTTTATTTTATTTCCTTCTTATTTTTGTCTAAGCTCAAGGGAGCCAGAGCAGAGGGCTTAAAGGGCCGCATGCGGCCCGTGGGCCGCGGGTTGCCGACCCCTGTGTTAAGTGGTTCACACATTTATACCACACCTGCACACATCCCCTGAAGACATCAAAAAAGGATTTTAATATAATAAAATATAACTGTATTCTTCCTCTGGTGTCCTTAAGTAGTCCACTTCCTGTAAAATATATTGAGCCCCTTTTAATAGCCTCTGTTGCTGCAGGGTTTCCTCTGCTTCCTGCAGGGCATCAGCCCTTGACCCAACAGATCCTATTTGTACGATCTTTAAAAGGGAAATGGAGGATTAGAATGGAATATCGTTTAGTCACACATCACCACACACACAGCGTTAACTTAGACCCTGCATTTATCCCATCCTAGTATTAGGAGCAGTGGGCCGCTATTAGTCTTTAAGAGGCACCTAACTGGCTCCTCATATTCTTTTTTTATTTCTTTAAAAAAATATTTATATTGAAGACACATGACACATAAAAACTAAATGTTGGTACATCAATGGGAACCACAGTTACAGAATAAAAATAACCAATGATCGTCTTAGTCTTAACTACGATTGTACATCAACTGAAGAGCCATACTTTAGCTTTGACATGTTTTCCTCTTTTTGAAGGCGTGCAAAATTCAAACACACATTCACTATCAAACTAAACTGGCCCCTCTGCAAGCACCGCTCTACCCTCCGTAGTTTAAAGACTTGATGGGTCGATTCTCTGGTTTCTAAGTCCCCACTGACTGAGTAACTGCTGGCAGGAGATATGTAGGATACTCCACTTCCTGTGTGAGGATAAAGAGTCATTTCCTTTACACTTCTCTAAGACTTCCCTCTGTCAGATAAGATGGATGGATACGAGGAGAATACTGAAAGTGCTCCAGCAGTCTTTCAAAAACGATGAATGTAATATTCATCTTTCACCTCGCACCTCTTTCCCCGTCTCCCCTGAAAGCACCACTGACAGTCATACTGTTGGAGGCAGAATACATCTCTTCCTGTCTCACTCTTTGTGTCTCTCCACAGCATGCAACCCCAGCCTCTGCAAAGCCAAGGGTCGGGGTCTGCAGCCCAAAGGCCTGAGGGTGAAGGAGACCGCAGACTTCCAGGTGTTCACCAAGGGGGCCGGCACCGGAGAGCTCAAAGTCTCCATCAAGGGGCCCAGTGAGTCCAGCGCAAACACTACAACGACACCACCTAGTTCTTTACATTGGAAATGGTTTGATCAACTCTTTATCGATACTGGTTCTGATGTAGATTGTAAATGACATTTGAATCATTGATTAACCTGTAAAAACAACCAATAGACAGGAAACAGTTTCCAGTACAGTAAATACTTTGAGGGAATAATACTATTTACCATATTGCAGTCAGTAAAGGTTTTATTGCACAAGATGACATTGCGATAAAAAACAACAATGTATTGCTCAACCAAAGTTAGTCCATATGTGTCCTTAAGAAATAAAACGTTTGAAAATGCTGTCGAACTAATCCTTACAAACTCTTACTAGCTTTATGATGAACTGTTTTCATCATTAGTTTTCAAGTATCCATCAACTCCTTGTCGACTCTCTTCTAGGGAGAGAAGATCATCTGCTCAAAAAGTCTCTAGATTTCTACATCGGCTCTTTTATCATATATCCATGATGCAAAACAAGAAAGAATACATTGCCATTAACTTCACCTTGGCCTTAAATCTGTCAGTTAAGACAAATTGGTTAGATGTAAAAAAAAAAATACTAAAGTGCAGGACTGTGTTCACAGAGGGTCTTGAGGAGCCGTGCAAAAGAAAAGATCTTGGAGACGGTGTGTATGGTTTTGACTATTACCCCACCACCCCGGGGACATACTCCATCACCATCACCTGGGGAGGGCAGCACATCCCCCGCAGGTACACACACTCACACTGAAACAAACTCTGCTACTGAACCGCTGTCCCTGTCCTCTGACTGATCGCCCTCTGCTCCCTTTAGTCCCATCGAGGTGAAGATCGGCGCTGAGGCCGGCCCCCAGAGGGTGAGGGCCTGGGGTCCGGGGCTGGAGCACGGTATAGTCGGCAAATCAGCTGACTTTGTGGTGGAGGCTGTTGGAGACAATGTTGGCACACTGGGTGAGTAACACACGGGGAAAGAATCCTGAACATTTTAGTATCCACATTTTCCCCTCAGTTCTGCGCTCGCAGCCCTTCTAAGCTCGCGGTGTGTTTGTCTCTCCCCGTTCAGGTTTCTCTGTGGAAGGCCCCTCTCAGGCCAAGATAGAATGTGACGATAAGGGCGATGGGTCATGTGACGTGCGCTACTGGCCCACAGAGTCTGGAGAGTACGCCGTGCACGTGCTCTGCAACAACGAAGACATCCAGCACTCTCCCTTCATGGCCGAGATCGTCAACGCACCAAACAAAGACTTCTACCCCGACAAGGTATTCACACTTTGCCGCAGCAAAACACATACACACCGGCAATCAGTGTTCACTTTCAATCTTGTATATTGTGTCAAAAAATACAAAGCTGAGGGAGGGCTTATATTTATTTTTTATAAAACAAAGTTGTACATTTACAAGGAGGAGATTCGGATATTCCCTGTGATGATTAAGTCATATATTTGTGACAAAATTCAGAATCCCTGAGGATCTAAATACTTGAGGTGCTATAAAACACATTTTCCATCTACAAATTAATGTAGAAAACATGAAAATCATGGTACGGAATTATTTATTCGATTCTTTTTTATTTGTTCGATTCTGTTTTTTTTCCAGCACCCAACATTTTTAGAATAAAGACATTTTTCCCTATCATCTATTGTAGCTGGATATGGGGTCTTAATATGTTTACAATGCATGTCATTATATAGTCAGTCTGTATGGTGCAATAGATATTTAGCCTCGGCTGATTTAACCACCGAGATGCAAGTGACTGCTGGCTGGACTGCCAGCCACCCAACCTTGCAAAATTAAGCGATGTGGTTCCTTGACATAGATAACACCATTTTGATGAGTTGTATTTGTTGTAACTGTGTGGTTTGTCTAGTGTTATATTATCTATATATATATATATATACTGTATATTATCCACATTGCGTAATTCATATTATTTTTAACCTACACTGGTCCTTATACAGCTTTGCAGCCTTTGACATGTATTCCTGCAGCGTTGTAGCTATAGCCCAATGTAGAGCTGTATTCCTTAAGCTCCATGGATTTGTGTTCCAGGTCAAGGCTCAGGGTCCAGGTCTCCAGAGCAGTGGTCTGGCTGTTGGGAAGCCCACAGAGTTCACAGTGGACGCTAAGCAGGGAGGAAAAGCTCCTCTGAAGATTGTGGCTCAGGTAGGGCTGTGTGTGTGTTCCAGCAGAAATGTGCTGCATGTGTGTGTTCTGATCCTCAGTATACTCACACACCTCTTTGTTCTGTGTCCACTTGTGCTCAGGATGTTGAGGGAACTCCTGTGGATGTACAGGTTAAGGATAATGCCAACGGCACATATGCCTGTAGTTACACACCACGTAAACCCGTCAAACACACTGCAATGATCTCCTGGGGAGGGGTCAACATCCCCGAGAGTCCCTTCAGGGTGAGTACACACACACAAACGTTTAGAGGGTTTACACAAAGGACATTATTACAGAAAAGTGTCTTAAGCTTCTGTGTTTTTGATTGCAGATGAATATTGGAGCAGGATGTCACCCTAACAAGGTAAAGGTGTCGGGCCCGGGGGTGGCCAAGACCGGCCTGAAGGCCTTCGAGCCGACGTACTTCACTGTGGACTGTGCAGAGGCCGGACAAGGTAGAGACATATAACTGTTGCGCACATTACTCACGGATAAGTATTTTCTAACACTGCTTGATTGGCGTTTTATAAACTAATGAGAGACCTGCAGTGTGTTTGAAACTGCAATAATCAACATTGGTTTATCCACAATGGATCAAATTGCTGCTTATGTCGTAGTTTCAAACCACAAAACACTATTGCACAGCTCTGCTTTCTTTTTGGTTTCCCAGAACAATTAAGCGTCCCTCAGCACATTGTTTTGGTTTTTCCGGTTGCAATTTTAGCCGTCATTGTTCCAGGAAGTTGAACTGCTTTGTAAACCCACTTTACATCACCAGCTCAGCACCAATTGGCCTATAGACATGGAAGAATTTAGCAGCTAAAAAGACAGAAATATCACTCTGGAGGTGGTGGAGAACAAAACAGAGGAAAAAGAACATTTAAACTTTGTCGATAGTTAACTGGTTATACTGCCCCTAAGCGTATTTATTTTTCATTTTAGTGTGTTTATTTTAGTTTCTCAATCATGAAGTAATGAAGACGTTTGTCTCCGGCCCTCAGGGGATATCAGCATAGGCATCAAGTGTGCCCCTGGAGTGGTGGGGCCAGCAGAGGCCGACATCGACTTTGACATCATCAGGAACGACAACGACACGTTCACAGTGAAGTACACCCCCCCTGGTGCCGGCAGCTACACGATCATGGTGCTGTTCGCAGACCAGGTGAGTCTGAGTGCAGCAGGAGGAACAGCAGCAGGTGGACGGCCCAGGATTCACTGGGTTTGATCAAATGTGTCTGACTGCTTGTGTTTGGTGTTCAGGCTATCCCCATGACGCCCATCAGGATCAAAGTGGACCCTTCTCATGATGCCAGCAAAGTGAAGGCAGAGGGCCCCGGACTCAGCCGCAGCGGTGAGAAAGAGAACAGTATTTATTCAGTGGGAAATATTCCATCTCCATATTTAAATCTGCAGCTTTCTCTTTACAGTTTTTGTTTCACTATAGTGCTGCTCAGAGCTTATTCCCACATGTGACCAGGGGTGGAAGAAGTAATCAGATTTTTATTTTCTAAAAGTACAAATACTATGGTCTTAAAGTACTGAATTGGAAATGTTACGATAATGGCTCTTTTTACAGTATTATTTTGTTCTAGAATATTATATTTTGTTATTTTTTTCTTATTAATATATGTAGCATTCCAAGGTTTTAGTTTTTTTTATGTGGGGCCAATTTACTAACCATTTAATCTGTAAAATACTTGAGTATTTGTAGTACACGACTCCAACTTTATTTATTTACCATGTGTTTTATATGTAAAGAGTAACTATGAGTGTTGTATAAATGTATTAGTCAAAAGTGCAATATTTGCCTTTCAAAATGTAGTGGAGCAGAAGTACATGTAGCATAAAATACAAGTACAGGTTTGTCATTAAAGTACTTAAGTACAGTACTTGAGTAAATTGAGTTACGTTTTTACGAGGTTTTTCTGAATGAATTGGCAGGAACTGATACAACGTTTTTATGAACTGCTGGAGTTTGAGAGATTAAAATGAAACCTCTTGGATTAGTCGGACTCACTGACTGGTTCTCTGTCTCTCAGGTGTGGAGCTGAACAAGCCCACCCACTTCACTGTGAGCACCAAAGCAGCGGGGAAGGCTAACCTGGACTGCAGCTTCAGCGGGCCGACCAAAGGAGAGGCTGTGAAGGACTTTGAGATCGTCAACAACCACGACAACACACACACCGTCAAATACACACCTGTGCAGCAGGTACCATGGGAGAAGCACTCGCATACTAACATGCACATGCAGTTTTTTAACATATGTTAATTTGGTAGATTAAGGTCCCATTTAGATTAAAATACACGTTAAGGCAGGGTATAGGACGGGGTTACCTTGTGATTGACTGGTTGCTACCCCAATGTTGTCAATCTTTGAGTAGTAGATATTTTTTGTCTTACCACTTCAACCCTTTCACAGTGTTTTCATTTAATGAAAGTTATTGGCAACATTTTCATGTTTTTACCTTTTTAAAAAGTCTTTTTCAGTGTTTGTTTGTACTCTGCTCAGCACTGTGGCTTATTTGAATCCCAAAATGTCAAACTAATCCTTTTAACTTTACTTAATAAGAAACACATTCTGATAAAGCACTGTGATTGACTTGGTCAGCTGTTGGTCTGCAGTTCTGGTTCTTTAGGATGCGTTAAGTCGAGTGAGGATCATTCTCTCCACCCGTTGCTTCATAATCATGTGTGATAACATCTCTGTCCCTCCCCTTCCTGCCCCAGGGTCCTCTGGGAGTCGCCGTGACCTATGGCGGAGATAACATTCCCAAGAGCCCCTTCAACGTGGCTGTGGCCCCCACACTGGACCTCAGCAAGATCAACGTCACCGGCCTGGGGGACAGTGCGTACTTCCTTATCGGTCATAACTCACCACGGTCTCATATAAAGATCTGTACAGAACACTAGCTGGTGTTTCTGGGTCTCAGTTGGTTTTATTAATGCGACAATCATCTGTTACTCTTCACCTGTAGCATTTCTTACATGAAATCCAATTTTTGTCTCTGTAGAGATGACTGTCGGCAAAGACCAGGAAGTGACGGTGAAATCGAAGGGGGCCGGGGGTCAGGGGAAGGTCGCCGCCAAGGTCACCTCACCTTTAGGGAAGCCAGTGGCCAGCAAGGTACTACACATGTTTAACTGAATATCAGCTGACCATATGTTTTCCTCACATAAATTGCCTTTTTAATAATATATAAAAATGATAAATGTCTAACAGTTTGAGAAACGTTTTTATCCTAACATGATGCATGCACTCTTTTAATGTGTTTTTATAACTTTTAATATTTGTTGTTGCAGGTTGAGCCCGGGCTGAGTCCAGAGAGCAGCCAGGTCAAGTTCATCCCCCGGGAGGCGGGGCCCTACCAGGTGGAGCTGACCTACGACGGAGTCCCCATCCCCGGATCTCCCTTCAACCCCACAGCTTACCCCGTCTCAGACCCCTCCAAGGTGAGACAGTTACTGTCAAACACTACACATCCAGACGAGGAAATGTGAATTATACAATATGTAAATGAACTTTCGCTCTATTTCTTACGTGGATATAAATTATTTTCTGCATTCAGATATCTATATTTCATTACATACTTTATCTGTAACTATCTTACTCATGCTTCAACTCTGATACACTCCACACTCTTAGCATATTTTTATTCACTCTCTAAAACACTTGGTTTTCTGACTGATGCTACTTTAATATACACAATTTATATAGATTTTTTTTTTAACAAATACAAATTATTTCTTTTATTTTTATATTCTTTTTTAAAGTGTTTTTATTTATTTTTTATTTCTGTTATTAGTTGTGGATAGCGGTGATTGGAATATTCATGCTTGTGAATCTAAGTCATTCTGTTATATATATAAAATTATATATTTTAAAACATGATTTAACTAAAAGTAATCTGTTGCTGATACACATCGTCTCTCTTTACTCTCAGGTGCGCTGCTCTGGTCCAGGCCTGGAGCGCGCCAAGGTGGGGGAGAAGGGGGAGTTCGTGGTGGACTGTACCAACGCGGGGCCGGCCGAGCTGACCATCGAGATCATCTCTGACAGCGGCACCGAGGCGGAGGTCCACATCCAGGACAACGGAGACGGGACCTACACCATCACCTACATCCCCCTGTACCCCGGCTCCTACACCCTCACCATCCGCTACGGAGGCCAGGACGTGCCAAACTTCCCCGCCCGGCTCACCGTGGAGCCCGCCGTGGACGCCAGTGGAGTCCGTGTCTTCGGACCAGGAGTGGAGGGCAAAGGTACACTAATGATATGATATATCAATTATTCCTATAAATAATTTTGGTCACTATATTTTAGATATGTTTTTTGTTGCATATTCTATATGTAGGCATTTGCATAAATATGCACTTTAAAAAAAATGGTCAACCTTTTCAATTTGTTTTTTCTGTTGTCAGATGTGACCAATCCAAATAGAATTACAGTCTCTTTTTGTCGCTATGAATCCAGTATTTGTGCCATCACTTCCATCTAATCAGTCAAAGTGATCTCATATAATCCTGTGTAAAAATGATTCCAATAAGTTCCACATAGTGTAGTAGTGTGCATATTTCTAATTTGGAAAAAGAAAAGCACTCAGATGTGTCTTTATGGAGTTGATGCGTCCCTAGATGTGACCAAATCTCCAACAACATGCTCTCCCGTGTTTCCAGGAATTTTCCGGGAGGCGACCACAGACTTCACTGTGGATGCTCGAGCTCTCACACAGACCGGAGGCGATCACATCAAGACTCTGATCAGCAACCCGTCGGGCAGCCGCACAGACGCCCTGATCGCTGACCGCGGGGATGGAACCTACAACGTTGAGTACACTCCCTACGAGGAGGGTGAGTTCAGACCGTAGGAACAGTGCAGCACATGTGCTTGGTTTTTCTCAGGGCAGAGTTTAAAGCTCAGACTGTGTTTCTCAGGCCCACACAGTGTGGAGGTGTGCTACGATGGCTCTCCGGTGCCTAAGAGTCCGTTCCGTGTTGCTGTCACTGAAGGCTGTGATCCAGCCCGTGTGCGTGTGCACGGTCCAGGCCTGAAGGGCGGCATCACCAACAAGGCTAACAAGTTCACAGTGGAAACCCGGTGAGTGAGAAAGATTCTCCATTTGGAAGAGTTTACGGTGGAATGTGACCCTGCTTTTGGTTCTAATGTCCGCGTGTTCCCTTTGCAGAGGAGCAGGCACTGGGGGTCTGGGTCTGGCCGTGGAGGGTCCTTCAGAGGCCAAAATGTCCTGCACTGATAACAAGGATGGCAGCTGCAGTGTGGAGTACATCCCATACGAGACCGGCACATACAACCTCAACATCACATATGGGGGACAGCCCATCAAAGGTACAGCTGGGAAAACGAATCGGAAACCTTCTTCAAATGATTGTCATGTTTAACTTCTTTAATAGTTTAAATATTAGTTATTTAAAGATTTCATCCAAATGTAAACCCCTGGTTCCCTTTTCCCCTGAGGGGAGAGAAATACAGTGAATATATTTCTGCTAGATGGTTCCGATTCACCATACTTCATATCAGCTTGACCAGAAAGTCCTGCAGGGATGACTATTTTTGTAGACCAACTCTGGAGTTAGTGTCAGCCTCGTTCCCTTCATAAAAATCCATTTAGTTTTGGATGATTGGAAAAGATGAGCTAAGCCAAAAATGTTTTATTATACTTACAAGTGGAGTGTGGACTGCTACTTGGAGAGGTCCCAATTCACCTCCTCCCCTGCAGTGGTGCCCTTGAGCAAGGCACCGGACAACCCCGCCACGCCCATTGCTCCCTGGGCGCTGTGCAATAGCTGCCCACTGCTCCTAGTACTAGGATGGGTTAAAAGCAGAGGCCAAATGTCACTGTGTACTGTGCTCTACATGTGTGATCATTAAGCCCGCGTCACACTGTCCCGAAATTGACACCCGATGGACACACGAATATGGAATTGTGAATTTCGCACGAAGATGGCCCCGAACCACACACGAAGGCAACATTCACATTACATTTAAGACATACAACTGCAACGAAAGTAACAAAAACAATTATGTTAAAGTACTATGATACTATACTGATATTTTCAGACTTTGTTCTTTACTTTATCCGTCTTTATATGTAGAAGATATTAAGTTTTCTCCGTAATGTTGTTTCCATAGCAACAACAACTTCCTGTCAACTCGCCTTCAAAATAATATATTATATCCTTTTCAGTTTCACAGAACACAAATTGGGTTATTTACATAATATGTTTACATGATTTTGTTGTGCAATAAAACAACCAGATCGACAAGGAAATGTTCAAATTCGGTTCTGATCGTAGCAACATCGGGCCATTCTTGAGGGCATCTTAAGCCATCGTATGACTGCCGGTGGAGCTTCTCAGGCTCCGGCAGCAACTTCGACAATTTTTTGGTATGCCAAAGATTTTGCCACCGCTCACGAAGGACCTTGCGAAGGTTCATTTTCGTGTTGAATTCGTATGTCAATTTTGCCCTTCGTAAGGCCATCGTGAGGGCATCTTGTTATCATCGGTGCCATCGGGCATTCGCCCCGATCAGAGTGAGGGCGAAGGCCCGATGGCACCGATGATAACACGAAGATAACACGATTTGACAAGATGCCCCCACGAGTGCCTTACGAAGTTGCCGCTCACGAAGTTGCTGCCGGAGCCTGAGAAACTCCACCGGTGGTCATACGATGGCTTAAGATGCCCTCACGAATGGCCCGATGTTGTTACGATCAGAGCCGAATTTGAACATTTCCTTTATCGTGTGTCCATCGGGTGTCAATTTCGGAACAGTGTGACGCGGGCTTAAAAGAGGGTTTCATCCCTCCAATTCTATCTTCTATCTATAAGTGTTGTCTTTACATATGAGCATAACTGTTAGGATTTTCCGAGCATACATTCAAACGTCAGGCTTTTTACAAACCACAATCACTTGACTTTAACCTCGCCTACAAAAAAACGAATTGACTTAGTAGACAAGTATTTGGAAGTGCTGAAATGCTAACATGTTTATCGACTCATGACTGCAGCCCTCTTTTGGTCTGGGACCAACATGTAGTCTGTCTTGAATCACAGCCATAATTGTCTCTAGACTGCCGTGGGAATAGAGGCTGAAACATAAGAGGAAACGCATTATAAAACATTAACATGTCAGCTCACTAGACTGCTAGAGCACCTCAGAATATTTTATTCTGACTTTCCTGAGGTTTTCTCTGTGCAGGTAGTCCCTTCTCTGTGCCGGTCAGTGACACTGTGGACAGCACCAAGGTGAAGTGCCAGGGTCCAGGCCTGGGCAACAATGTCAGAGCCAGCATCCCTCAGGCATTCACAGTGGATGCCTCCAAAGCTGGAGTGGCCCCCCTGCAGGTCCGCGTGCAAGGACCCAAAGGTGAGTGTCTTCTGATGTTACTCTGCAGCTACTGTTTATTCACCATCAAATATATGATTAGAATTATTTCCACATTAAAATAAGTAAATAAAACTGGATCAGTGTCCTGTAATTTAATGAGTTGTGTACTTACACTATCCCAATGTTTTGTGTGTCTGTGTGTAGGAGTGGTGGAGCCTGTGGAGGTGGTGGATAATGGTGATCAGACTCACACAGTCAACTATGTTCCCACCAGAGAGGGACCCTACTCCATTAATGTGTTATACGCTGATGAGGAGATCCCACGCAGGTAACACACACAGACTCAAGTACAACAAAGATTTTCTAATCATTCTTTAGTTTCTATGTTTTGTTTCTAATATTGACTTCAAACTTATTTAACCAATATTCTGTATTTCTAAATAGAAGAACAGACTTTCATGGTCTTTGGTTAATCTTCAAAAATGTATTTTATGTCATTTATTTTCTTTTACATTTTCTGGTATTGCATTATTTTGTCAACCCCTGCACTTGAGTGCATCTTAAATTCATAATTCTCTTAAAATGTTGACTCTTATTTGTCATGAAGTTTGAAATGATTTTGCCATACGATTGAGTTCTTTGGACAAAAACAACGTAGTTTGATTACATGGAAGACCATTTTTTGATGAACTCTGATTTATGCCCTCTTGCTTCAACTGACTTAGCTTTCTTTTACCTTTACTGCATATATTGATATTGAATGAGTTGAATGAAAAATAAAAGTGTATTTTTGTGATCCCCCATCAGCCCCTACAAGGTGAAGGTGCTCCCCACCCATGATGCCAGTAAGGTGCGAGCCAGCGGCCCCGGCCTCAACACCACCGGGGTGCCCGCCTCTCTGCCCGTCGAGTTCACCATTGATGCCAAAGATGCCGGCGAGGGATTGCTGGCGGTGCAGATCACTGTGTGTACCCATATGATGCAGATAATAACAGTTAAAATGAGTTATTTCTGTAGTTGTTTTCAAACATTTTTCCATTTTAACCCCTGCAGGATCCAGAGGGGAAGCCTAAGAAGGCTAATATCCGTGACAACCATGACGGGACCTACCTGGTGTCCTATGTACCCGACATGACCGGCAGATATACCATTCTCATTAAGTACGGAGGGGATGAGATCCCATACTCCCCCTACCGCATCAGGGCGCTGCCCACCGGAGACGCCAGCAAGTGCACAGTCACAGGTATGTTCCAGACTGCTGTTTTTATAGCTGTTGACATGTGTTTAAAAAATGACCTTACACACAAGTCCTACATTTAGATTTATATATCTGCCATCAAAAAACCCATATGAGACGAGAATAAATGATTTTTTTCTCTGCATGATAATGAATTTTACAAGTTTTATGTTGCCATATTTCTCAGATGAAGATCTGATTTTCACCAGGATTGTATGTCTCCACACATGCAAAGTTGTTTCAAGATGAGGTGTAAAGCAGCTAGCAGCTCTGAAGATGATTCCAATTGTGTAATAGAAAACACAAATTAGCCGGTTATTCTTAAAAATAATTAGGAAAACAAGAAGTCATACTGTTGTAATGTTTTTTTATAAATGATCCATCCACAGTTTGACACAGTAGGACAAGCACTTACTCACTTCTTTGCAGAGACTCTCATGAGAAGCTTGAATGAACTGTCGGATTACATTAGCTTATCTTAGCATAAACAGTGAAGCAAGGGGAAATAGACAATCATTTAAACAGTACAAAAACACAAGTTTTTTTTATTTTTATGGATTAAACATCTAAGATGTATAATAAACATTAGAGAACTTTAGAGGTGCTGGTGGATGGGTTTTATTTCCTCGTTCAGTCGTTATGCTAAGCTAAGTGGCGACTAGCTCTAGCTTCAGTTATCTATCTAG
The DNA here is from genome assembly GCF_949606895.1 of Notothenia rossii. Lineage (NCBI taxonomy): Eukaryota > Metazoa > Chordata > Actinopteri > Perciformes > Nototheniidae > Notothenia > Notothenia rossii. The sequence goes on from NC_136902.1 coordinate 41,771,463, forward strand.
CTAGACGTCAGTTTTCTTAAATGTTCATAATGCTTTATAAAGATAAGCATAATACATTTGATAATAACTGTAAAAAAATGTTTTCAAGTACCATAATGCTACAGTATTTAGGCTACTTGCTGCCCACTCACTGACATTTTAGATTTATATATTTTAAATGTAATTTAAAGGAAGTATTGACCCACAAAAGATTACAATGTATGACACATGTGTGGCATTATAACATATGACCTCTTAAGTCAATCTAAAACTGCTTTGCAATATGTTTTAATTATTGTCAGGAACCATTATGCATATAACTATCCTTATAACTTTAATGAAGTTCTGTCTGCAAATGATAATTATGTTTATTGACATAAGGGTCATAACAATCGTAAAAGAAAACTCTTATCTGTGAGATTGTTAATGATCGTTTAAGATGTAATCCCTCGGTGTACCTGCTGCTCATATCAAATTGTTTGTGCAATTTGTGGTGTTCCTCACGCTGTTCACCTCAGTTACACCCCCATCACCCAGGTCCCTGCTGAGCACACACATACACACAAACACAGACACACACACACCCTCCCTGCTTCACACCATCACCGTTTGTTTCCATTCAAGTGTTTGGAGCACATTTATTGCCTCCCACCACCCCCACCCCCACCTGACTGTCTTTTATTTGTCACTTTTTTTTCCTCGCTCCCCTGCTTCTCACCGTTCCTATTATCAGTCTCAATCGGCGGTCACGGTTTAGGTAAGCCTTCTGAACAACTTCGTAAAGTAGAGGAATTACTCTACCTTTTCTCTCGGCATGGAGGATAGTGGCACCAGCTTTCAAGACATCCCATTCTCTTTCTTTCTCTTTCTCTCCACCTTTACATCCTCCCATCTAATTTTCCACTTACTGTCATAACCGTTTCTTTTCTTTTCTTTCTCATGTTTTTTTGCACAGACTAATGGACTAATAGAGTAGGTAGGATGGCATGGTGGAATGGCTAATCTAGTTGTCAGTTCTATATGGGAAACTGTATGATAATAACAAAAGAGTCATTAGTAACAACATACAGAAGATGGAAATAACATGACTAGATCTCATCCAACCTCATCCTGGTGTCATGGTTCTGGAATGTGCATGCTGAATGTTGAGAGGTAGTGTGCGCCTGCTTGTGTCTCTATAAGATCAAATGAATCATAACAAATATATCTGAATCTTCTTCTAAATTCTTAAGGCGCTGGTGTTGGCCCAACCATCCAGATTGGCGAACAGACAGTCATCACAGTGGACGCCAAGGCTGCTGGGAAAGGGAAGGTGACATGTAGCGTGTGCACGCCCGAGGGGGCGGAGCTCGACGTGGACGTTGTTGAAAACGAGGACGGCACATTCGACATCTTCTACACGGCACCGCAGCCTGGCGAGTATGTCATCTGCGTTCGCTTCGGAGGGGAGCACATCCCTAACAGTCCCTTCCAAGTCACGGTAAGTGAATACAAATTCACTTTATTCAGTTGGCTGACAATAATTCCCTGGTAAGCAGTTTAGTGGAAAAGAAAATCAAGAACAAACAATATAACAGAAAGACTGCCTGTCTTGATTTAAGTTGAGTTTTGCAGGAACTTAGTGAACAGCACAGGGATGGATCCCTGCGGCACACCCTCGGTAACCCATACAATTCACATTTGGCCTTTCCTACCTTCACACTCTGATCTGATGTGGGTTTGATGAAGAGCCAGTTACAGGGCCACAGAAGATCATCATTGTTAGAGTACAAAATGATCTATTAATAAAATATTTTTATAAATGCCTAAATATTTCACAGTTTAGTTTTTTTTAAGATAACCAAAACATTTTTGTTTCTAATGGCGTTGCTAGCTATATAATGAATGATTTGACGTTGTTTTATGTTATTTAACTTGAATTATTATGCACTTCAAGGGTCAAATAAAGTGAGCAAAGATGAATGATGTTATATTCCATAGCTCTGACTAAACCAACAAATGGACTTGCCCGATATACGCATCTTAGCATCCCCAAAAGATATGAAGGCACAGCGTTACTAATTGTGCAAACCTGCAATGATTTAAGAGCAATGCATTTGACTGGATATGGATGAGTGAATTGAGGGGTGCTCCATGGATCACAGCTTCTTGACGCTGTCTCTCCCTACAGAAGCTCCGTGATTGGCTCCCTATCAACATTTTCTAAATCACTCTGAATGTTTTATTCTCCTCCAATCCCTTCCATCTTTTTGACCCTCTCCACAACCCCTACCTCCCCCTCACCACCTCCCACCCCCCTCAGGCGCTGGAAGGAGCTCCATCAGACCAGCTCATGCAACAGAGCCAAATCCCCCAGTACTACGCTCAACAGCCCTGGGTACCTAAACCTCTGCCTCCAGCCTCTCATCCCTCTCAAATCATTTTTTGTTCAGCTTCTATCTTTATCTCCTCTCCTCCCTCTCATCATACATGACCTCTTTTCATCAGCCTGCGTCAGTGTGTGCTGTCTCTCATTGCAGGTGTTTTCCTCTGAGGGGACCTTTCTCTCATTTCTCTCCCTACCTCCGAAACAGGTTTCCTTAAACAACATGGACAGTGCAACAGAGCTGCACAATATCAACAATTATTAATATTACATCTCCAAATCAAGTTTATTCAGCAACTTGGGAAATATTTCCCATGAAATCTGGAAGTAAAATATTCACCCATCAACCATTGTGCATCCATCTGTTCAGCAGTGCCCTATGTTAACACTTAGGAGACAAAAGCCATTTTGAGAATGATCAATGTGGCCGTGTCAGCTGCTCCACATTTTATAAAATGGCTAAGTGTGCTTTGTCATGGTCCCCTGACCTACCAGTGTTTTTGTCCTCATCATTGTCTCTCGCAGTGTGTGTCGGTGTCATCATCCTGACCATGATCAGTCATTCCATCTCATGATTGTCTCATCCCATTCTCTCTTTTGGTGTTTGGAAACTTTGTCCCTCTGTCCTGCGCTGTGTCCATGACGTATGCTGCCACTGTAACCCGACTGTCACCATGTCTGACCCCTGCCCTCTGTCTCCCAGGCAACAGACAGACCAATGGGAATGAACGGTCTGGATGTGGCGGGGCTAAGACCATTCGACCTGGTCATCCCATTCACCATCCAGAAGGGAGAGATCACAGGTAATGGAATTCACTTCAATCCCAAACAGTTTCAAATAAAATCACAAGACGTAAATGTAGATTTGTGAAATGGGACATCCGAAGCTTTAGAATAGGGACCCAGACACTTAAAAGAAAGAATTAAAATATATATCACTTACACATCTAGAGTTGGAGAGAGTCCATGTGTTATACACAAACATTTATAAGCTAAAAAACAATAACCAAAAAACCTGATAACTGATTGGTCCCAAAACATTAGAGGCTCTATTATGCTTATTGGGGTTTTCCCTTACGTGTAGTGCGTAATATAGGGTTTGTGCATGTTAATGCTCTGCAAAGGCTCAAATGTTCCCTCTAAAGGGAGTTCATCTTGAACATTAAAGCATGTAGAGGAACATTGAGGGGAGATTTCTGTGCTACGTGTATCTCACAGCACGTCTGTTTTCTGTTTAAGGCGAGGTCCGGATGCCATCAGGTAAGGTGGCCAAGCCTGACATCACAGACAACAAGGATGGCACTGTGACCGTCAAATATGCTCCCACTGAGGCCGGGCTGCACGAGATGGACATCAAATACGACGGCATCCACATCCCCGGTACGACTGACCTCACACGTGTTTGCAATTTAAAAACAGAAATGTTAAAAGATGCGTGAGAAATTATTATTCTTCTCTTGGCGGCCATTCACAGGAAGTCCCTTACAGTTCTATGTGGACTATATGAACAGTGGCAACGTCAGTGCCTACGGCCCGGGCCTCATCCACGGGACCGTCAACAAGCTTGCCGTCTTCACTGTGAACACCAAAGACGCAGGAGAGGGTATGTAGCACTCACATCTCCATCAGAAATCATTTATTCATCCTACAGCTGGGAAATGTACACATTTACAACAGCAAAGCCACAGTGCAGATAAAAGGCAAACATAAAATGAGTAGCCTAAGATATAAAAAGAGGCAAGCACAAACTAATAAAATAAAAATACACATCCAAGTAGCAGCATATATACAAATATTGAAAGTATTGTTGTAGCAGCCCAGAAGAACATTAATAAGTTGTAAAGAGACGTTGCCCCTCTCTATATGGCAGTATGCATCTGACGTGCATACCAGAATAACAATTTGACAATGTTTCCATAATTTTGTTTTATTTTCAACGCCTCGGCTTGCTCAAACTTATGCTCTAACTTGCAAATAACACCACAAGAGACCGGAGAGCGAATTACAATTGTACAATAACAACATAGTAGTAAGGACATATTTAATCACACAGATCCCTGTTCATATCACGTCTATGCAGGCGGTCTGTCTCTGGCCATTGAGGGTCCATCCAAGGCAGACATCAGTTGTCTTGACAACCAGGACGGGACGTGCACCGTGTCCTACCTGCCCGTCCTGCCTGGAGACTACAGCATCCTCGTCAAATACAACGACAAGCACATCCCCGGCAGCCCCTTCTCTGCCAGGATTACTGGTGAGGTCATCTGTTCTTAAACGCTCCTTTATGAACTGGCAACACATTGATAATTACACTGTTCACATTTTCGCACAGCGCTAATCCCTGATCTGAGGAGTAGGGCTGCAACAAACGACTAATTTGATAATCGATTAAATCTATCGACTAATGAAACGATTAATCGACTATTCGGACTATTACTGTATGCCTTGCACAATTTCTCAAACGCTCTTATTTAGCCATCAACTTTTAGATTTAGCTTGAGGTTGTTTTAGGCATGTGGAAACTAACAATGAAGACAATAAAAATGAATACTTGATAAAAAAATTAGGGTTAGGGTTAAATTAACTAAACACATTTTGAACAAAATGAACATTGCTTTTTATTTCAATTAAATAAATAATATTTCATCTCAAAATAAACAACATTGTTTTAACAAAACGTATTAAATAATGTGATGACAGAACTGTGAACAGAATAGCAGAAACTTTAACAAAATAAAGAGTAACTCTGTTACCTCTAATCATTAACCCATGTTTGTATAATGTTTAACCCGGGCTGGAGTGTTGCTGCTAGCATACATAACACCTTGCGTGGAAACCTTACTCGTGGATGGGGCTACAGAGCTACTAGAAAGACAGTCGAACCCGGTGCATTCCTCCGTCTGAATGTGGTGCACTTTTGCTAAATGTTTAGACAAATTGCTCGTGTTACCGCCCTTACATGCTAAACTCTTATTACACTTTTGGCAACGAGCATTGTCCACATCGAGACGGGTAAAGTTTAACCACACCTCGGTGCGCGTTCTCTCCGCCATCTCCGCCGTGTGTTGCTGCATGTAGCAGCCGCGTGTGTGTAAACTGCCCCGCCCCCTCGCACACAGACGGGGGAGAGAGATCTCGTCTGATCGAAAATACATCATTTGTTTGTCTCTTTGCATGTTAGAAACGAGTTGGCGACACTAATGGCGCATTTACACTGCAGGCCTCGCTCGGCCTCGCTCGGTTTGGTTAGGCCTTATTAGGCCCGGCTCACTTTAATGCTGCGCTCACATTACAGTTTAGGAACTGGGGTAGTATCTATAGTAAGGCAGTGTAGGCGGAGCCGTGACGTCATCTTCAATGAGCGCCCCAGAAAAACAACACAGCCGTTAGCTCTTAGCACTCAGAGCTCACAGCTCTTCATATCTGTTCAGAAACTAGACAAAAGTTAAACAAGTACAAACCACAGACTGCCTGTGTCATGGCGAATACAGTCGCTGGTTTATTTATGTCTGTATAGGCCGTTGTTTTGAGTGTGGATGGTCGGAGCATATATAACGTTAGCTTAGCCAAGCTCCATTTAGAAAACACGCATTTTAAAAGGTTTTTCTCCTGCCGTCTGTCTGCAGACTTGTCAAAGCATTAATTCATGGTTTTTACTAACCGGTATCAGTATGTTGTTACTTCGGCATCATTTTGAAACGTGTGTTACAATTAAATCACGGTAAAATATGTTCATCTTGTTGTAGGTAGATGTAGCCCCCTTGACAGCGATTCTCTCTCTAGTTTAGCAAACTCAGCCCGACTCAGCCCTGTTTGTTGGCCTCGATAGAATCACGATTTAGTCGGGCCAGAAAAAAGGTTAAAAAGTAGCCCCGGGCCGGAACTAGGCCAAGTGTAAGCGCAACCAAAAACAGGCCCCGCACGGCTCGGCACGCTTAAAGCGAGCTCCGCGCTGTAGTGTGAATGCGCCATAAGTCTGCGATATAATGTTTTTGTAGCAATAATACATGACATATATTTTTTAAATGTCTCCACAGTGCATGACATTAAAGAGCCTGTGACACGAACCCAACAACTGTTGTGCAATGAAATAGTGGGCTACTAGTAATCTCGAACCGTCAGTTTAAAAAAGAAAAAGCGATACCGTTCCGATAAATATCAATAATTTCGAACATCGCGGGAAAATTCCTTCGACTCATTTTGAGGTTTTGGGGGAAGCCGGAAGTGACGTCAATGCGGGAACGCTTCACTGTGCGGCGAGAGAGCCAAACACGGACAAAGTGTGTTGTCATGCGTAGAAATGGTGAATTACTGAGTTTAGGCACGTTAATAACGTTTTAATGAAGTTGATTACAGTCTATTCATATTTGTCAGTGCTTTCATGTCAATTCGGCGAACATAAACATAAATGCTCGTGGTGAAGATGATGATTAAATTAGGATTAAAAATCGCTAGTGAGAGCTGCTGAATTTCCTCCCGTCGGATGTGATATAAAAACAAATCGATTATTTTTGTAAACTCAAGTGGATGAAACTACATTTATTAGTGCTTTCATGTCAATTCGGCGAACATATGATACATTAAATGATCGTGAGGATGATGATTTAAAAATCTTTTGTTTGAGCCGGTCTGCATTTCCTGATGAGAGAACAAACCTTAGCTTTTTGTAGTTCAGTGTTGTAGTGGGCGTTGGACGCGGGGGTACGCCGTACCCCCACTTATTTGAAGCATGATTTATTTTTTTAATAGTCTAATACATCTAAAATCATTGCCAGTGTTATCAGTTGCAAGTGTGTGTTTGTTGTAATAATGATGAAAACATAATAGGCGGATTTCACAGTAATTATAATAAAAACGTAGCTCAAGCATTTATGCAACTTGATTTGAAGCGTGTGTGAGGGGCAGAACTGTTTATTTGAATTTTTATTATTTGTCCCGCGTCCCACACATTGAGACTATGTCCCGCATTTGAGTGATAGTCGTGCAGAAAGGCCGGATCGGTTCGCTGACAGCCGGCACCGCCCTTTATTATTATATTGTCTAAACGGCATCATGTAAGTTGCGCTGACAGGCGACACAGAGGTCCCCAAGCCCTTGCATCCACTTGAGTTTACAACTACAAATAACATCGATTTGTTTTTATATCACATCCGACGGGAGGAAATTCAGCAGCTCTCACTAGCGATTTTTAATCCTAATTTAATCATCATCTTCACCACGAGCATTTATGTTTATGTTCGCCGAATTGACATGAAAGCACTGACAAATATGAATAGACTGTAGTCAACTTCATTAAAACGTTATTAACGTGCCTAAACTCAGTAATTCACAATTTCTACGCATGACAACCCACTTTGTCCGTGTTTGGCTCTCTCGCCGCACAGTGAAGCGTTCCCGCATTGACGTCACTTCCGGCTTCCCCCAAAACCTCAAAATGAGTCGAAGGAATTTTCCCGCGATGTTCGAAATTATTGATATTTATCGGAACGGTATCGCTTTTTCTTTTTTAAACTGACGGTTCGAGATTACTAGTAGCCCACTATTTCATTGCACAACAGTTGTTGGGTTCGTGTCACAGGCTCTTTAATGTCGAGCCCTGCTCCAGTACTGATAAAAAAACAAAAACGTTGGAGCTTAACGGCGCGTAAAACACACGTGATGACGTCACCAACGAATCGACGACTGAATTAGTTGGCAACTAATTTGGTAATCAATTTTAATCGATTAAGTCGATTAGTTGTTGCACCCCTACTGATGAGGCTCTTTCACACCAAGTACTTTTCCCAGGAATAGTCCCCGGAACTTTTATTTCCTGGAACTATCTAGTAAATCGCGTTCACAACGGAATAAGTCCCTGAGGGAGCCGCTGACGTCACTTCTTCTTCTGCTTTGGGTTTACTGGCAGGCCGCAAACAACTTCACGGCGTATACTGCCACCCGAAGTCCGCGGCCGGAAGTCCCCGGAGTTGGGGACTGGCTTCAGTAGAAGCTGCTGGGACTCCCAGCAGCTTCTACTGAAGCCTTCCGAGTAAATCGCCAGAACGCCGACACCTCCTCATCTCCACCGCTCTCATGTTTTCTTTAGTAGTGCCATAAGTTATTCTCTCTCCGTTGGTGTGCTGGGCTAGTGCTAATGCTAATAATGCTAATGCGAGCAAATAAAATGGCGGCTTCATAAAAAAATGTCTGAGTTTTACGGGGAATGGTTTGCAAATCGCCCAGCTAATCAGAAATTGGAACCTATTTATCCCCAGGAAAGTCCCTGCTCTCTAGCAGGGACGGAAAAGGGGTGAAAAGGTTAGCAAAATGTTGTTCTAGTTCCAGATCTTTTTGGTGTGAAAGCAAAATCCCAGGAACTATCGGAACTATTCCTTGGAAAAGTACTCCGGTGTGAAAGCACCTATGGAAACCCAGAAGAAGAACCAACTATCCCTTTTGTTACACAGCTTCTGGTCATATGCAAAAGGACAATTTAGAAAGCAAATGTAGTTGATTTGTTAGACACTCACGTAACTAGCATTTTCTTTTCTTGTCCTATCCTAAGATTTGAATCTCGCTACATATTCCGTGAACTCTCATCAGTTAATGCCGTTATAAAACAGTCAATAAAATAGGTTTACTCCAAACCTGTAAATAACCATAATCACAAGAGTTTTTATTTGCGCACAAAAAGATAAAGACTGATGGGTCGAGCAGTATGGGAGATTGGTTGCAGGCAGACAGATACATGGACTAATACACACGGCCGAACACATGATCTCCCCACGAGACCCCAAAAAGCAAAAGTAAAAACATGATTATGCTGACTCGGCAATCCCTGAGTCAAGAAAAGCTAGAGAAGCTGTCTTGCTGCGAGTTACTATGAATGAGTTGTTCACTTCCCCTGCCAGAGAGCAGACAGAATAGACCTCCTCTCCACTGATTTTTTTCCATCCTGCTGTCCTCAGGCGATGACTCCATGAGGATGTCCCATCTCAAGGTGGGCTCCGCCGCAGACATCCCTCTGGACATCGGAGAGTTCGACCTGAGCCAGCTGACCGCCTCCCTGACCACGCCTTCAGGCCGCGAGGAGCCCTGCCTGCTGAAGATGCTGCGAAACGGACATGTTGGTGAGTGTGGGTGTTTGGGGGAGGAATGGACAGGAAGGATCTCACCTTCCTAACCCCCTGTTGGTTTTTCTGCACAGGCATCTCATTTGTTCCCAAGGAGATCGGAGAGCACTTTGTGAACATCAAGAAGAACGGTCGTCATATTCCCAGCAGCCCCATTGCTGTCATGATCAACCAATCAGAGATCGGCGACGCCAGCCGTGTGCGTGTGAGTGGTCCGGGCCTCAGCGAGGCCAGGACCTTCGAGCCCGCCGAGTTCATCATCGACACCCGGGACGCAGGTACAGGACTCATTCAATACCTCATGTGTGGTTATTTGTCACATTTCATTGAAAATGTGTGGACTCGAATCAAACGTTTGATACTTTTAGACTAGACCTGGGCTTTAGAGGCAGAGTCATACTTTCTGCATCTGTGAGACTCTGCTTTGTTTCCTTTTACGCAAACATTGTAATCTACAAAGTCCCTGAGGGTCGCTGTTAACAACATTAATATAATTTGCAGCCAAATGTCTAGTCCTGACAAACACTGTGACATGGAGTATGGATCTGTAAAAAAAGCACAGAAATTATTTTTATAAAAATAATATATAGCTATTTTTTGGATGATCTTGCTTATTAATCTAATTATCAACGAATAATATGCTGTTAATCGTTTTAGCTCCGTTTTAATTCCTGCAAGATCTTCTTACATAGAATTGTTTATTATAATATCAAAATACTATATTATGATATATGATACAGCTTTTAGAAATCCGTTGTGATTTCATAATGGCCTAAAAAAATAAAAGATATTTAAAGGATAGATGCAGCAGACATTTATGTTGCTTAATATGATTAATATTTGTACCTACTGGTTTACAGTTGTTTAACTTTTCATCATGAACATATTAGTCCTTTTGAGAATTTTTAAATATACATGCAGACAAACAGGGACCCTCAATCGTGGTATGAATAGATCTGTGACAGCAATGATGCAGCTTGACTTTGGACTTGAATGCAAAGAATCAACTAACTTGTGACTTGGTCCCACTTCTGATTCCTGCACTCTTTTCACTTCCATACAGGCTATGGCGGCTTGAGCCTGTCCATCGAGGGGCCCAGTAAAGTTGACATCAACACAGAGGACCAGGAGGACGGCACCTGTAAGATCACCTACTGCCCCACGGAGCCAGGAAACTACATCATCAACATCAAGTTCGCTGACCAACATGTGCCAGGTGCTTACCTCAAAAACAGCAGAGACTGCAGAGCAGAGTGGAACTGAATGACTAACTCCATCCTTCATCATGTGTGTACAGGGAGTGCCTTCACTGTGAAGGTGACAGGGGAGGGCAGGATGAAGGAGAGCATCACCAGGAAGAGGAGAGCGGCTTCAGTGGCCAACGTGGGCAGCCAGTGTGACCTCAGCCTCAAGATCCCAGGTATGAACCATAATCTCTGCGGTCATGTCAACTGAATCTTACTTTACAGTTAGACACAGGTGGATGTGCAACTGATTGTGATTATTTCCCTGTTGGAAAACACTGACGTTGCTGAATTTGAGCATGTGCAATTTTCTACATGCCCTTAAAGCAGGGTCCCTTTGAAAAAAAGGACACATTTGTCCTCTTACACAATAACTAGTTTGATTAGAAAGCAAACACACCCTTCCTCAATTTAATACACACAGAGGTCTTGCTGAAACAGCTTGGTCTTGTGTCAGCAGTGACTTATGGTGAGTAACTTTAACTAATGTCAGCAGATTTTACAAAGATTCCTACGGAACCGACATCTACTGTAGCTAATGTAGCTAGTGACTATAGAGAAGTAATTACCACCATACAACCTCACTTCAATCGAACCACACAACAATCACAAATATTCATTTAAAGGTCCCATGTCATGGCCATTTCTACTGATCATAATTCCATTGTTGAGGTCTACTAGAATAGATTTACATTGTTCAATGTTCCAAACTCACATTGGTTTCTCATACAGCATCTCTGTATAGTATGTGTATTCACTCTGTCCTACACGGCTTGTTGGAGCTCCTGACCCCCCCCTCTCTATGAGCCCACTGTGCTCTGATTGGTCAGCTCGCCCACTCTGTTCTGATGAGTCTACCAAAGTTACAGCGGAACATCAGTGTTTATGTGTTACAATGGCGTTGGCAACCAGAAAATGACACCAGTAAGGACAAACGGATGTGGATGCTGCGTGGGGGGACGTTGCAGGGCTCGCTGCTGTGAGGAACAGAAAGTGTGAGCTGTGGTTGCTGCGTGGGGTCTGCGAGACTGTGAGACATCGCGAAAGTCAGCCTGAACTCAGCCTGAGCACCATGGACGCGGGAAGGGGGGGTGCTGAGGGGGCTGCACTAGCACCCCCCCCCAGCGCGTCACAGTTTCGCTGCAGAGAGAGTGTGTCTGAGGAGCTCCACCGATTGTACTTTGAGGGTTTGTGACTCTGCAGACCGTTTACATGCAGAACAACCTTCATAACACACAAGGGGACGGGTAATAACCGGAAAAGCATGACATGGGACCTTTAAGTAAAGTGTGTGTGTGTGTGTGTGTGTGTGTGTGTGTGTGTGTGTGTGTGTGTGTGTGTGTGTGTGTGTGTGTGTGTGTGTGTGTGTGTGTGTGTGTGTGTGTGTGTGTGTGTGTGTGTGTGTGTGTGTGTGTGTGTGTGTGTGTGTGTGTGTGTGTGTGTAGAGATCAGCATAGCGGACATGACGGCGCAGGTCACCAGCCCGTCTGGACAGGTGCACAAGGCTGACATCATGGAGGGGGAGAACAACACCTACTGCATCCGCTTCGTACCCACCGAGACCGGTGTGCACACCGTGTGTGTGAAATACAACGGTGTGCACGTGCCCGGGAGCCCGTTCCAGTTTACCGTCGGGCCCCTGGGAGAGGGCGGGGCTCACAAGGTCCGTGCTGGAGGGCCTGGGCTGGAGAGAGCAGAAGCTGGAGTACCAGGTTGGTGTGGAGCTGGATTATTAGTGTGTTGTTGTTGTTTTACACAGTGTAACTGACTGCTTTGGCCCCTGCGTTGTTTGCAGCTGAGTTCAGCATCTGGACGAGGGAGGCTGGTGCCGGGGGCCTCAGTATCGCTGTGGAGGGGCCGAGCAAGGCTGAAATTGCCTTTGAGGACCGCAAGGACGGCTCCAGTGGAGTGTCCTACATCGTGCAGGAGCCGGGTGAGGACAGGCGGGACAGAGTCAGGGCCGTGGGAAGTAGGGGTGCTGAGGGTGCTGCAGAACCCCCTGATGGAGGACAGGGAATCTGCACGTCCACAAGATTAAATGGAAATATAATACAAAAACAATGAATGTTCAGCCTTGATGTAACAACATTCATAATTAAGTAAAGATAACACCCTTTTCACCCCAGTTACATTTTCCATTTGCCCTGCACGATGGGTGATGAAAGTGGGGGATGTTGGCTTATCAGGCGCCCGCAGCTCAGAGAGAGAGATTTAAAAAAATAAAATAAACACTTTTATTTAGATTTTCAACAACACTTAAGCTTATTTACCACATTAGAGAGAGAAAAATGTCCCTTTTTTTTCTCACAGAGTTAAAAGCGAGCTCTGTGCTGCTTTTTCCCTCAGTGATTCATTGTCAAGATGGAGCAAAACATTTCCATGATCATTTCTTTGAATGCCATTTTTTGTTATGCCAAATCAAAACATATTCAATTACATTTGATGTAAAACTGAGAAAAGCACCTTCATATTTCCATTTTCGCATGCCCTATTACATTGTTGGTTTTATAATATTGAATGTCTCTCTGACTTGAACCCGCTCCCCTGCAGGAGACTACGAGGTGTCGATCCGTTTCAACGAGGAGCACATCCCCGACAGCCCCTTCCTCGTGCCCGTGGCCTCGCCCTCAGACGACGCCCGGCGCCTCACTGTTGCCAGTCTTCAGGTGAGGCTCTGAGACACACACACATCCATGGTCACACACACCAGGCCGCAGTGCACTGACTCCAATGCAGCAGCAGCAGATCAGAGCCTTTACTCTCCTCTTCACTGTATCAGATTAAACAAGTCTAGTTGTAAACACATTAATAGTGTGGAGTTGGGAACAATTTAATGTTTAAAATGAGCTGTCGAAGTTAAGGTGAAGCTTTAAGCAGAGTAGTGACTGTTAGCAGGCCAAGGTGCCGTAGAGCTGCTGCTGCTGCTGCATTGTGAGGCAGTGTGAGGGCTTCTGGGAAACAAGAGGACTGTGTGTGTTTCTCGTGCCTCATTCTAAAGGCTGCCAACAGCCTCCCCCTCTAAAGATAATACAGGGAGCTAAAGGGTTAAAGAGGTCTCACATGGGCTACTTTCCTCTCTTTCTGCTCTTTCTCATATATACAACTCTGTGGAATAAAGAGAGAGAATTCATTCAGTATACAAAAAAAAAAGAAACATCAAAAAATTAGAAATGATCAAATACCAAGTAAACCATCAATTTACGAAGTTAAAATCCTCCTAAATATCTCTCATAATATTAACTTACTGTGAGTATTTACATTTGATTTATTATCAATTATTTTCTTTCGGGTAATGGGCCTCTATATGCACTGAGTGTCTTCACCTGCGTGGACATATCCACAGAGCTGGGTGATGTGGCCTTAATCTGCTATCAAAATATAAATCATTTCATATCTCCATATAGGTATTTGTAAATACAATAAAAGAAAATAGCCTATATAACCACCTATTTTGAACATAATTGTATCAAGTGAAATGGTATTACAAACTAAATATCTAGCTCCATATATGCACAATTTATTGAGGGCATTGAACTGTAAAACAAGAACTCTAGACACAAAAATGCAATCTTCTAAATATGTTTCCTAAAATGATTTTACATTAGATACAATTTGAGTTGGTATGAGCTTGTTATCACACTAAAAGAGGCATTATTGCGTCTCACAATATGATTCCATTAGAGGCCGCTAATTATTTAGTTCTCTTCTGTTTCTGACACACACACACACACACACACACACACACACACACACACACACACACACACACACACACACACACACACACACACACACACCTACCTGCTGTCCGTCTCTGCACAGCCCTCCTCTTTAGCCCTGTTAGCATCCTGCAGGTAAGGTCAACAGTAGTAGAGATATGTTAATATGATGCTGTGGTGATCATGCATGGAGACAGTATTCAGTAACAGCGTACTGAGTATTGCGTATAGCAGGATCTGGTTGGTGTTAGATAATGGTGATACAGCGCTGAGTGTGTGAGTGTGTGTTGTCGAGCAGGAGTCGGGTCTGAAGGTGAACCAGCCAGCATCGTTTGCCGTCAGCCTGAACGGGGCGAAGGGTGTGATCGATGCCAAGGTGCACAGCCCGTCTGGAGCTCTGGAGGAATGCTGCGTTACTGAGATCGACCAAGGTAAAAGCGGGGACCACCTGAGCCCCTGCAGGGCTTATGGTCCATTTCCATTGCAGGGCCGCGCTCGGCTTAGTACGGTATAGTTTGGCCTTGGTAGGCCAGGCACACTTTATGCTGTGTTTCCTTTACAGTTTAGTAGCTGGGGCAGTAACTATAGTAACGCAGTGTAGGCGGAGCCGTGACGCCATCTTCAATGAGAACCACAAAACCAACATCAGCCGTTAGCTGTTAGCCCTCAGCGCTCACAGCTCCTCATATCTGTTCAGAAACTAGACAAGTACAAACCACAGACTGTCTGTGTCATGGAGAATACAGTCACTGCTTTATTTATGTCTGTATAGGCCGTTGTTGTGAGAGTGGACGGTCGGAGCATACAGCGTTAGCTTAGCCAAGCTCCATTTAGAAAACACGCATTTTAAAAGGTTTTTCGCCTGCCGTCTGTCTGCAGACTTGTCAAAGCATTAATTCGTGGTTCTTACTAACCGGTATCAGTATGTTGTTACTTCGGCATCATTTTGAAACGTGTATTACAATTAAATCACGGTCAAATATGTTCATCTTGCTGTAGTTGTAGCCCCCTTGCCAGCGATTCTCTCTCTAGTTTAGCATACTCAGCCCGACTCAGCCTGGTTGTTGGCCCGCTAAGAACCTCGATTTTATGGGGCCAGAAAAACTGTGAAATAGTACCCGCTAGCCGGTACTACGCCTAGTGGAAACGCAACCAAAAACGGGCCAAGCACGGCACGCTTAAACCGCGCTCCGCGCTGTAGTGGAAATGCGCCATAACATGGCTCCTGCATACATCAGGGACTGCCTTTCATGTTATTATAACCCTAAAAGGTCACACTCAGATCTTCCAATGCCTTTACCTAAATTGTTTCACAAGAAATATCCTTGAAAAGTAAAAACACTTTTTTTTATTTTTGGCACATTTTTTATTGTTTATGGTTTCGGATCTAACTCTTCCTTTTTTGTTTTCATAACTTGTATTTAACGATGTTTCTTACTCTTTATGTTTACTCATTGTTATTTTTTGTATGTATCATGTCTTGCTTTGTAAAGCACTTGGGCTGCATCTCGCATTAAAGGTGTAAATAAAGTTATTATTAATAATATAAAGGCAGATTTCAGGGAGAATATCATGTGTCTCACCTCTCTCCTCTAGACAAGTACGCAGTCCGCTTCATCCCCAGAGAGAACGGCCTCTACCTAATTGATGTGAAGTTCAATGGCAGTCACATCCCCGGCAGTCCGTTTAAGATCCGGGTCGGAGAGACGGGCCAGGCCGGAGACCCTGGCATGGTGTCGGCTTACGGAGCAGGACTGGAGGGAGGCACCACAGGTAACACACTGCCCCTCATCACACAACACAACACTAAACCTCCTGTTGTCCCCATAGTCACCTCCACTCCCCCTGCTCTGTCTCCAGGAACGGCATGTGAATTTGTGGTGAATACAAGCAAGGCGGGCCCCGGAGCGTTGGCTGTGACAATCGACGGGCCCTCCAAGGTGAAGATGGATTGTGTGGAGTGCCCCGAGGGCTACAGGGTCACATACACCCCCATGGCCCCTGGTAACTATCTAATTTCCATCAAATACGGCGGTCCTTACCACATCGGCGGAAGCCCCTTCAAAGCCAAGATCACAGGTGAGGAGTCTTTTCGATTTTTAGGCAAATTAATACATTTAAAACCTGCAAAAAAGATTTGAATTTAAATATCCCCGAAATGAACTTTCACTCCCCTCTCTGTCTTCCAGGTTCCAAGCTCGTGTCCAGCCACAGTATGCACGAAACCTCTTCAGTCATGGTGGACCCTCTGACCCGGGCCATCAGCTGTTCTCAGCCGGGGGCCCCCACCCAGTCAGACGCCAGCAAGGTGGTGGCCAAGGGCACGGGCCTGACCAAGGCCTACGTCGGCCAGAAAAACAGCTTCAGTGTCGACTGCAGCAAAGCAGGTGTGTGTGACTGTGTGGTTAACTAGTCATTTCATATGCTTTCCCCCCTCCCCAGGAATTATGTATTGGGACAGTGTTTTGTGTCTCAATCCTGAGCACAGACTGGAAATGAAGGGCACATGCTAGTATTTGGATCAGATCATTTGTGGGTGGAATTTTTTCTTGATATCCCTGAATGCAGAAACAAAAGTGCCATTCAATTGACCCAAAGACAATGTTATGGGACTCAAATTGAAAAGGTACTAGCTTAGAGTTGAGTTTAGAGTTGATTTTTATGGTCAAAAGTTGATATGACCTCAAAAAACACAATGAGCCCCTTCTAAAAAATAATAATTATGACAATTATTTTAGACAAAATGTAAGCAAACCGCAACTTTCCTGGTTGGTGGAGGAATACATCCAGTAAGTCTAGTTTAAAGAAAGGACATTGTTAAGCTGAGGGGAAATCATGAGATCATAGCGAACATGTGACTATATTTAGCCAACATATTTTCCCATCAAGACTCGAGGCACAAATAATATAAGGGAACAGTATCATGCTAACACAACGTTTAAAATGGTTTCAGTGTTTTAATTTATTTTCAGTCAGTATAGCGTTGAAGGAATTAGTAGTAAGACTTGGAAATGAGTTAGCATTTTAGCACTTATTTGGTTAACACAAGCTCAAGATACTTTCATGTTTTGTTCTTCAACATACAGTTTTTCAACAAAAATCCCACTAGTGAATATATGAAGCTTCTACTTGTCATAAAAACAGCAGTTGCTAACAAGTGGCTAAATGAGACTACTAAACGTCGTCACACGAGCATTAGCCAACTTTAGCTTAGTGGTGGTGTAACATTAGCTTTTTACTTTTGGCGATTGCATTAAGGCTTCATAAATCATTAAAGTTGTGTTAATATGTGGAGATTGTCATGCTGAACTAAACATGTTACATTTTATAAACTGAGTTTATTTCTGGAAAATGTCTAAATCCTATGGAATAATCCCATTGTGTTTCGTGGAGTGAGCCCTTGCGATGCTAATCTCCGGGTCGGCCTTTAACAATGTCACCATCCACTACTCAATACTAAGCTAATATTAATGTATTTATTTTTCTGTGTCCATCCACAGGGCGTAACATGCTCCTGGTTGGTGTGGATGGGCCCAAAGTCCCCTGTGAGGAGATCCTCGTGAAACATTTGGGCAGCCGCATGTACAACGTGAGCTACCAGCTGAAGGAGAAGGGAGAGTACATCCTGGTGGTGAAGTGGGGAGACGATCACATCCCCGGCAGCCCCTTCCACATTACTGTCTGAAAATCACAAATGTATACCACTGTTTAAAACAACTGAAATTCTATCTAGAGTCGAACCGATAATTGTTTACAAGTCCCTCCCATGTTACAAATTAAGATTTCTGGCTTTCTTGTGTGTCTTATCTTATTTTATAACATTTTTACCAACTACAAAATAAACCCTCGCATCAGTTTACCCTCGGCCAGATCTCTGTTTTTCAACAAGTTTTAACATCATGACTGAAACCCAGTCCAGGATTTCCCAAAGTCTTTATGGTCATTTCTTGTTCTTCTGCCAATCACTTCATTAAATAGAGTGAGGGAGGGATTACAAAAAGATGCACCTTTTTTATATTATGTTCAGCCATACAATTGTGCCTTATGTTTTATTTTTTCCATTTTCAGTCATGGACACAAGTTGAAATTAGCAGATTAGTCTGAATTGTGTACAGTGATAGGATAGCTTAGCTTAGCGTAGTGTAGCAGCAGTAGATTGTGAGCCCAGCGCTGGATGGAAGGTTACTGTTTACACTGGAGGAGCTACCCTTACACACATTAATAATGGATTCCCTATGAACAATGAGAGCACCTGAACCATAGTGTGTCAGAAGTAGGATTTGACATACCATGGCACACTTTGATCTAAGATCTTTAATTGTCAGATGAAACGCTCTGCACTGGTCCGGTCCACTTCAGCATGTGGTTTTCATGATGCTCTTCTACTAACCCCGTCGTTTTACCTGCTGCTAGCGTGATCCAGTTTTAGGCACTGCTGTTCTTAAAGCCGTAATATGGATTAGAATAGAAAGTAACATGCTTAGATTTAAGAAAAAGCCACATGTATGTGAACTAATTTAACTAAAGCTTACTCGTGGTTTATCTCACATGCTTTTTGTGTGTTTTAATGGGACACAACATGTGATCTGCATGTTCATTAAAAACGCTTTTGATACAGGAAGCCTCTGATTCAGATCAAGGTCAACATGATGTGTTAGTGGTGGTTCACCTTCGAGTATGGAGTAAATTAAAAGGTTAAAAAGGGAAGTACTTAAAAAGGTTGTGTTTGACAGAATGGCTGAAGATGATGTGCCAAATGTCGTGAAAACTCGAAGACCAAAAAGAGCCACTCCCCCCACCCCCCCAAAAAACACCCGACCCCCCCCCCCCCCCCCTTTATCTTTCCAGCTCGCTTTGTGCATAGTCTATCTTTCAGAACCAAAAAATGAATCTTGTCATAATAAATAAAAAAAGCTTTAAAAGTGTTTGTAAGACAGTATTTTCATACACAATAAAGTTGTCTAAGTATTTTTTTGTCAATGAAATGGCTGCTTCTTTCTTTAACATTTCCATCAAAGCCCTATTCTGCTGATGTTCAGGTGTATATCTGTATGTAGTGTCTCTACTTTAAAGAGTCCTCCTGCTGATGTTCAGGTGTATATCAGTATGTAGTGTTTCTACTTTAAAGAGTCCTCTCCTGCTGATTTTCAGGTGTATATCAGTATGTAGTGTCTCTACTGGGACATGTCTCCATGCTTTAATGTTCAAAAAGCTCTTTATTTTTCTCATACTGCCTGTGCTGCAGCACCTCTTTTCACCCTCGGTCTGAAACCAGAGCCCAGTCTGCTCTGATTGGTTAGCTGGCCGTCTCTGTTATGATTGGTCAACCGCTTAGAGATTTCCCGACCCTTAGACTATCACGTACAATGTGTTGGAACACTAGCCAGTAACGTGTACAAAAACCTACAGGAAAGGCAGAACGATAAAAAGCAGAATAGGGCCCCTTTAAATAAATGAATTAATTTATTAAAATTCCAAATCATGCAAAACAGATGAATTATACATTTGAAAAAAGGTCCCATAGTAGTGTGTGAAACCTGTCATTTCTTAATTGTTCAGTGTTTCTCTCTGAATGTTCTCAACATTAACTGTGGTGAATCACAGAGTAAGAATGAGAGTAATGTGTGAATTACAACGTAAAGTCTGAACCAGTCTGCAGCCAACGCCCTTCCTGGAAAACTCCAGCTCCTTATTAGGCCTGACTCTCCTCCTCCAGAGGCCGCTGCAGGAGCAGGAATCTAACCTGACACAGCAGAGTTCACAGCAATGTTTATTCTGAGCTTTGAGTAGGCGTGCCTTCTTTATGCTGCCATAATATTGAATTGCATAACTTAGACCAACCTTCTTTACCCAAGAGTCTTTGTCTAAAAGCCACAGGAAGTAACTACATAGTGTATACTAAATTAACTATTCAACTACAGAGTAATTTCTCATGTCATTCTTGAACTGGTGTTTTTCATAAAGATTAATAAAGAAATCTCTGTAAATGAGGTTGATACCGATTACAGCAATATTACATCATTCTCAGCAGCTGCTTTTATCCTAATACTTCCATCTATGGTCAGTTGCTGGTTTTGGATCATTCAAACGCCCCAGAATGATGCAGTGGCAGATTGTAAATGTCTGAGGGGTATAGGTCCAGGTGGAAAAAGAAAAAAAAAAAACTTTCAAAAGAGAAGGCATTATGTACAAACTGTTAAATTAATTGTTGAAAGTTTTGGTTGATTTTAATATGAAATAGACATCCATAATTAATTATTACCGTTTAAAGGACATTACTTAACATTGCAATGTGGCTCTTCAACAACTAAAACAGTCATCAACTGTTTAAAAATAGAGATGTCTAATTAAAAAAAGATAATGCCAAAGGTTTATCCCAACCAGATACAGAGGTCTGGGTCTAGACCTGAATTTCCTAAAATCTTAGAAAAAAGCCTATGAGCCACCTCTCAGTCAAGTTTAGTTTAGTTTATTGTATTTGGTTTAGTTGTCAGGGACCATGTCAAATAACATACATCTCCTGGGCAGGTCAACACAAAATACAGCATATAATTCCATCACAACATTGTATCACATGATAACAACATATTTCATACACATGCGCTAAAACTAATAAACTTCACATAAAAGGGCACTAAACAGGGCAATTTATCAGGTTTGTTCCAATGGAAGGGCACTGTGGATGGCACTATTCTCTAAAAGAAGGGCCCTTTGCGAAGTTTTATGCTCCACAGAATTATCCAAGAGGTCTGCTTTTTTGAATGGGGGGACTATAAATGTGTACTTTTAACATAATTTGTATCATAAACATAAACTTTAAATCTGAAGAAACGCTGTCAGGCCTTTTTCACTTCTCAAAGAAGAAAAGCATGTGCTACTAATCGTATTAACTTGGTTATGTTAGATTCAAGTGTGTTGCCAGTTTCATAGTGTGTGCCATGAACATTAACCACTAGTGAAGCAGCTAAATGGAACCCAGCCATTATTTATTGTTTTATTTACATGGGTGGGGGAAGATATAAGTAAAAGTAGAACCAAAGTGAAGGAATACTCTTGTCCTGCAAAAAGGACAAAAGTATTAGCATCAAAATATACTTTTAGAATCAACATTAAAAGTACTCATTTTGCAGAATGGCCCATTTTCAGAATTATATATGGCCTACTCACAGCATTTCGTGTTGTAGTCACAAAATGTATCTATTGATTCGTGTCAACACGATTTCCCCCTTTTTTTCGTGTCACACAGAACGATTTTAAAAGCAATTTAAATAATAACAAATTAGAAGGAAAAAAAGATTTTAAAAAATACAGATTTCAGTATCCTGAGGCTCTGAGCCACATTTCTTTTCCTCACTGACGGCAAAAAAAGTCAGACATTTTACAATTTAAAATAAAAACAATAATCGTGGCTTGATATTGAGTAAGAAAATGTTTTTATGAACAACACAGCTTCTGGTCTTCCAAGACCCGACCGGACAAAAAGACGTGGTGCAGGCACGAAACGTACTACCAATAGAAATACATTGCTTTTTTTTTTTTTTATAAAAGGGGGAAATCGTGTTGGTGAACACGAATCAATAGATTACATTAATTTCGTGACTATAACACGAAATGCCGTGAGACTGGGTTGGCCTACATGTTTTATATTGTAGTGATCACTAATTAATTAACATAATTTACTCATGGAACTACAGGTTGGGGGTATTGTTTATAAATAGTTGCTTTATTACTGCTGGAAAGCTTGTGAATTTACTCCAGGTGTAACTAAAGTCTAATTTAAGTGTTGATTATATTTCACATCATTAACCCAAATCTGTAAAGTAACTAAAGGTAGCCTATTAAATAAATGTACTGGGCTAAAAGTACACAATTTACCTCTGAATCTTAGTGAAGTAGAAGTACAAAGTGAGCATTAAATGGAAATACTCATGTAAAGTACAAGTACCTCAAACTTGAATACTTAAGAACATTAGGCTACTTGAGTAAATGTACTTAGTTACTTTATACGGTATACAGCTGCATGGGTTTCATACTTTGGCACGTTAAAAAGTCGTGAAAAAGACTGGTAGTAATCCATTAAATAGGCTTTAGCTCCACACTGCGTATTTCGGTGCACTTGGATACCACATAATTATTCTGTGTAGAAGATAAAGAAGCAGTGGACTCTTTCCAGAAGGAAAATGCGCAGTTCCACCGAGGAGGAGGACGCTCGTAGTTCTGAAGGTGTGCCAAGAAACGTCCTCCGGATGTGCCGCAGCTACACCCACTCCCACTCCTGCTCCCTGCTCCACAGCAGCTGCTTTACACTCTTTTCAACTCGTTTGTCTTTTCAAAGGTAAGACTTATACAATTACTTTAACGTTAAGCTTGAAGAACTATTTATTCCCCTTTGTAATCGCGTGCGTTTTAGACGCGTGCAAGATTTTAAAAAAAAAAGCCGCGAAGTTTTATGTCGTTATCAGCTTTGAGAGGTTATGGCCAGACAGTGGCTGAGGTGTAGCAGGGAATAACAAAGGGCGGGACGGAGTAAGCTACTTCAAATGTTGCCTTCACTGTGGGCGCTGTGTCCGTCCACTCGGTTTCTGTTTGTTCCGGTGCTGTAATGTAACCAAGTACATTCACTCGAGTACTCTACTAAGTAAAACATTTTAATTGTATTTTTAGATGTTGCTACTTTATACTTTTACTTCACTACACTTTGTAGGAAAATGTTGGACTTCTTCCTCCACTACATTTATTTTACATAGCAGTGGTGGAAGAAGTAGTCAGAAGTCAGATATTTAACACAAGTAAAAGTGGAAATAATACAGTGGAAAAATACTCTGTTATAAGTAAAAGTCCTGCATAGAAAATCGTATCTTGGTAAAAGTATGCAAGTATGTGCATGAAAATATACATAAAGTAGAAAGTCAAATTCGTAATTATTGTGTGTAATATCCAATTTTAGAATTATATATATATATTAATTTACTGAATTATGATTATCCATGCATTAATGACATTATATACTGCTGCTACCCATGTAGTGTAGACATGAATTCAAATAAACCCCACTTGGTGGTTAAAAATAGCCATTTTGCATTACGCATACTTCTGGTAAAGTATTTTTTTATGCTAATACTTTTTTACTTTTACTGAAGTACAATTTTGGATGCTGGACTTTTACTTGTAACTGAGTATTTTTACACTGTAGTATTTCTACTTTTACCTTAGTAAATAATGTGAGTAGTTCTTCCACCTCCCGTTTTCTACTTATCTGTTTCTACATATCTATCTGATCCTATATCTGTCCCTTGGTCTGTCTGCAGATGTCTTTGAGAGAGAAAAGTGACGAGGAGCTCAGCAAGTTGCTCTCTGAGTATGGCATCAAACATGGACCTATAGTCGGTAAGAACGTTCCCACATTACTGACATAATGATGTTTAACTAGTGGTAAGTGTTGGAGGGAGAACTGTTATTATACCATTATGATAATTGTGATAGAGAAAAAAAGATGATGGCATACAGAAACAATGACAGCCTAAATGAGTTCACTGTACATTGCACAGACCAAAATAGTATTCACAGTTTTCACAACAATGTTTAACATATTTTTCTAGTTGCTCATGTTTTTGCTTACCTTTTGAGTAATCATCTGTTTTATTCCCTAAACTACATCTAATTAAAGATTAGATATAATCAAACTCCTAATCCATATTCATAAAACACATATTCACTTGACTTTTTCACATGATGAACCACTTTAATCAAAATTTGCGGTCGGATAATCCAAAAATCAGCTCCTATCGTCTATCCCTTGACCTCTGAGTGAAACGTCATGGGGTTAAGGGATAGTGGATTGGAGAATTCAAAAGGATTTAGGAGAAGAGACTGCGGTACTTTAGAGAATCCGACTGCACTTTCACTATCCAACGTGTTTAGGATGCGCCAGCGGACGTCATAAATGTGCGTCTGCTGCTGTGGGGAAACTATGGAAACTACAGTTTTCTATACAGCGGACTACAACATGGATGTTTAATAAGAAGGAGGGACTACTGTAAACACATCTAGAGACTGCACCGTGCTCTGATGCTGTTGCTTTATGCTTTATGAACGTGGACAACAGAGAAACATATTCTTCATGACCAAAGTTGGAATTTAAATAAAAAAGGAAAGTGAAACTTCTGCTCGTCACCCTCTCCCTCCGATCCACATTAATACAAATGATCCCAATACGTATGATTGTATGAAAATATCTTAAAATCAATACAAATGTATTTATTATAAACGTTAGTCCTTAACATCTATCACTGTGTATATCACCATTCAAACATATTTTAAAAGTTGAACAAACCCCACACAGCTCAGTGAAATGTTGACTTTATTTGATCATTTCAGTAAAAACTAACGTTCATATTTCTCTTTTTGATTATAATACTGATGAATGTTAAAAAAAAAAGCACTTTAGCAACTTACCGCATACGTTTTAAAATGCTTATGCACCGTAACTTTCATGATATCATTTCTCGGTCATAATCGGTTGTTTCCGTGAACGGCCGACTTTTGTGACGGCAAATGCTGCGGCTGCAAGGCATTGTGGGGCAGCATTTTCTCCTCTCCTTTCGGTAAGGGAGATCCAGTGGTTCCTAAGCTAAAGGAGGTTATAAAGAAAGTTTGAAACCTCCTTTCCTATCATCTAGACTCTAGAGAATTCGAACAGCACTTATCATGGCTGCCACAGAGGGACTTCCGGGTCATTTCACTCCATTAGGAAGGTTCCTAAGCCAAATGGACTATTCGGCTGCAACCTAAATCTATATATTCCTCCAAAGTCGATGCAGAGAAGTAATATTGTGTACATTTCTGTAATGTGTGTGTGTGTGTGTGTGTGTGTGTGTGTGTGTGTGTGTGTGTGTGTGTGTGTGTGTGTGTGTGTGTGTGTGTGTGTGTGTGTGTGTGTGTGTGTGTGTGTGTGTGTGTGTGTGTGTGTGTGTGTGTGTGTGTGTGTGTGTGTGTGTGTGTGTGTGTGTGTGTGTGTGTGTGTGTGTGTGTGTGTGTGTGTGTGTGTGTGTGTATAGACTCTACAAGGAAGCTGTATGAGAAGAAGCTTGAGAAGGCCATGCAGGACGCTCCGGTGGAAGTACCCTCGCCTGATAAGACGTTCTACAGAGAGGAGGGTATGCCGTTTGTCACTGGATTCATATTTATTTGTGGGACAACGGAGTCGATGATGATGGTTGGCACCAGAACATTTAGGGATTTTAAAGAAGCAGGTGGATAGTGGTGTGGGGGTTTTGATGTTTTGCATGGCAATATTGAATTGAGCTCTAATTATTGGAATTTTTATTGTATAAATGATTAATATGCACAGACAAATGTAACTTTCTTTTGGTGAGGTCAGCGGAATTAGCAAGAAGTTAGTCAAAACAAATAGAGATATAAAGAAAAGAATAATGCTCTGGATTGTTATTGCAATACACAGCACGGACGCATAATAATTCAAATCGTTGGGCTGCCGGTGATTCTTGTTATACATCCTTAGTCGGGCACCAACCGATGGTTATCTTTGTTATTGATTTCATTTTCCTCAATATAAGTGTCCTTGGGCAAGATACCAAACTACACTATCACTCATGTAGGCATGTCTACAGTATTCACACGCTTGTAAGTCGCTTTGGATAAAAAGGGTCAGCTAATAACATGTAAATGTATTATTCTTCATCTTATCCTTAAACTTTAAAAATCAGTAGAGTCGATAAATCTGTGCCAAATTATAATTATGAGTCTTTTCATTCTTTACAGCGGAGGAAGTAACCTACATCACATACCACCACAGCCCGGTGAGTCCTGATGTCCCATCATCCCTCTGGGTCTGATTCCTCTGTCACTGCAAATAATCTCACAAACTTCTGCTTTCATTTCACAGGTCAGACAAGAAGTGAATTCTGATGTGTGAGTAGAGTCTTTACAACACACACACACACACACACACACACACACACACACACACACACACACACACACACACACACACACACACACACACACACACACACACACACACACACACACACACACACACACACACACACACACGTGCATACCATGGATACATCACTTCAGGGGACATTACATTGACTTACATGCATTTCCTGGAGACTTATCCTAACCTTAACCATAACCAACACATGCCTAACCCTAACCCTTACCTTACTCTTACCCTAACCCTAAACATCACCCTAAACCTAACCAAGTCTTCACCCTAAAATTAATGATTCCCCTCATGGGGACCTCCATGTTGTCCCCATAAGGGAGGCGAGTCCCCACACGTGACTGTGTAAACAGATTTAGCTCCCAACAAGTATAGTAATGCTAGGCCACACACACACGCCAAAAAAACCTGATGAGCCTGTGAGGTGGTACAAACCAGTTTATCAGTAACCCCCTGTTACTGTGTGTGGCTGTTTAAGAACTTCCAGAACACCTGCCGGTCCCAGGTTGTTTGTCAGTTAGTTCATTGAATGTGTTCATCATGAAATTTCATATTTGAATGATGACAAGTGGAAGGACGATATCCACATACCAACATCACTTTTAGGATTTGTGAAGCGTAAATGCAATATCAAGTAAAAAGCTAAAGTAATGTTCTAAACAAACACTACATTATAGTCTCATGGCTGCACCGTAAAGCTAATGGCAGCTAATGTTTCATTTGTTAGCAACTGCTGTTTTTTTAAAGAAAAATATTTAGCTCATCTTTAGGTTCATAGCAGTATGTAGTGTCTCTACTTTAAAGAGTCCTCTCCTGCTGATGTTCAGGGGCCGTATTCACAAAGGATCTTAGGGCTAAAAGTAGCTCCTAACTGGCGAATTTAGGAGAAACTCCTAAACATAATGGGCGTGTCAGTCTTAAATTTAGGACTCCTAATTGTATTCACTAAGAGCAATTCACAAAGTATTTTAGGCCTAAAAGTAGCACCTAAGTTTAGGAGAGCTTAAAAGTCCTCGAGAGGACTCCTAACTCAGTAAGACCTACTGAGTTAGGATCAGAAAATGGCTGCGAGACGAAATGTTTTGGAGACAATGGAAGACTGTGAATTGATCAAGAGATATAGGCAAAATCGTGAGGGTATCAAACTTGTTGTGGAATTAGTGCAGGATGCAATAACATCCCCGACTAACAGGAATAACCCGATTAGTCCGGAAATAAAATGTTTGGCAACACTACGATATTTAGCAACAGGGAAAATTCAACTTTGCAATGCCGACGATTTAGGAATATCGCAACCATCAGTCAGCCGTGCCATAAACCAAACCATCAACACGCTCTCTAGACCACATATCATCGAACAGTTTATCCGGTTTCCTTTGGACAATCAACAACTACACAGGATCAAAGCCAACTTCATGGCAATTGCAGGTATGCCCGGTGTGGTCGGTGCTATTGACGGGACGCACATAAAAATAATTGCGCCCTCAAAAGATGAGGACGTGTTCGTCAATAGAAAGAAAGTACATTCCATCAACACGCAGATTGTTTTCATTTATCATGATAGGGGGGCTTTAACGGCGGTATGGGCTGTTATTGAAAGTGTTTAAGTGCTGGAAATATGCTCATTGGATAATAGTTTGCAGGGTGCTTTTAATTGCCTCCTTGATTTAATGCTATTTACGTATTTTTATTGTTTGCTCTCTCTCTTTAACGTGCATATACAACGTCATTATCGTGGTCTGCACAAACTTCTGATCATGCGTGTATTCTGCTAACTGCACTGTCCATAACTATTTGATAGGAATACATTTCTAGCCTAGGCTATTTCCTTGTTTTTTGGTGATTTAGTGGGCTCGTTTGTGGGATGTTGCGGATGAGTTTCACCGAGACCGCCTGCTCTGAACAACCAATCACCGTACTGACCGCTTCTAAACTCATGCACGAGAATCGACGTAATCCATAGCAACGGCGCGTCACTCTTAGCTCACTCTTAGTGATTTATCCTTAATATGAGTAGGTCTCAGCGGCTTTGTGAATAACTTTTAAGAAAAAACTCCTACGTAAAATGTTTTAGCGCGAGTTAGGAGCACTCCTAGCGGTAAGATAAAATGCTTTGTGAATACGGCCCCAGGTGTATATCAGTATGTCGTGTCTCTACCGGGACATGTCTCCATGATTTAATGTTCAAAAAGCTCTTTATTGTTCTCATACTGCCTGTGCTGGAGCACCTCTTTTCACCCTCTGTCTGAAACCAGAGCCCAGTCTGCTCTGATTGGTTTGCTGGCCAGCTCTAGTGTAATTGGTCGACCGCGTAGAGATGAGTGGGAAATGTCCCGCCCCTTAGCATATTACGTACAATGTCTTGGAGCGCTAGCCGAATAGGTATAATAGGAACTCTTTAAGATCTTCAGACATTCACCAGTGGTCAACTACTGACGCATTTCATCTCGTAGAACAAAAACAATATATTTTTAGCATGAGTGAATGACAGGTCTTATTTCAGGCATCTAACCATAAACACGTTCAAAAAACCGTTGACTTCAAGAAAAGGTAACTGGAAGTGGTGAAATGCTGACTTGTTTCTATGTTGGCGGACCCATTCCTGCACCACTCTATTGCCTAATTGAAATGTAATTGTTAAATGTTTCTCCACTCAGTGTGAAACGTAGAGGCACCGCTGAGCCAGATAAAGAGGAGGAACCGCTCCAATACACAGAGTAAGTCTATGGTCTAAAAACGAGTGCTGTATTTGGGCAAACAGCTTCAACGCCCGCTCTAAATGTTTTCCTCCCTCTGTGCGTCAGGCCCCCTGTCCAGATCAGTAAGAGAACAGCCAATCACAGCGCAGCACCACAAATCAAGGAGCCTAAGAGGGAGTTGGGCTGCAGCGTGTGGAAGGGGGTCCGGCTGCTGCTGCTGCTAGCCGTGTTAGCAGCAACAGTCTACTACGCATACTGCCGGGTGGTCAACAATGAAGAGGATCCTTTTGGGATTCAATGATCGGATGTTATCATGTCATTTCTTCTCCAATAGTGTCAGCAGTAGAGAGAGTGACCACATGCCTTAAAGGCAGGAACATTCTAGTTCTCTGTGTCACTAAGTCAGTGAAATGAACAAAACCAGACAGAGTATGATCTGTGTAGGAAGAGCCTTTTGGGAGGGGGGCTATCAGACTCCCCTCCCCCTGACCAACAACAAATTATTGTTTTCAATCATTTGTCTTTTATAATAAATATATATTTTTATTGAAATGGTGTCCCTCAATCATGTTTAGTTCAATTACTGCATTTCTGAATGTAGCGGTGTCATTTTGGTGGTGAAGGTTTTATTTGTAGCATTGATTGGTCCAAAATGTGAGCAGATTGCCTGTCAATCATACAGGTCATATTGTTTGTGCTTTGTTAGGTATTTGACAATGCCTAAAAAATATCTCTGTTCGATCCAAATATCCCACAATTAAAATATTTTAATAGCTTTTAGTACACTTTGTGGATGTTTTGTCTTTTTCTTGCCTAAGTTTGTTTGTTCTTTTTACCTGCACCTTTAGATTTTCATTGAAATGTGTACTTCTGTCCTACAAAGGCAGTGCACAATTTCTCCAGTGTAACGAGAGACACTTCCAAAAACCATACCACGTCTGAAAACCATAGCTTGCAACAATATGTTGTTCACTGGTGGTCGAGGTGACCCAAAAACATAACTCGAGAAGCAGACCCACAAATCTGACTGTTCCTGCTCTCATTTCTGGCTATTTTTTAATTAAATGTGAACACCAAGCCTGTTCCTCCAAGAATACACACACACACACACACTGAAGTATATATTGTCAAAGTCCCACATACACCATCCTCTGGCCCAAATACTACAGCAACAATGTAGATTAATCCGCCACGGAAAATAGTCCCAAACTAAGTTTTCCATCTTCAATAGAACCAGGGGGCGTGTGGCTGAGAGTGACAGACAGGTTAGGGAACCATTAGGGAAGAATTAGTTGATAATAGTACAAAATAAAGAATAATGTATTCTCCTTTTCTTTGCTTTCTTGCAAAGCATGTCAAACTATGTTTTCCCTGAGTGCAGAGACCAGGTTAATCATTTTTTATTTTGCAGCTGCTCTATGAATTGTTTTGATAGTGAGATAATATACAGTATGTGATCATATCATGTGGTGCAACAGGCTGCAGGCCCTCTTAATAGCGCTTCCAATCAAAAATCAAAGGCTGTTGTGTAGTTGGGTTAATAAATATGAATGTATACATACGTTCCCCTGCTCTGAGAGTTTTTGAGCTTTCTGTAAAAAAATAATTGGAGATGAATTCCTAAAGGACGCAAAAATGCAATCGAGCTCAGAACAAGAGTTAAATATTTGCAGAATAGAAGACACGTTTCTATTCATACTGTCAAATACACATACAACTATTTAGTTACAAAATGTAAGATTTATTCCAACAATCTAACATGTGAACAAAAATATATTTACAAGATCAAAATAATTGTTCTGCATTAGTCTGTTGGAATCTTATTATCTCACGGCAGTGCTTATGTGATTGAGTTGAGGTTTTTGGTAGTCAATCGTTGGTTGCATTGAGTTCAACAGCAGTGAGTGGAGGTTAGTCCGCGGTCCCTCAGGTTATCTGGGTTTCCCCATGAATCCACAAAAGCCTCTCACTGCTGATGTGATTGTAGATCCATTGAATCCTTTCAGGGTGAGTCAGCTGGTGGAGCAGGGAGCTGATCAGAAGTTATAAACAGCTGCTGCCTGTCCCACCATTAGTCTTAGCTTTGAAGACTTTGAGATGTCAGATAGGTCTTTGTTTTGCTCCTGTGACAGGTGGCTGAAGACTAAAAGCCTGAAGTCTTGTTGAGGTTGTTGGGCAGGAGGGAGAGATGATGCTCTGGCAACATCACAGGTGACATTGGTGACCTGGGAAGTCAAACAAGAACAAGCTTTACGACATAAGAAAGGCTTCTGGACGAGATTTGTATATTTTGAATTGTCAAAATGTAAAGACAAATGTTGGCATTTACATGCACTGATACTGCAAGATAAAACATATGTCCTCTTTATGCTAAACATCCTAAATGTGTTCTTGTCAATTTCAATTTATTCTTGACATTTTGATTTGATCCTGGACATTTTGATCCACTTCTGGACTGTGCTCTCGACTACCATTTGTTCTCAACACTTCCTCCTGTCTTTGCTCCTCTCTATCCCGTTATACTCTTCCATAGTAATGGCCTACCTGACAGAGTATCCCTCGAATCCCAGTGCTGTGATGAAGATGTTGACGAGGACGGTGAAAAAGACGAACAACGTGGCTGCGTTGTTCATCCTGTTTAACTTGGCGTGTTTCCTCACATCGTTCAGATCGTATTTCACTGCTGGCACAGAATCACATAGAGCAACAACTGAATGAGCCACATGAAGCTGATGAGCCAGAGGGGCAGAGAGCCAGAGACACAGAGGGACGACCTTATGACCTTTTATTGAAGGAAACTGGTGTTGTGTTTTCGTGATGAGACAAAGATGGAGCTTGCTTTCAACTTGGATTGCCCTCTCTTGATTTATCACAGATTACATATAACTAGATGAAGTAATCAGTATACTAAAAAGAAAGGTCACTTTATTCCCTTACAGATATATTTAAAACAATGTGTAATCAGATTACTGATACATTTTTCAAAAACGGGGGTTATTAGGAGGAATACAAAGTTACAATATATATATATACATATGAGTAGCTGGACACCTGATTTATTATCCAAAAATACTGTGTTTGCTTTTAATAAATGTTTTAAACTAATAAAGAATGTGTAAACTCTACTATTCTGTGGGCCTAGTTTAAAAACTAAGACATTTTTTATACAAAACTCCTTGTTTTCTTCTTAGATCATATCGTTTTGTTGCTTTACATAATAACCTTAAGTAGAGAAAATATGATTATTATTTATTTTCTCTCTTATATATCTGCATTGCATTTGATATTGAGGTACAGTAACCATACAGTAGCTGAAAGTAATCAGGTTACTTTTATATTGATACATAGATGAAGTTACTGATTACATTGTTTGAAATGTAAGTTAGGTTCCATTGTTTAAGTAACTCTCTTCACCCTGTCTGTTAAAACACATGCACATGATTATTTTCCCCTTACACAGTTAAGATTCCAGGATCAGAGTTCTGCATTTAAATTGGAACAGAGGGAATAATAACAATGGAGATGCAAAGAGTGACTTGCCGATAAAGATGAGGAGCAGCCCCACCATCACTTGTAGAGTGATGGACAGAGACAGCAGAACGAGGAGGGGCAGGTAGAACCGGTAGTGAGGCCCCACGTAGAGGACGCTCTTCAGCTGGGACGAGTTGGCCATCAGCAGGGCCACGTCCAACATGCTCTGAGCCGCACTCTTCTTCGTGGCGTAGTGATTCATGTTGATGGGCCGGCCCGCTTTCCCATGGGGGGCTGGCCCTGCCTGCAGGAGAGGAGAGGAGAGGAGGATGTTAGGTTCCAGGTCACACAGGTGCTATTTTACAGCCATAGTCCCATGGATGAATTACTGGCCATATCAAAATCAAATAATTGGACACAGGCACAGGGGCCAAATGTGTCAGTGGACTCCCTCGTCTTCAACTAGAAAATATAATTTGAAGAAAAAGTACGTACCAGCCAGCTAGAGACTCAAAGTAACAACAAAGAGATTTAAAACAGCTGCAAAGAGACTGACATCTTTGAAAAGGGGGAAATAAAGATACATAAAACGGATTCCAAAGACACACAACAATTACAACAAGACACACAACAACTACAAGAGATACAAATACAAAGAGATACAAAGCAACTACAAAGAGACACAAAACAACTACAAAGAGACACAAAAACACTACAAAGAGACACAAAACAACTACAAAGAAACGCAAAACAACTACAAAGATACACAAAGCAACTACAAAGAGACGCAAAACAACTACAAAGAGACGCAAAACAACGACAAAGAGATACAAAACAACTACAAAGAGACACAAAGCAACTACAAAGAGATACAAAACAACTACAAAGAGACACAAAGCAACTACAAAGACACGCAAAACAACTAAAAGAGACACAAAACAACTACAAAGAGATACAAAAAAACTACAAAGAGACGCAAAAACACTACAAAGAAATACAAAACAACTACAAAGAGATACAAAACAACTACAAAGAGACACAAAACAACTACAAAGAGACACCAAGCAACTACAAAGAGATACAAAACAACTACAAAGAGACGCAAAACAACTAGAAAGAGACACAAAGCAACTACAAAGAGAAGCAAAACAACTACAAAGAGACGCAAAACAACTACAAAGAGACACAAAGCAACTACAAAGAGATACAAAACAACTACAAAGAGACACAAAGCAACTACAAAGAGATACAAAACAACTACAAAGAGACACAAAACAACTACAAAGAGATAAAAAACAACTACAAAGAGATACAAAACAACTACAAAGAGACGCAAAAACACTACAAAGAGACACAAAACAACTACAAAGAGACGCAAAACAACTACAAAGAGACACAAAACAACTACAAAGAGACACAAAACAACTACAAAGAGATACAAAACAACTACAAAGAGATACAATGCAACTACAAAGAGACACAAAACAACTACAAAGAGATACAAAACAACTACAAAGAGACACAAAACAACTACAAAGAGATACAAAACAACTACAAAGAAATACAAAACAACTACAAAGAGACACAAAACAACTACAAAGAGATTAAAAACAACTACAAAGAGATACAAAACAACTACAAAGAGACGCAAAAACACTACAAAGAGACACAAAACAACTACAAAGAGATACAATGCAACTACAAAGAGACACAAAACAACTACAGAGAGACGCAAAAACACTACAAAGAGATACAAAACAACTACAAAGAGATACAATGCAACTACAAAGAGACACAAAACAACTACAGAGATACAAAACAACTACAAAGAGACATAAAACAACTACAAAGAGATACAAAACAACTACAAAGAGATACAATGCAACTACAAAGACACACAAAACAACTACAAAGAGACACAAAACAACTACAAAGAGACGCAAAAACACTACAAAGAGACACAAAACAACTACAAAGAGATAAAAAACAACTACAAAGAGATACAAAACAACTACAAAGAGACGCAAAAACACTACAAAGAGACACAAAACAACTACAAAGAGATACAAAACAACTACAAAGAAATACAAAACAACTACAAAGAGACACAAAACAACTACAAAGAGATTAAAAACAACTACAAAGAGATACAAAACAACTACAAAGAGACGCAAAAACACTACAAAGAGACACAAAACAACTACAAAGAGATACAATGCAACTACAAAGAGACACAAAACAACTACAGAGAGACGCAAAAACACTACAAAGAGATACAAAACAACTACAAAGAGATACAATGCAACTACAAAGAGACACAAAACAACTACAGAGATACAAAACAACTACAAAGAGACATAAAACAACTACAAAGAGATACAAAACAACTACAAAGAGATACAATGCAACTACAAAGACACACAAAACAACTACAAAGAGACGCAAAACAACTACAAAGAGACACAAAACAACTACAAAGAGATACAAAACAACTACAAAGAGATACAATGCAACTACAAAGAGACACAAAACAACTACAAAGAGACGCAAAAACACTACAAAGAGACACAAAAAAACTACAAAGAGACGCAAAACAACTACAAAGAGACACAAAACAACTACAAAGAGATACAAAACAACTACAAAGAGACACAAAACAACTACAAAGAGATAAAAAACAACTACAAAGAGATACAAAACAACTACAAAGAGACGCAAAAACACTACAAAGAGACACAAAACAACTACAAAGAGACACAAAACAACTACAAAGAGATACAAAACAACTACAAAGAGATACAATGCAACTACAAAGAGACACAAAACAACTACAAAGAGATACAAAACAACTACAAAGAGACACAAAACAACTACAAAGAGATACAAAACAACTACAAAGAAATACAAAACAACTACAAAGAGACACAAAACAACTACAAAGAGATTAAAAACAACTACAAAGAGATACAAAACAACTACAAAGAGACGCAAAAACACTACAAAGAGACACAAAACAACTACAAAGAGATACAATGCAACTACAAAGAGACACAAAACAACTACAGAGAGACGCAAAAACACTACAAAGAGATACAAAACAACTACAAAGAGATACAATGCAACTACAAAGAGACACAAAACAACTACAGAGATACAAAACAACTACAAAGAGACATAAAACAACTACAAAGAGATACAAAACAACTACAAAGAGATACAATGCAACTACAAAGACACACAAAACAACTACAAAGAGATACAATGCAACTAAAAAGAGACACAAAACAACTACAAAGAGATACAAAACAACTGCAAAGAGATACGAAAACAATACAAAGAGATACAAAACAACTAAAAGAGACACAAAACAACTACAAAGAGACACAAAGCAACTACAAAGAGATACAAAACAACTACAAAGAGATACAAAACAACTACAAAGAGACGCAAAACAACTACAAAGAGATACAAAACAACTACAAAGAGACACAAAACAACTACAAAGAGACGCAAAACAACTACAAAGAGACACAAAGCAACTACGAAGAGACGCAAAAATACTACAAAGAGATACAAAACAACTACAAAGAGATACAAAACAACTACAAAGAGATACAAAACAACTACAAAGAGACGCAAAACAACTAAAAGACACACAAAACAACTACAAAGAGACACAAAGCAACTAAAAAGAGACGCAAAACAACTACAAAGAGATACAAAACAACTACAAAGATACACAAAAAAACTACAAAGAGACACAAAACAACTACAAAGAGACACAAAAACACTACAAAGAGATACAAAACCACTAGAAAGAGACACAAAACAACTACAAAGAGACACAAAAACACTACAAAGAGACGCAAAACAACTACAAAGAGACGCAAAACAACTACAAAGAGATACAAAACAACTACAAAGAGATACAAAGCAACTACAAAGAGACACAAAACAACTACAAATAGATACAAAACAACTACAAATAGATACAAAACAACTACAAAGAGACACAAAACAACTACAAAGAGATACAATGCAACTACAAAGAGACACACAACAACTACAAAGACATACAATGCAACTACAAAGAGACACAAAACAACTACAAAGAGATACATAGCAACTACAAAGAGACACAAAACAACTACAAAGAGATACAAAACAACTACAAAGAGATGCAAAACAACTATAAAGAGACGCAAAACAACTACAAAGAGATACAAAACAACTACAAAGAGACACAAAACAACTACAAAGAGATACAAAACAACTACAAAGAGACACAAAACAACTACAAAGAGACGCAAAACAACTACAAAGAGATACAAAACAACTACAAAGAGACGCAAAACAACTACTAAGAGACGCAAAACAACTACAAAGAGATACAAAACAACTACAAAGAGACACAAAAACACTACAAAGAGACATAAAACTACTACAAATAGATACACAACAACTACAAAGAGACGCAAAACAACTACAAAGAGATACAAAACAACTAAAAACAGACACAGAACAACTAGAAAGAGACGCAAAAACACTACAAAGAGATACAAAACAACTACAAAGAGATACAATGCAACTACAAAGAGACACAAAACAACTACAAATAGACACAAAACAACTACAAAGAGATACAATGCAACTACAAAGAGACATAAAACAACTACAAAGAGATAGAAAGCAACTACAAAGAGACACAAAACAACTACAAAGAGATACAAAACAACTACAAAGAGATACAATGCAACTACAAAGAGACACAAAACAACTACAAAGAGATACAAAGCAACTACAAAAAGACACAAAACAACTACAAAGAGACACAAAACAACTACAAATAGACACAAAAACACTACAAAGATATACAAAGCAACTACAAAGAGACACAAAACAACTACAAAGAGATACAAAGCAACTACAAAGAGACACAAAACAACTAAAAGAGACACAAAACAACTACAAGAGACACAAAAACACTACAAAGAGACACAAAACAACTACAAAGAGACACAAAAACACTAAAAAGAGATACAAAGCAACTACAAAGAGACACAAAACAACTACAAAGAGACACACAACAACTACAAAGAGACACAAAACAACTACAAAGAGATACAAAACGACTACAAAGAGATACAAAACAACTACAAAAAGACACAAAACAACTACAAAGAGATACAAAGCAACTACAAAGAGACACAAAACAACTAAAAGAGACACAAAACAACTACAAGAGACACAAAAACACTACAAAGAGACACAAAACAACTACAAAGAGACACAAAAACACTACAAAGAGATACAAAGCAACTACAAAGAGACACAAACAACTACAAAGAGACACACAACAACTACAAAGAGACACAAAACAACTACAAAGAGATAAAAAACAACTACAAAGAGGTACAAAACAACTACAAAGAGACACAAAACCACTACAAAGAGACACAAAAACACTACAAAGAGACACAAATCACTACAAAAAGATACAAAACAACTACAAAGAGAAACAAAACAACTACAAAGAGATACAAAACAACTACAAAGAGACACAAAGCAACTTCAAAGAGATACAAAACAATACAAAGAGACACAAAACAAGACGCAAAACAACTACAAAGAGATACAAAAAAACTACAAAGAGACACAAAACAACTACAAAGAGATAGAAAGCAACTACAAAGAGACACAAAACAACTAAAAAGAGATAGAAAGCAACTACAAAGAGACACAAAACAACTACAAAGAGATACAAAAAAACTACAAAGAGACACAAAAACAATACAAAGAGACACAAAAACACTACAAAGAGACACAAAACAACTACAAAGAGACACAAAGCAAATACAAAGAGACACAAAACAACTACAAAGAGACACAAAACAACTACAAAGAGACACAAAACAACTACAAAGAGACACAAAAACACTACAAAGATATACAAAGCAACTACAAAGAGACACAAAACAACTACAAAGAGATACAATGCAACTACAAAGAGACACAAAACAACTACAAAGAGATACAAAACAACTACAAATAGATACAAAACAACTACAAGAGACACAAAAACACTCCAAAGAGACACAAAACAACTACAAAGAGACACAAAAACACTACAAAGAGATACATAGCAACTACAAAGAGACACAAAACAACTACAAAGAGACACAAAACAACTACAAAGAGACGCAAAACAACTACAAAGAGATACAAAACAACTACAAAGAGACACAAAACAACTACAAAGAGATACAAAACAACTACAAAGAAATACAAAACAACTACAAAGAGACACAAAGCAACTACAAAGAGACGCAAAAAAACTACAAAGAGATACAAAGCAACTACGAAAAGACACAAAACAACTACAAAGAGACACAAAACAACTACAAAGAGACACAAAACCACTAGAAAGAGACACAAAAACACTACAAATATATATAAAGCAACTACAAAAGAGACACAAAACAACTACAAACAGATACAATGCAACTACAAAGACACACAAGGCAACTACAAAGAGACACACAAAAACTACAAAGAGATACAATGTAACTACAAAGACACACAAAACAACTACAAAGAGATACAATGCCACTACAAAGAGACACAAAACAACTACAAAGAGATACAAAACAACTACAAAGAGATACAAAGCAACTACAAAGAGAGACAAAGCAACTACAAAAAGACACAAAACAACTACAAAGAGACACAAAACATCTACAAAGAGATACAAAGCAACTACAAAGAGATACAAAACAACCACAAAGAGATACAAAGCAACTACAAAGAGACACACCACAACTACAAAGAGATACAATGCAACTACAAAGAGACACAAAACAACTACAAAGAGATACAAAACAACTACAAATAGATACAAAACAACTACAAGAGACACAAAAACACTACAAAGAGACACAAAACAACAACAAAGAGACACACAAACACTACAAAGAGATACAAAGCAACTACAAAGAGACACAAAACAACTACAAAGAGACACAAAACAACTACAAAGAGACACAAAAACACTACAAAGATATATAAAGCAACTACAAAGAGACACAAAACAACTACAAAGAGATACAATGCAACTACAAAGAGACACAAAGCAACTACAAAGAGACACACAATAACTGCAAAGAGATACAATGCAACTACAAAGAGACATAAAAACAACTACAAAGAGACACAAAACAACTACAAAGAGATATATAGCAACTACAAAGAGACACAAAGCAACTATAAAGAGACACAAAATAACTACAAAGAGATACAATGCAACTACAAAGAGACACAAAACAACTACAAAGAGATACAAAACAACTACAAAGAGACACAAAACAACTACAAAGAGATACAAAACAACTACAAAGAGACACAAAGAGACGCAAAACAACTACAAAGAAATACAAAACAACTACAAAGAGACACAAAGCAACTACAAAGAGACGCAAAACAACTACAAAGAGATACAAAGCAACTACAAAAAGACACAAAACAACTACAAAGAGACACAAAACAACTACAAAGAGACACAAAACAACTACAAAGAGACACAAAAACACTACAAATATATATAAAGCAACTACAAAAGAGACACAAAACAACTACAAAGAGATACAATGCAACTACAAAGACACACAAGACAACTACAAAGAGACACACAAAAACTACAAAGAGATACAATGTAACTACAAAGACACACAAAAAAACTACAAAGAGATACAATGCAACTACAAAGAGACACAAAACAACTACAAAGAGATACAAAACAACTATAAAGAGATACAAAGCAACTACAAAGAGAGACAAAGCAACTACAAAAAGACACAAAACAACTACAAAGAGACACAAAACATCTACAAAGAGATACAAAGCAACTACAAAGAGATACAAAACAACTACAAAGAGATACAAAGCAACTACAAAGAGATACAAAACAACTACAAATAGATACAAAACAACTACAAGAGACACAAAACAACTACAAAGAGACACAAAACAACTACCAAGAGATACAAAACAACTACAAAGAAATACAAAACAACTACAAAGAGACACAAAGCAACTACAAAGAGACGCAAAAAAACTACAAAGAGATACAAAGCAACTACAAAAAGACACAAAACAACTACAAAGAGACACAAAACAACTACAAAGAGACACAAAACCACTACAAAGAGACACAAAAACACTACAAATATATATAAAGCAACTACAAAAGAGACACAAAACAACTACAAACAGATACAATGCAACTACAAAGACACACAAGGCAACTACAAAGAGACACACAAAAACTACAAAGAGATACAATGTAACTACAAAGACACACAAAACAACTACAAAGAGATACAATGCCACTACAAAGAGACACAAAACAACTACAAAGAGATACAAAACAACTACAAAACAACTACAAAGAGATACAAAGCAACTACAAAGAGAGACAAAGCAACTACAAAAAGACACAAAACAACTACAAAGAGACACAAAACATCTACAAAGAGATACAAAGCAACTACAAAGAGATACAAAACAACCACAAAGAGATACAAAGCAACTACAAAGAGACACAACACAACTACAAAGAGATACAATGCAACTACAAAGAGACACAAAACAACTACAAAGAGATACAAAACAACTACAAATATATACAAAACAACTACAAGAGACACAAAAACACTACAAAGAGACACAAAACAACTACAAAGAGACACACAAACACTACAAAGAGATACAAAGCAACTACAAAGAGACACAAAACAACTACAAAGAGACACAAAACAACTACAAAGAGACACAAAAACACTACAAAGATATATAAAACAACTACAAAGAGACACAAAACAACTACAAAGAGATACAATGCAACTACAAAGAGACACAAAGCAACTACAAAGAGACACAAAATAACTGCAAAGAGATACAATGCAACTACAAAGAGACATAAAAATAACTACAAAGAGACACAAAACAACTAAAAAGAGATATATAGCAACTACAAAGAGACACAAAGCAACTATAAAGAGACACAAAATAACTACAAAGAGATACAATGCAACTACAAAGAGACACAAAACAACTACAAAGAGACACAAAACAACTACAAAGAGATACAAAACAACTACAAAGAGACACAAAACAACTACAAAGAGACACAAAACAACTACAAAGAGATACAATGCAACTACAAAGAGACACAAAGCAACTACAAAGAGACACAAAATAACTACAAAGAGATACAATGCAACTACAAAGAGACATAAAAACAACTACAAAGAGATACAAAGCAACTACAAAGAGACACAAAACAACTACAAAGAGACACAAAAACACTACAAATATATATAAAGCAACTACAAAAGAGACACAAAACAACTACAAAGAGATACAATGCAACTACAAAGACACACAAGACAACTACAAAGAGACACACAAAAACTACAAAGAGATACAATGTAACTACAAAGACACACAAAACAACTACAAAGAGATACAATGCAACTACAAAGAGATACAAAACAACTACAAAAAGACACAAAACAACTACAAAAAGACACAAAACAATTACAAAGAGACACAAAAACACTACAAAGAGATACAAAGCAACTACAAAGAGATAAAATGCAACAACAAAGAGACACAAAACAACTACAAAGAGATACAAAACAACTACAAATAGATACAAAACAACTACAAGAGACACAAAAACACTACAAAGAGACACAAAACAACTACAAAGAGACACAAAAACACTACAAAGAGATACAAAGCAACTACAAAGAGACACAAAACAACTACAAAGAGACACAAAACAACTACAAAGAGACACAAAAACACTACAACTATATATAAAGCAACTACAAAAGAGACACAAAACAACTACAAAGAGATACAATGCAACTACAAAGACACACAAGACAACTACAAAGAGACACACAAAAACTACAAAGAGATACAATTTAACTACAAAGACACACAAAACAACTACAAAGAGATACAATGCAACTACAAAGAGATACAAAACAACTACAAAAAGACACAAAACAACTACAAAAAGACACAAAACAATTACAAAGAGACACAAAAACACTACAAAGAGATACAAAGCAACTACAAAGAGATACAAAACAACTACAAAGAGATACAAAGCAACTACAAAGAGACACAACACAACTACAAAGAGATAAAATGCAACAACAAAGAGACACAAAACAACTACAAAGAGATACAAAACAACTACAAATAGATACAAAACAACTACAAGAGACACAAAAACACTACAAAGAGACACAAAACAACTACAAAGAGACACAAAAACACTACAAAGAGATACAAAGCAACTACAAAGAGACACAAAACAACTACAAAGAGACACAAAACAACTACAAAGAGACACAAAAACACTACAAAGATATATAAAGCAACTACAAAGAGACACAAAACAACTACAAAGAGATACAATGCAACTACATAGAGACACAAAGCAACTACAAAGAGACACAAAATAACTACAAAGAGATACAATGCAACTACAAAGAGACACAAAACAACTACAAAGAGATACAAAGCAACTACAAAGAGACACAAAACAACTAAAAGAGACACAAAAACACTACAAAAAGACACAAAACAACTACAAAGAGACACAAAACAACTACAAAGAGACACAAAACAACTACAAAGAGATACAAAGCAACTACCAAGAGACACAAAACAACTACAAAGAGATACATAGCAACTACAAAGAGATACAAAACAACTACAAAAAGACACAAAACAACTACAAAGAGACACAAAACAACTACAAAGAGACACAACACAACTACAAAGAGACACAAAAACCCTACAAAGATATACAAAGCAACTACAAAGAGATACAATGTAACTACAAAGAGACACAAAACAACTACAAAGAGATACAATGCAACTACAAAGAGACACAAAACAACTACAAAGAGATACAAAACAACTACAAAGAGATGCAAAAACAC
The DNA here is from genome assembly GCF_949606895.1 of Notothenia rossii. Lineage (NCBI taxonomy): Eukaryota > Metazoa > Chordata > Actinopteri > Perciformes > Nototheniidae > Notothenia > Notothenia rossii. The sequence continues at coordinate 41,815,044 of NC_136902.1, forward strand.
TACAAAGAGACACAAAAACACTACAAAGAGACACAAAACAACTACAAAGAGACACAAAAACACTACAAAGAGATACAAAGCAACTACAAAGAGACACAAAACAACTACAAAGAGACACAAAACAACTACAAAGAGACACAAAAACACTACAAAGATATATAAAGCAACTACAAAGAGACACAAAACAACTACAAAGAGAAACAATGCAACTACAAAGAGACACAAAGCAACTACAAAGAGACACAAAATAACTACAAAGAGATACAATGCAACTACAAAGAGACATAAAAACAACTAGAAAGAGATACAAAGCAACTACAAAGAGACACAAAACAACTAAAAGAGACACAAAACACTACAAAAAGACACAAAACAACTACAAAGAGACACAAAACAACTACAAAGAGACACAAAACAACTACAAAGAGATACAAAGCAACTACAAAGAGACACAAAAAAACTACAAAGAGATACATAGCAACTACAAATGGACACAAAGCAACTACAAGGAGACACAAAATAACTACAAAGAGATACAATGCAACTACAAAGAGACACAAAACAACTACAAAGAGATACAAAACAACTACAAAGAGACACAAAACAACTACAAAGAGATACAAAACAACTACAAAGAGACACAAAACAACTACAAAGAGATACAAAACAACTACAAAGAAATACAAAACAACTACAAAGAGACACAAAGCAACTACAAAGAGACGCAAAACAACTACAAAGAGATACAAAGCAACTACAAAAAGACACAAAACAACTACAAAGAGACACACAAAAACTACAAAGAGATACAATGTAACTACAAAGACACACAAAACAACTACAAAGAGATACAATGCAACTACAAAGAGATACAAAAACACTACAAAAAGACACAAAACAACTACAAAAAGACACAAAAAAACTACAAAGAGACACAAAAACACTACAAAGAGATACAAAGCAACTACAAAGAGATACAAAACAACTACAAAGAGATACAAAGCAACTACAAAGAGACACAACACAACTACAAAGAGATAAAATGCAACAACAAAGAGACACAAAACAACTACAAAGAGATACAAAACAACTACAAATAGATACAAAACAACTACAAGAGACACAAAACAACTACAAAGAGACACAAAAACACTACAAAGAGATACAAAGCAACTACAAAGAGACACAAAACAACTACAAAGAGACACAAAACAACTACAAAGAGACACAAAAACACTACAAAGATATATAAAGCAACTACAAAGAGACACAAAAACACTACAAAGAGATACAAAGCAACTACAAAGAGATACAAAACAACTACAAAGAGATACAAAGCAACTACAAAGAGACACAACACAACTACAAAGAGATAAAATGCAACAACAAAGAGACACAAAACAACTACAAAGAGATACAAAACAACTACAAATAGATACAAAACAACTACAAGAGACACAAAAACACTACAAAGAGACACAAAACAACTACAAAGAGACACAAAAACACTACAAAGAGATACAAAGCAACTACAAAGAGACACAAAACAACTACAAAGAGACACAAAACAACTACAAAGAGACACAAAAACACTACAAAGATATATAAAGCAACTACAAAGAGACACAAAACAACTACAAAGAGATACAATGCAACTACATAGAGACACAAAGCAACTACAAAGAGACACAAAATAACTACAAAGAGATACAATGCAACTACAAAGAGACACAAAACAACTACAAAGAGATACAAAGCAACTACAAAGAGACACAAAACAACTAAAAGAGACACAAAAACACTACAAAAAGACACAAAACAACTAGAAAGAGACACAAAACAACTACAAAGAGACACAAAACAACTACAAAGAGATACAAAGCAACTACCAAGAGACACAAAACAACTACAAAGAGATACATAGCAACTACAAAGAGAGGCAAAACAACTACAAAAAGACACAAAACAACTACAAAGAGACACAAAACAACTACAAAGAGACACAACACAACTACAAAGAGACACAAAAACCCTACAAAGATATACAAAGCAACTACAAAGAGATACAATGCAACTACAAAGAGACACAAAACAACTACAAAGAGATACAATGCAACTACAAAGAGACACAAAACAACTACAAAGAGATACAAAACAACTACAAAGAGATGCAAAAACACTACAAAGAGACACAAAAACACTACAAAGAGACACAAAACAACTACAAAGAGACACAAAAACACTACAAAGAGATACAAAGCAACTACAAAGAGACACAAAACAACTACAAAGAGACACAAAACAACTACAAAGAGACACAAAAACACTACAAAGATATATAAAGCAACTACAAAGAGACACAAAACAACTACAAAGAGATACAATGCAACTACAAAGAGACACAAAGCAACTACAAAGAGACACAAAATAACTACAAAGAGATACAATGCAACTACAAAGAGACATAAAAACAACTACAAAGAGATACAAAGCAACTACAAAGAGACACAAAACAACTAAAAGAGACACAAAACACTACAAAAAGACACAAAACAACTACAAAGAGACACAAAACAACTACAAAGAGGCACAAAACAACTACAAAGAGATACAAAGCAACTACAAAGAGACACAAAAAAACTACAAAGAGATACATAGCAACTACAAATGGACACAAAGCAACTACAAGGAGACACAAAATAACTACAAAGAGATACAATGCAACTACAAAGAGACACAAAACAACTACAAAGAGATACAAAACAACTACAAAGAGACACAAAACAACTACAAAGAGATACAAAACAACTACAAAGAGACACAAAACAACTACAAAGAGATACAAAACAACTACAAAGAAATACAAAACAACTAGAAAGAGACGCAAAACAACTACAAAGAGATACAAAGCAACTACAAAAAGACACAAAACAACTACAAAGAGACACAAAAACACTACAAATATATATAAAGCAACTACAAAAGAGACACAAAACAACTACAAAGAGATACAATGCAACTACAAAGACACACAAGACAACTACAAAGAGACACACAAAAACTACAAAGAGATACAATGTAACTACAAAGACACACAAAACAACTACAAAGAGATACAATGCAACTACAAAGAGATACAAAAACACTACAAAAAGACACAAAACAACTACAAAAAGACACAAAAAAACTACAAAGAGACACAAAAACACTACAAAGAGATACAAAGCAACTACAAAGAGATACAAAACAACTACAAAGAGATACAAAGCAACTACAAAGAGACACAACACAACTACAAAGAGATAAAATGCAACAACAAAGAGACACAAAACAACTACAAAGAGATACAAAACAACTACAAATAGATACAAAACACTACAAAGAGACACAAAACAACTACAAAGAGACACAAAAACACTACAAAGAGATACAAAGCAACTACAAAGAGACACAAAACAACTACAAAGAGACACAAAACAACTACAAAGAGACACAAAAACACTACAAAGATATATAAAGCAACTACAAAGAGACACAAAACAACTACAAAGAGATACAATGCAACTACATAGAGACACAAAGCAACTACAAAGAGACACAAAATAACTACAAAGAGATACAATGCAACTACAAAGAGACACAAAACAACTACAAAGAGATACAAAGCAACTACAAAGAGACACAAAACAACTAAAAGAGACACAAAAACACTACAAAAAGACACAAAACAACTACAAAGAGACACAAAACAACTACAAAGAGATACAAAGCAACTACCAACTGACACAAAACAACTACAAAGAGATACATAGCAACTACAAAGAGACGCAAAACAACTACAAAAAGACACAAAACAACTACAAAGAGACACAAAACAACTACAAAGAGACAGAAAACAACTACAAAGAGACACAAAAACCCAACAAAGATATACAAAGCAACGACAAAGAGACACAAAACAACTATAAAAGAGATACAATGCAACTACAAAGAGACACAAAACCACTACAAAGAGACACAAAACAACTACAAAGAGATACAATGCAACTACAAAGAGACACAAAACAACTACAAAGAGATACAAAGCAACTACAAAGAGACACAAAACAACTAAAAGAGACACAAAAACACCACAAAGAGAAACAAAACAACTACAAAGAGACACAAAAACACTACAAAGAGAGACAAAGCAACTACAAAGAGACACAAAACAACTACAAAGAGACACAAAACAACTACAAAGAGACACAAAAACACTACAAAGATATATAAAGCAACTACAAAGAGACACAAAACAACTACAAAGAGATACAATGCAACTACATAGAGACACAAAGCAACTACAAAGAGACACAAAATAACTACAAAGAGATACAATGCAACTACAAAGAGACACAAAACAACTACAAAGAGATACAAAGCAACTACAAAGAGACACAAAACAACTAAAAGAGACACAAAAACACTACAAAAAGACACAAAACAACTACAAAGAGACACAAAACAACTACAAAGAGACACAAAACAACTACAAAGAGATACAAAGCAACTACCAAGAGACACAAAACAACTACAAAGAGATACATAGCAACTACAAAGAGAGGCAAAACAACTACAAAAAGACACAAAACAACTACAAAGAGACACAAAACAACTACAAAGAGACACAACACAACTACAAAGAGACACAAAAACCCAACAAAGATATACAAAGCAACTACAAAGAGATACAATGCAACTACAAAGAGACACAAAACAACTACAAAGAGATACAATGCAACTACAAAGAGACACAAAACAACTACAAAGAGATACAAAACAACTACAAAGAGATGCAAAAACACTACAAAGAGACACAAAAACACTACAAAGAGACACAAAACAACTACAAAGAGACACAAAAACACTACAAAGAGATACAAAGCAACTACAAAGAGACACAAAACAACTACAAAGAGACACAAAACAACTACAAAGAGACACAAAAACACTACAAAGATATATAAAGCAACTACAAAGAGACACAAAACAACTACAAAGAGATACAATGCAACTACAAAGAGACACAAAGCAACTACAAAGAGACACAAAATAACTACAAAGAGATACAATGCAACTACAAAGAGACATAAAAACAACTACAAAGAGATACAAAGCAACTACAAAGAGACACAAAACAACTAAAAGAGACACAAAACACTACAAAAAGACACAAAACAACTACAAAGAGACACAAAACAACTACAAAGAGGCACAAAACAACTACAAAGAGATACAAAGCAACTACAAAGAGACACAAAAAAACTACAAAGAGATACATAGCAACTACAAATGGACACAAAGCAACTACAAGGAGACACAAAATAACTACAAAGAGATACAATGCAACTACAAAGAGACACAAAACAACTACAAAGAGATACAAAACAACTACAAAGAGACACAAAACAACTACAAAGAGATACAAAACAACTACAAAGAGACACAAAACAACTACAAAGAGATACAAAACAACTACAAAGAAATACAAAACAACTAGAAAGAGACGCAAAACAACTACAAAGAGATACAAAGCAACTACAAAAAGACACAAAACAACTACAAAGAGACACAAAAACACTACAAATATATATAAAGCAACTACAAAAGAGACACAAAACAACTACAAAGAGATACAATGCAACTACAAAGACACACAAGACAACTACAAAGAGACACACAAAAACTACAAAGAGATACAATGTAACTACAAAGACACACAAAACAACTACAAAGAGATACAATGCAACTACAAAGAGATACAAAAACACTACAAAAAGACACAAAACAACTACAAAAAGACACAAAAAAACTACAAAGAGACACAAAAACACTACAAAGAGATACAAAGCAACTACAAAGAGATACAAAACAACTACAAAGAGATACAAAGCAACTACAAAGAGACACAACACAACTACAAAGAGATAAAATGCAACAACAAAGAGACACAAAACAACTACAAAGAGATACAAAACAACTACAAATAGATACAAAACACTACAAAGAGACACAAAACAACTACAAAGAGACACAAAAACACTACAAAGAGATACAAAGCAACTACAAAGAGACACAAAACAACTACAAAGAGACACAAAACAACTACAAAGAGACACAAAAACACTACAAAGATATATAAAGCAACTACAAAGAGACACAAAACAACTACAAAGAGATACAATGCAACTACATAGAGACACAAAGCAACTACAAAGAGACACAAAATAACTACAAAGAGATACAATGCAACTACAAAGAGACACAAAACAACTACAAAGAGATACAAAGCAACTACAAAGAGACACAAAACAACTAAAAGAGACACAAAAACACTACAAAAAGACACAAAACAACTACAAAGAGACACAAAACAACTACAAAGAGATACAAAGCAACTACCAACTGACACAAAACAACTACAAAGAGATACATAGCAACTACAAAGAGACGCAAAACAACTACAAAAAGACACAAAACAACTACAAAGAGACACAAAACAACTACAAAGAGACAGAAAACAACTACAAAGAGACACAAAAACCCAACAAAGATATACAAAGCAACGACAAAGAGACACAAAACAACTATAAAAGAGATACAATGCAACTACAAAGAGACACAAAACCACTACAAAGAGACACAAAACAACTACAAAGAGATACAATGCAACTACAAAGAGACACAAAACAACTACAAAGAGATACAAAGCAACTACAAAGAGACACAAAACAACTAAAAGAGACACAAAAACACCACAAAGAGAAACAAAACAACTACAAAGAGACACAAAAACACTACAAAGAGAGACAAAGCAACTACAAAGAGACACAAAACAACTACAAAGAGACACAAAACAACTACAAAGACCAACAAAAACACTACAAAGATATACAAAGCAACTACAAAGAGACACAAAACAACTACAAAGAGATACAATGCAACTACAAAGAGACACAAAACAACTACAAAGAGATACAAAACAACTACAAATAGATACAAAACAACTACAAGAGACACAAAAACACTACAAAGAGACACAAAACAACTAAAAAGAGACACAAAAACACTACAAAGAGATACAAAGCAACTACAAAGAGACACAAAACAACTACAAAGAGACACAAAAAAACTACAAAGAGACACAAAAACACTACAAAGATATACAAAGTAACTACAAAGAGACACAAAACAACTACAAAGAGATACAATGCAACTACAAAGAGACACAAAACAACTACAAAGAGACACAAAACAACTTCAAAGAGATACAATGCAACTACAAAGAGACACAAAACAACTACAAAGAGATACAATGCAACTACAAAGAGACACAAAACAACTACAAAGAGATACAAAACAACTACAAAGAGATGCAAAAACACTACAAAGAGACACAAAACAACTACAAAAAGACCAAAGGTATACAAAGTGACACAATATGTCAATAAAGACTACAAAGCTAAGCGTCTATTTCCTGCTCCTGTGTGGGACAGGGGCCTTGTTTTATTATCTGCCATAACCTTTGCACACTCAATACCCCTTTGACAGCATGGGATAAAATGTTTAACAGTGTTATTTTTTTTTCTCTTTCACAAATCTGAATTCTCTATGTTCATGCGTCACAAAGCTTTAATCAATACACAGACGTGTTATTCATTTTGTTACTATGCTCTTTGTGTACTCGGGTTGTCAGAGAAATGGGAGCGGCACAGCGACAGGTGATAACCTGTTGGCGGGACACACCCACGCGCGCGCACACACACACACACACACACACACACACACACACACACACACACACACACACACACACACACACACACACACACGTACACACACTGTGGGACATTCTTTTCCTGAAACTCAAATAACTTGGCAATTTCTCACACAAACATGTGCAAACATGCATCTGTGATTTGAGTCAAACCAGAGGACAGGTAAGTGTTTCTGTCCCTCTGCTCCACTGAGAGAATGTGTGCTCTGTTTGTTAAACCACATCAGTGGCGAAGGGTTTCTCTCAGGGACGTGCCCTGTCCTGTAACACAGCGAGAGGAGATGTTCCACCTGGGTGAGATCTGTCTGAGTCACACAGCTTTCATTCATCTCGATGAACAGCTGACAACTGTGGACAGAAACACTGATTTCACAAGTCACGGCTGACATTCCTGTGTATAGATAGTGGCTTCCAACCTGGGGGCCAGAAGTCTTCACTCTTCTGTACACTTTGGCTTTTTTTAGTATAACTGGATATTTCAAGCCTTTAACGACTATTCAGATTAAATGTGTTTCTTTGGTTTAACTGGTCAACACCTGTATACGAAGCAGCTGCTAGAGGGGTTCAATAGTCAACACCATTTTTGTTTTGGGCAAAAACAAAAAAAAGTTTGGAACCATAGTGCCAAAGCTGACCTGGTTTTTGGCCCCTCTTTGGATAAGCATGTTTCTCCACATACGTCATCATATAGTCTAATACAGTGATGACGGAGAGTTAGACTTCCATGTGGTGTCACTTAGATCTCCAACAGCATCTAACGTTTATATTCACATGTTTACAGAATGTGTCTGTTCAATGCTATGATCAGTAACAAGATAAGGAACACATAAGGAATACTTTTTATAGTAAGATGATCATCTTCTAAACATCTGCACTTTCAGAAATGTTAGAATCAGCTATTGTTATTCCTCTGCTATTCTCTAACTGCAAAAATTTACAATTACATCCTTAGTACATTCATTAATATTAAGGGTCATAGCTGAAGTTATGAAGTATAACATGAAGCTGCTTATCCTTTGTATCTGATTGAAATATGATCTATTTACAGCCCTTACCAACGTTGTTTAAGTTAGTCACCAGTCCTGTTGTAAAAGACAGAAAGGAATAAAACAGGACAGAAAAAAACAGACAAGACAAAACATAACAAACAAAACAACATTTGAATAGAGCAGTACTGAACATAAAATAGAATAAAAAGTACAACATACAGAAGATCATTAAATAGAACAAACTAAAAAAGGAAAAAAATAAAAGACTGAACAGAACTTTGAAAAAAAGAAAAGATAATAGAAGACAACATAAAATAGAATAGAATTGAAAATAGATTAAATACAGCAGACCATAAACACAAATGAGGATTGAATAGAGCCTTTAATAGAACAAAAATAGAACAGAACATAGAATAGAAAATAATAGAATTTAATAGAATTGAACGAAACATGAAATAGAACGGAATAGAATAGAAGAGATATAATACAAATAAACATCAAACATAAAATAGAATAGAATGGAATAGAATAGAACAGAACATAATAATGTAATAAGTCAGAAGATAGAAAGAACAGTATAGGGAGAAACATTAGATGAAAAAGAATAGAGTAGAGCAGAACATAATAGAACAGTAATGGGAGAGGTTGTCAGTCTGCGTTGTCTACCTCTATATCCCCCAGTTTATTCAGAGCTATGTCCTCTCCGTTCAGCCTGTCCATGTCTCAGCCTGTCCCTGTGTCTCAGTCTGTCCCCGTGTCTCAGGAGCAGCTCTCCCTGCTGAACATCATGTGCTGAGCTTTGGGGAGGAGACAGGCTCAAAAAGTCATGCAAGTCCTCCACTCACAGGAACCCTCCCACCATGAGTCACTTTCCCTCTTCCAGAGCTGTTTTTTGAAAGGCAAACGTCTTGCTTTTGTTTTATCAGCATGTGTCCAGCATTAAGTCTCCAACAATTTAGTGTTTGAAATCATTATAGTTAATTCACTAAATGTGTCTCCTATGTTCACGAGGGGAGAAGTAACTAAGAGCATTTACTCAAGTACAATGTTTGTACTTTACTCATTTACTTTGAACAAATTACTTGATTTTCCATTTTATGATAAAAGTAAATAACGTCATTTTACTCAACTACATTTATTTAACAGCTTTAGCTACTTTTAACAAAATGTATTCCTAAACATTTGTTTTTCAGAACTTTGTTAAACAGTCAAATTCTACTTGTTGCAACAAAATGATCTAGAAATGTTACATATATAAATATAATTATATACACACATAAAGGTCCTTTTTCTGCATACTGATTACTTTTCATTTTTATACTTTAAGTTCATTTTGATTTGATTTAAGTTATATTTTAAATGCAGGACTTATACTTGTTATTTGGACAATGTATTGGTACTTTAACTCAAGTAAAGCATCTCTGCCCAAGAACACTTAGTGACAAGTGTTGTTAAATACGGCTATTTTAGAATCAACCAGACTTAAAGAGCCTGTGACACGAACCCAACAACTGTTGTGCAATGAAATAGTGGGCTACTAGTAATCTCGAACCGTCAGTTTAAAAAAGAAAAAGCGATACCGTTCCGATAAATATCAATAATTTCGAACATCGCGGGAAAATTCCTTCGACTCATTTTGAGGTTTTGGGGGAAGCCGGAAGTGACGTCAATGCGGGAACGCTTCACTGTGCCGTGAGAGAGCCAATCACGGACAAAGTGTGTTGTCATGCGTAGAAATTGTGAATTACTAAGTTTAGGCACGTTAATAACGTTTTAATGAAGTTGACTACAGTATATTCATATTTGTCAGTGCTTTCATGTCAATTCGGCGAACATAAACATAAATGCTCGTGGTGAAGATGATGATTAAATTAGGATTAAAAATCGGTAGTGAGAGCTGCTGAATTTCCTCCCGTCGGATGTGATATAAAAACAAATCGATTATTTTTATAAACTCAAGTGGATGAAACTACATTTATTAGTGCTTTCATGTCAATTCGGCGAACATATGATACATTAAATGATCGTGAGGATGATGATTTAAAAATCTTTTGTTTGAGCCGGTCTGCATTTCCTGATGAGAAAACAAACCTTAGCTTTGTGTAGTTGCAGACTCAGTGGTGTAGTGGGCGTTGGACGCGGGGGTACGCCGTACCCCCACTTATTTGAAGCATGATTAATTTTTTTAATAGTCTAATACATCTAAAATCATTGCCAGTGTTATCAGTTGCAAGTGTGTGTTTGTTGTAATAATGACGAAAACATAATAGGCAGATTTCACAGTAATTATAATAAAAACGTAGCTCAAGCATTTATGCAACTTGATTTGAAGCATGTGTGTGTGAGGGGCAGAACTGTGTGTGTACGGTGACCAGGTGTCCCGCACTGTGCGGGACTGCACACACAGCATTTTTATTATTTGTCCCGCATCCCACACATTGAGACTATGTCCCGCATTTGAGTGATAGTCGCGCAGAAAGGCCGGATCGGTTCGCTGACAGCCGGCACTTTATTATTATATTGTCTAAACGGCATCATGTAAGTTGCGCTGACAGGCGACACAGAGGTCCCCAAGCCCCCCCCCCCCCCCCCCCCCCCCCGTTGACAGTTCACGAGCGCGTCCATAGTGTCTCCCGTCCGTCCACCACCCCGTCCACCCAGTAAAAACATCCCCACTACACCACTGGTTGTAGTAGTACACCAACATGGATTAAACGTGTGGTTTTTTTTACCACAATGTTGGGGAAATTAATGGATAAAATGCAAGGATTATTATTATTATTATTATTATTATTATTATTATTATTATTATTATTATTATTATTATTATTATTATTATTATTCCCACTCCGATCGGGACACTAGGTCCACCGTTTCCCCGCAGCGAGGCTCCCCCCGTTGACAGTTTACGTGGGCTGGGCTGGGTGCAGTGGCGGACTGGCCATCGGGAGGAATCCCGATGGGCCGGTACCGAAGTGGGCCGGTCGGATAAGTCACTAGCACATCCCCCACTCCCCCCGTTGACAATTTATTAGTTGTACCGAAGTGGGCCGGTCGAGAGTCCCGGGCCAATTTTTAGAACTGGCTACATGACCGTATGATCGCCCATATTGACGCACCTAATTCCTAAACTTCTAACAGATACAAAATAAACCGATCCTTCAGCCTCATATGAGCTCTCAGACACGTTCAAAATTAAACTGTCATCGCTGTCTGAGCTTGCTGCTGTGTGCGCCATCGTGCGTTTACATGCAGATGCTGGGATCCTGAACGGTGCAGCTGGAGCGCTGTGCCCGCAATGACGTCACCCATAATTTGGCCGGATTTGAAGAATCCCCGAGAAGATCCAGGAAATGGTCAACATTGAAGGGCAGATTAATGGTTATCAAAGTACAAATATCCAAAATCAGTTCAGTAACGGTTTTCAAGGGGACAATATTTACTCAAATTGATGGGTTTGGATGATGGGGGAAAATCGTGTCACAGGCTCTTTAACATTATTCATTTATATATAACTATTTATTAGTCGAATGTATACCTTGTTTATTCCCCTCCCAAGTCACATGATCTGGTTGCCAACCGCCTATGTAATGATGGGTCAAAGAAGAGACTTTTGGGAATTATATGTGTCATTATTAATCAAGAGTAATTTAGAAACCTTTAGGGAACTTATTTTCAGCTAATAACATTAAATGGTGCAAATATAGTATAGATAAAATAAAATAAGCAGTAATGAAGTGACTGCAAAAATGTTAAGTTCGTTCTTCCATCCAGCGAAGTGGGGTTTAACCTTTAGATATTTGCATATCCTGTATGTGTATGAAGTGTTTGCTTAACCAGATCAAATTATTAACCAACATTTCCACATCTTTTTCTTTTAAAATGTCTCCACCTATGATAGACATTAAATGAATAGGGTGTATTGATATACATTTGAATTGAAGCTCAACCTCTTGTTCAACGGGTTCGCACTGGAAGAAAATATGTTCCAGTCTCGATGTGTTTCTCACAAAATTAGCATGTCATTTTCCCAATTAAAAGTCATTAGATGGATAAATGTAATTCAAAAGAGTTTATCAAAAACGATTGAATCATTGTTTTAATAGGAACTGGGATGGCCTTATTCACTTTATTGTATCCTTTGACAGAAAACGTAGGGTTAGGCAGAAGGCTTACAGACCGAGGAAGAGCTGTTTGGAGAATGGCGGGGGCTTTTAAAGAAAAACAACTCTTTGGACATGTTTATGCTACACTGCAGGTACAAAAGTATAATGGACACATTTTAATTAAAAAACCATGCAAGCTTTTCCTGAAAGCTGGTTATGTTGTTTATTCTCAAAAAGGCTAACAAAATTATCTTAACTGTTAATTTTGCTCTCCATACGTTCCCTGAGGGATTTCTTCCTGAGGCGCTGGGAGTAAAGGTCCTCCATGGAGGGCAGCTCCGTCCTGGTGATGTGCTGTGCAGTTTTCACCACCCTCTGTAGAGTATTACGATTGAGGGCGGTGCAGCTGCCGTACCAGGCCGTGATGCAGCCAGTCAGGATCCTCTCTATCGTGCACCTGTAGGTCAGGATACTCTCTGTGGTGCACCTGTAGAAGGTCAGGATCCTCTCTATCGTGCACCTGTAGGTCAGGATACTCTCTATGGTGCACCTGTAGAAGGTCAGGATCCTCTCTATGGTGCACCTGTAGAAGGTCAGGATGCTCTCTATGGAGCACCTGTAGAAGGTCAGGATGCTCTCTATGGTGCACCTATAGAAGGTCAGGATCCTCTCTATGGTGCACCTGTAGAAGGTCAGGATCCTCTCTATGGTAAACCTGTAGAAGGTCAGGATCCTCTCTATGGTGCACCTGTAGAAGGTCAGGATGCTCTCTATGGTGCACCTATAGAAGGTCAGGATCCTCTCTATGGTGCACCTGTAGAAGGTCAGGATCCTCTCTATGGTAAACCTGTAGAAGGTCAGGATGCTCTCTATGGTGCACCTGTAGAAGTTGCAGAGTATCCTGGAGTCCATGTTGAAGCTCCTCAGCCTGCAAATCCGGCAGCTACAACACCTGCTCTGCCGGATTTTGAACCCCCCCTATAATTTTGTACCTGCTAGGCCCAGAGTAAAGTGCTTTGGTGAGCACAATTTAGAGGGGAACAGCCAACACCAGTGTGATTTTGGTGACGTTGTGACTCTCCTGGACAAAGTTGTAGGGGGGGTGCCAAATCCGGCAGCTACAACACCTGCTCTGCCGGATTTGGAACCCCCTCTTTAGTTTTTCACCTGCTGGGCCCAGAGTAAATTGCTTAGGTGAGCACAATCTAGAGGGGAACAGCCAACACCAGTGTGATTTTGGTGACGTTGTGACTCTCCTGGACAAAGTTGTAGGGGGGGTGCCATATCTGGCAGGAGAAATACCTGGTCTGCCAGATTTGGAACCCCCTCTTTAGTTTTTCACCTGCTGGGCCCAGAGTCAAGTGCTTTGGTGAGCACAATCTAGAGGGGAACAGCCAACACCAGTGTGATTTTGGTGACGTTGTGACTCTCGTGGACAAAGTTGTAGGGGGGGTGCCATATCTGGTAGGAGAAATACCCGCTCTGCTGAACATGTTATGTAGAGAACAGTGCAGATCTTCCCTGTTGACAACAGGAAAAACCTAATCTAAAATAAGGAGCATTAATAGTGTGATATAGGCACAGATATAAGATCAATAATACACTTTATTTTAGGGCACCTTTCAAAGTATTCAATGTCACCTTAAAATACAATAAAAAATAAAATATGAGTGGCATTACAAAACAAACATGTGTTGAGTAGGGAACCACAGAGGAAAATTACATTCAAAGGAGCAATTAAAGTGATTGACATTATCGTTTAGGCTTGCTTGAAAATAACACAGTGTCTGGCATATGTTATATCATTACTGTCATATCATTGCTTACTATTCGTGGTTATCAGACACTTAAACAGAAATAGGACTATACTGACAAATGACATATTATCCTGTCATTGTCCGTTCTGTAGGAAGGAGGAACATAGCAGAGTGGGACTACACTCAAAAACGGAAGTTTGTTCCAATACAAAGATTGTGACTATCTGAAAAGTGTCCTTAAAACGAGCCTCCTCGCAATTGTATGCACAGCCGTTTGCTGTTTAATCTGATGGGAAATATATCATTCAAAAGAGAGGAAAAAGCTTATTAAACTAGACGAACGCTCAATACAGGCGATGGCGTCACGTTTGCGCGTCCCCGCGAACAGGGATACAATCTACGGCAGGGCTTCAATCTACGGCAAGGCTTCAATCTACGGCATAACACCGGCACTAAAGTACCACGGCAATGAATCCGCCAGGGGGCTAGTGCCAATCGCATTCACACCGCAGTACTTTCCCTGAGGCAAGATTACGCTGACGTCACTTCGTCTTCTTCTTCTCTGGGTTTACTGGCAGGCCGCCAAACCACTTCACGGCGAGTACAAAAAAAAACGAGAGAACAAGAACTACACTGGGGAGGGAGTATAAAGCCCACCCGCTGTACATGATATACATTATATATATATATATATATATATATATAATAGGTAGGCTCAGCAGACAGACCGTAGTGCAAAGATAAAGTGTCACATGATTATCTACTAAATAGTGAATTCAGCATCAACTTCACCAAGATGAAGTTCATATCTTCCTAAAATACTTGTTACTTTACTAGAATCCGAGCTCAAATGACTCAAACCAACAAAATGTCCAAGCAAAGAATCATGTGCACCATGAGGCTGGGTTATAAGGGTAATTTAAATAAAATAAATAAAATACCCCATTATAACAATGGACTTTATCTTTATGTATTTATTATATATTACCCCCTCAGGCTGATTTTGGGAAAGGACATTAACCGTTGTTTGGTGTTTTTCCCTTATTTATCTAAAACAAATGACATGATAAATTATCTAAATTGTTATATATACAGTCTATGTAAATTACTTGTGTTTATGTGTGTAAGACTTGTGTTTCTGCCCCTGCCATTGCTGCACAAGGTTGCAACATTGTAGATAAATTCAACCACCAACACCTGTCTGCTCTCACATTCTTCTATTCTGCAAATTTGGGGTGGGGGTGGGACACAATAAATAAAGGTTCGCCAGTTTGTTTGTTTTATTGCACAGTCAAGACATAACAATAACGGCCTCACGCCGCTCAAGTAGCTTTTGCGAACATCGCTCAAAACATTTGGAGTTGGGAACTGCTTTCTGTAGATGCTGCTGCATCTCGTCCTCAGAGTAATTTGCCAGAAGCGCCGACACTTCCTCATCATTCCACCGCTCCGGTGTTGTAGTAGGTGTGGTCATAACTGCTTTAAAGTACAAAAAAACTACTCGCTCAGGTGTGGATATGGTTTTGTAGCGAGGGAAACAAATGGCTGCCTAACAAAAAACATTCAGAGTCTAACGGGGCGTGGTTTGCAATTCGCCCAGCCAATAGAAATAGAATAGAAATTGGCACTCTTTTATCACCAGGTTTCGTACCACCTCTCTAGCAGGGACTGAAAATGGCCAAAAGAGTTCCCGGCACTGAGTAGTCCCGGCGGTGTGAACGCGACATTATTGGTACTAACGGAACTAACGGCTCATGTGTCCCCTCTGTGTAGAGACTCTGAAAGTTTCAGGAACAAATATTCTCTCTCTTTTTGTCCTGATCCATTTATATCTGAAAATGAGCTGATCAGATTTTGGCCACTTTATGATGTCATAACGATGTTTTGTCTTGTGTAACCATTAGCCAATCAGCAACCAACTGTTTAAATGACTTACTGAATGCATTTCACATGTAGATATTTAGAGCAAGATCTGGGCAAAACTATTCCTAACCTTAAAGGTATGTAATTGAATTCAGATACACTCTTTGTTATATTTCATGGAATGCTCTTAACATCCCGATAGCAATGAATAAATCCATAAAAAAATGTCATCTGTGGAAGCCGTAGTACTGTAAAAAGCACGACCAATCGTCTGAGCCGGCCCGGCTAAAATAACTGGATGGACTACCTGCCTGTCAGCCTTCCATCTGTGCACAAACTTATCTCGTGCCCTCATTGGTTCGTGTGTGTTGGAGGAGGGGCTCTGTAAGGAAGTGGCAGATTTTTTACGGCTGTGTATTTTCAAATTCTAGCGCACTTAAGTTGGTTTCTCCAAAATTACCTACCCCACCTTTAATGTTATACGTGTACATTTGCACCTATAATTTTAGTTATGTTAAAGTTGGCATTAAACATCCTCCAGCCTTAGAAACCCTGAACAATTTCTGTTGATCAACTAGTTGCTCCAGCCCGAAAAGATAATCACAAAATGTAAAGAAATAGAAATGAATGATGCTTCACAAGATAAAACTGTATGGATTACAATTTAAAAAGTTTAAAACATTGACATTTATTCAGTTATACAATATAAACATTAAAATGGAGTTCTGCAAGGGACAAAGTAAGGGAGAAATATAAAATGGCTGATTGCTGAATTGTAAATTTATAGTGACTATTGTATTGTATGGATCAGGACTGATGCAGGGAGAAAATGGTCTCTTATTCGCCTGGTAAGTTCCTCCAGTTGATCAGCTGGAAAAAACACAACAGAAGGGAACACGTTTTTTTGTTATCATGGTAGAATTGACCTATGAGTGAGTGTGCAACTGAACACGGGTATTCACTTACGTAGATTGCGCTTCTCTCCTCTGCTCCGGTAGCTGGGCTGTGTTTGTAGCTGCTCTACTTCCTCAGTAATGGATGCAGAAGCTTCTGATACTTCCTTTAGCATTTCCAACTCCTGAGAAAGAAGACACACAAAAGAAAGTGTCAGTACCAATCCTTTTTTTTTAAATGTTTTAATGAGAAGCTTTTATTGTGAGGTTTGAATGAAGCTTCAAATGTTTGACGCTGTAGAAGTTGTGAGAAAATAGAGACAAACTTCCATCTCTGATTACAAAACATGCGTGTATATTTAAGCACACCAAGCACTCAACAAGAGATCCACTTAGCTAAATAGCTTCACTAACTAAATAAATTGTCACTTTTTGTGCAGCATAGGGACCGATCTTTACTGCAGTATATAAGTTGTTTTTGCTAAACACCAACACATATGGAATGAAGCAGAACATGTGGTTGGATAAAAACAAGTTGTAAATAGTGGGTACGATTACATCTTTATGTTTTCATTACATTACATTTTTGGACTTCCCAACACTCTGGTGATATCAGAAACGTTAGAATTAGGCAATCCTACACAACCAACACTGAATCTATTTCTACTCATACTATAATAATATTAGTGTTGCCTTATCCAAATCTGCAAATGCAGAACATTAACAATTAAAAAAATGAGAGCTGATGAAATCAAATGTCAACGTTCTGAATAAAACTTGGAACTCTACAGGAAGACCGACACGTCAGTCGGTGTTGAGACAGATTCTTGAACAGTGATGTTCAACAGATGTATGAGTACCATGATGAAGGCCAGCAGCAGCTGGTGTATCCTCTGGAAGACGTGTGTCTCTGTGCTGAAGCTGGGGGGGTCTCTGCTGCAGTGGGCTCTCAGGTCTGTTTCAAAAACATGGCTGAAAGCAGCCATCAACATCTGGAGGTCACACGCTGCCACCCTTAGAGAGCCCGGAGAGAACACACCGGAACTCTGAGTCTCACTGCTCAGGAAGTCACACTGAGGAGAACCGGAGAAACGATTGGAGAGAGACAAATGTTTATAGTTAGAAAACGTGTTATTGAGTTCTTACAAAACTAGTGTAACGGACGTGCACGACACACTGAGCTGGTTAACTGTCGGGCAGAGATCTACAGATGCTTTGAGGAGTTCTGTCCGAACTGTGACAGAGACAGTCAAGATATTTTGGGAAAGGTTTCTCTCTCAATATGCTTGACACCATTATCAAATGCAATATGCCTAAAGCAAAACAGGGTCAGCTGGAAATATTTCCGGGGCATATTGTTCAAAGGAATACTAAATAACTGTTCAAACTAAATCTTCATTACTGAAATAATAATTGAACATGTTCTCTCTGTGTGTGTACATTTCATTTACTTCTTAATAATGGTTGAAAGGAAGACATGTTTTCTTTCACTTCACTAACTTGATTGTTGATTATTCATGAGACGAGCTGTTTTATTTGTTTATGTATGTTGTGTTTATGTGGCTAGTGTTTCAATGTGTGTATGACTGTTTGCATGTAGACCCCAGGGAGAATAGCCAATGCTCATGCTGCTGCGGATCCTAATAAAGATACAAGACCTTTCAATTGAAGGCTCTATATCCAGGGGTGCACATCACACCCCACACGTAGCGTGGTGTTAATAAGTGCAGTCTTCCTCACTGTCCTCCTCAGTGTCTACTTCACTGTTACCATGCAAGAAGAGGAACTCTCTTCTTGCATGCTAGATGATGAAGATGCACCTCCCTGTCTCTTTTTAAGCCTCCGATTTGCTTTCTCCAAAATGTTGAAGTCCTTGCATTTCCTGAGGACAAGTTGAAGGATCAAATACTAAGAAATTATCACATGACTTGAAGTCATATCTGATTTCAGATGTGGGAAGTTACTAAGTACACTTATTCAAGTACTGTGCTTAAGTACAATTTAGAGATTCTTGTACTTTACTTGAGTTTTTCTATTTGATGCTACTTTGTTCTTCTACTCCACTACAGTTCAGAGGTAAATGGTGTACTTCTACTCCACTACATGTATTTAATACCTTTAGTTACTTTACAGATGTGGATGAATGATGTGAAATATAATCAAGTGTTAAATCAGACTTTAGTTCCACCTGGAGTAAATTCACAAGCTACCCTGCAGTATACAAAGTCATTCAAACTAGCTGCACCTTTACCAGCTTTGAGAACACTTTCATGATCAATCATTATAAAACATATCATAAATATTATTCTGAAATGGACCAATCTGCACAATGACTACTTTTACTGTCGCTACTTTCACTATATTTTGATGATAATACTATTCTACTTTTACTTGAGGAACATTTTGAATTCCTACACAAGATCTGAGTACTTCTTCCACGTCTGTCTGATTTCAAACTCTTCCATAACACCCTGAGTAAGTTTGCAACTGTGTGTTTGTTTTTAGTCCACTTTGTTGTAAATAAAACTGCAGCAGCTCGACCACAGAGCGTGAACGTTGTGTTCAGCTGATTTTGCGCAGTTCTCCAGTGTGTGCGCGGGGCACATGCACAGAGGGGTCTCCCTCCGCAGCAAGTTGACGTAGTTTTGGTACAATTCTGTTGTTCATACCGACGTTAACCCTGTCTGTGCACCTGGTGACCAACTCTGTCGTCCAGTGATCTAAGCCTCTGCCTCCTGTAAAGCTTCACAGGTCCGTCGGTTATGTCCTGCGCGGCTCGCCCAGCTCCAGTTCAATCAGTCATAGAAAGTCAGAAGATTTTTAGCAGGGAGCAAAACGGCAACCTAGCTGCTTAATGTCTTTTGGACATGTTTACTCCGCTGAGTGTTGACAAGAAACACGTGTAGATGAAATATGTGTTTTGTTTTGATTACCTATCAGGTACGCAAAGGCG
This sequence comes from Notothenia rossii, assembly GCF_949606895.1. NCBI lineage: Eukaryota > Metazoa > Chordata > Actinopteri > Perciformes > Nototheniidae > Notothenia > Notothenia rossii. The sequence continues at coordinate 41,835,421 of NC_136902.1, forward strand.
TGCAGTGACAAAAGTGACGTTACGCATTTCAGATTTTTGCCGTGCATGCGTACCAGTTATGTCCACCCCTGTCCAGGGCCGGACTGGGACAATAAGTCAGGCCGGGAATTATACACCCAGCCAGGCCACTAGGCCTACCAGTTTTTTTTTTAGCCATTTTGCTGGATTTATTTTTTCAATATTTACAGCGTTGCTGCCCATAGTGATAGCCCTATAGTTTAAATCTACTACCCACAAATAAACATATGGACATGGGTCACTATTTTAAAAAATGTGAAAATCTATTTAGGAATCTATTCATGTGAACATATTTTAAGTGGGGGTGGACCTCAAATCCTCTAGGGGGTCCGGGGCATGAACCCCCGGTAAGATTTGTTAAATGTTGGAGTTAAATGCATCAATCTGGTGCAGTTTGAGGGGAAAATAAAGAGACTAGATCTATGGAAACACCCATATAAAACAGAACTGTATACATTGAAATAATCATAAAATGATAAGAACATGGCCATAAGCAATAACATACCATACCATATCCAATATTTAAAAACATTTGAACTTGTTTATTTATTTGTTTTTGGTTCATTTATAGTTGTGAGTGTGTCTGGGCTCCTGAATCAGCCTCTCCTGTCTTCCTCCTACTTTTTTTCACCTAGTTAAACTTTTATGTTTTATTATTCATGCATATTTCACTAATCTTACTCCCCCCCTCAAATGGAAATATGTGTTTACATAAATGGTGACCAAACCGTTTGAGACCCACAGAGATAACTTAGACAAAGTTAACTAGGCCTTTCCAAACACTCAGGGAGTCCTTTACCTCAACTGAGCTGTAGTTATCAGTCTCTCAGTCTGACAGCAGAGGACTCTCCTCCACCTTGTTGTTGAAATTGCTCCTTATCTGTTAGCGCAGCTAGCTAGCACCAGATGCTAACAACAACAATACACGTAACCGGTGCACGCGCCCGCCCGAAAACCTCCCGGTCCTCCCGATGGCCAGTCCGGGCCTGCCCCTGTCTATATCTCTGCAGCCACTTGACCACATACCTCTGACTTCAGCTTCTCCAGTGTAGACTTAGCCTGCTGTAAAAGAGCAGCTACATCAGCAGCCTCTTCTCGACTTGATCTATGGGACGATGATTTGGTGCTGTTGCGTAAAGCCCTGTGAAGTAAGGAATGTTAGTGAGACACACACAGCGGGTAAAATAAGTATTGAACACGTCACCATTTTTCTCATTAAATATATTTCTAAAGGTACTATTGACATTACATGTTCATCAGATGTCGGTAAGAACCTATGCATTTCACACATGCAAGGAAACCAAAAAAAATACGTTCCGAAAATAAGCTATGTGTAATAACATGGAATGACACAGGGAAAAAGTATTAAACACATGAAGAAAGGGAGGTGCAAAAAGGCATGGAAAGCCAAGACACCAGCTGATGTCTATCATTAATCAGAAAGGAATCCTGCCCCTGGTCAGCGCAAATTAATATCAGCTGGTTCAGTCCCAACTGATGGCCTATAAAAAGGTGCCCCCTTACTGAGGAGTCACACAAGAAACATCTCATGGTGGGGAAAAGCAAAGAGCTCTCTCAAGACTGTGACACACTGATGGCATTGGTTACAGCAGGATTTCTAAACTTCTGAATGTTCCAGAAGATACATCATCACTGCACCACTCTTTTGGAAGAAAATCAAGAGGAGAGAATGACAACATGCAGCAGATAAATACCGAGTGAAGGGATATAATGTGTGTGCAGCCGGCTGCTCAAAGTCAGCAACGTACTTGATGTGTGCAGGCCAGGGGTCCAGGGCTGGTGCGAGCATTTGTGTGAAGTGGGGCAGATTCTCAGCAGCGTAGAGCTCGTTCAGCAGCAGCTCCTGATCCGCTCTGTGCCCAGCAGACTTCACGCAGGCAGGAACTAAAGACAGCAGCTGCTGCAGGAACCGAAGCTGCCGATGAGAACTCGCATCACCCTGGAGAAATGGTTTGATCAATTAAACAGACGAAACAAGACCTTTACTGTTTGTTATGACTAGGTCTTTACAGTATTGAATTCATATATTATACAATGTATAAAAAATGACCTTGATGTTGCCCTTTTGGTTTTACATAAGAATTTCACTTAGCCGACAGATAAAAACTGAGGATTTCTGTAACATGAGAAGGTTCTATCTGTTGACAGTGTCTAGGAGTAGTATGGTTGGATTTTTTATTAAAAAAGTATTTTAGTAATTTATTTTCATTCAAATTCCAACATCTAAATATCTTAAGAATAAAAGTGTGTTTTTCATGGCTCTTAAAAAGGTGTGAAAACAAATATGATATTATATATTGCAAGAACTTATTGGGCAATTTATCATGAATAAAAAGTTGTTATTGTGACATGCTTGATTGTAAGACATTATGAATATCTATATATGTTAACTGACTACATGAACACTTGTTTAATGCAGCCTCTCACCCTGATCAGGTCCAGGTCCTCTGCTCTGCACAGCATCAGCTCCTGCCCCAGCACAGACATTTCTGTTTGTATTACAGACCACAGCAGAATGACTATAAGTGTCCATCAAGAGGCAGTTAGTTGTGTACTGTTAGAGACATCGATGTTACCTTTAATCCGAACCTCTGGGTGTTTGGATCTCAGAGATATTGCCTCGGAATAGGCAAAGGTTGGGTTAATACTGTAAAGACACAGGTCAAGATAGGGAAAATGAATAGCTTATTAGCAAATGATTTCTGATATAAAACAACAGATGTAACATGTGTCTTATTGTACCTGCTGCAGATCCATGCCAGGATGTCTGTGCGATGCTGGGAGGGGGTGCAGAGCAGCTGCAGCATGCTGTCTGCTTCCTGCAGGTACAGACCCTCCACCAGGGGGCAGGACGCAGCCTAAACAAAGGCACAACCACAGGAACTTTATATGAACTCTATCATGTGGAATACTATTTTATTGCAAAGAAGTTGCGTAGTTTAAAAGGGAATCATATTGATGAAATACACATAGAAATAGCCTTAAGGTTTTATATTTAAATGTTTAGTATTTCTCTGAGTGATAGCTGTGTTCAAATTAACGGCTAGCTAATTAAGGGCTTTAGTACAGTGTAATATAACTGTACCTTGCACTATAACATTTGCCCTGATTCACTGTTATACATGTGATAATGTACAGAATGTTGCTTGAGGTAAAAAACTCCATGTATGACAGAAATATGAGAGAGTTATATAAAATAGGTTTATGGAGATGTTGCACTTAAGCTACAGTTCTGCACTGAGACAGAAACAGACACTCAAACTGAGAAATGTGATGTTATGTTACAGTGTATTACATATTGACTTGAATAGAAGCAACCCAGAGGACAAACCTAATCCTCTGTGGTACCAACTTTGGGACCTGTAACAACAAAGCCTGGGACAGTAACCACAGTGACTATGACTCACAGGGGTCCTTGTGAAAATCCTTAACTGATTCAATGGACAATATTAAGAGGCATTAAAGTGTTGTTCAGGTTGAGAGCTGAATGTTTTAAATGTACAGGTAAATTACTCTTTAGAAAAATCTCTCAACTTTAACCTTTTTTCAGTATTAAGGTTTCCAAAAGCATACACAATTATGTAGCCTATACAGTATTATTTGAGTTTTGAGTTTGAGACATCCAGTCTGTAATAGAGTACATTTACTTAAGTACTCTACTCAATAATTATTTTGAGGTACCAGGACTTTACTTGAATATTTTCATTTTATGCTCTATACTTCTCCTCTGCTAAATGACAAGGCAAATGTGATAATCGTTTTACTTCACTACATTAATAAATTATAACACTCACAGTTAATGTGTGCATATAAAAAACACATGATATGCTGATATGGTATAATGCAGTACTGTGCTAAATATTACACAGTATTTTAAGAACCATAATCCTAATAATAATGTGAAAATATATTTTCTACACATCGAGTACTTTTACTTTTGAAGTACATTTAGCGTATACAGTCATTCTTCAGCACTTATTATTGAACATCTTATTCTGTAATGGGCCATTGTTCAGAGTAATTTTAACATGTTGTACTTTTACATAAAGTTTATGTTGATGCCAATACTTTGAATTTTTACTTCAGTAACTAACTTCTTACTTTTAATGGAGTATTTGAAGACCATCGTATTTGTACTTTTACTTAAACAAAGGATCTGAGTACTTCTTCCAACACTGCAGACATCCACATATTAAAATCAACAAATGTATAGGAGGAGTCTCCAAAACAGCAGCGATCTACCCGCTGCTGGGTAAAAGGTTCAAATATGTTTTCATATTCCTACTCGGATGTTATCTTTCAGGTGGAAACGAAGCATGTACGTTTAGTGAGCCAATAATAACATGTAACGTTACTTATTAGCATTTTGAGAATAAACAACAATAACCAAACTTTGTAAAAGCTTGCATTGTTATTAATTTAAATTAAAGTGTACCTGCAGTGTAGCATAAACATGTCCAACGAGTTGTTTTTCTTTCAAAGCCCCAGCCATTTTCCAAACAACTCTTCCTGGTTCTGGAAGAGTTTTCTTCTTCTTCTGCTATTACATAGGCCCATTGTACAGCTCTAGGATGACTTACCGCCAACCACTGGTCGGGAGGGGAATACCTTTTAGTATTCTGTATTCAGTATTTAGTATTCCCGACCAGTGGTTAGCGGTATAAACACGGCGAGATAAACACACAAAAAACAGAAATAAATAATATGAAATCCCAATTGTTCTTTTGTCTGGGTGTTTATTCATAGCATACCTTGGAAAGAGTATCAAACAATTTTCACTTCAATATTATTTTCAGTGCTTATAGAGTCTACGTGATATTTTGCTCTTAAAACTCACCTATTATGCTATATTTGAATAATATATTATAGGGCCATATCTATACAAAACATGTCTCGGAAGCAGTGGCGGTTCTAGACCAATTTGACGGGGGGGGGGGGGGGGCCAGGCTGGGGCCAGTTAGGGGGGCACAATAAATGCAGAACGAAAAAGACAAAGACAGTATGAAGTAATTGCGCATAAGAAATCAATGTAATACAGTTATTGGTATTTGTTTCATTACACATATTTATTTCCGATACTTGTGGGGGAAACTTCTGTTGTAGCAATGCAGGGGGAGTCACCGACTCAAAAGGAGACATGGGAAGGGCTGGAGCTTTGATGTCAAACACTCATGGGTTTATTGGGAGCTTCGGCCGGAGAATTCGCAAAACAAGTCCAAGAGCCAGAGGCTCTGACTTCACGGTAGAGTTGCCACGTCAAATCTGAAGAACTCTACGCCCAGACCCATGTATTTAGCTAGTTTAGAGAGAATAATCAACATTGTGCACAACAAGATAGAATGATAACACCTCTATCAGCGGACGCCAATAAGCAGGAACAGGGAGACAAAACACTGAGAGCACAGCAGCCATAGTTACAGTTTTTACGTTCTAATCATGGGTCCGACTAGAATGACAAATAGCGTTATAGTTACGCCTATTCCGTCAGCCAAAAAATATTTTTTACCGGACATTTTGACCGGAGAGATTTAGATTTGCCGGTCTTCAGCATAAATGAACGGTCATAGTTCGGTACCGGCTAACAGAAACTGTTATACATATAATAATATATAATTGCTACACAATTCACAATATAACACTTTAAATGGAAGATCCCCATAGCCGATTCTGATTCCGGTGATCGGCCCCAAAAACCCTGATCGGAGCATCCCTACTCAGATCTTGTGATGTCAGGGCTACTTACCTCCATTGTCCTCTGACGCTCTGGCTCTGATAAACAGAACAGAACTACCCGTGAAACAGGATGCAACGCGTCATCTGTGGAGCTCCGCCCACGTTGAGCTCATCGAGGCATTGCGCACTGCATTGAGGGGCTTCTCCTCAGTTTAACTGATTGGTATGAGTTAGGTGGCGATTCATATATTGTATTATTCCCTGTCATTGGTCAGTATCATCAGCATCTTTATATGTGTCTCACTACCAGTCCTTACTGCACAGGGCTTCACGCAGCAGCACCAAATCATCGTCCCATAGATCAAGTAGAGAAGAGGCTGCTGATGTAGCTGCTCTTTTACAGCAGGCTCAGTCTACACTGGAAAAGCTGCAGTCAGAGGTATGTGGTCAAGTGGCAGCACAAATATAGAGCCTTCAATTGAAAGGTCTTGTATCTTTATTAGGATCCACATTAGCAGCAGCATGAGCATTGGCTATTCTCCCTGGGGTCTACATGCAAACAGTCAAACACACATTTAAACACTAGCCCCCCAGCTTCAGCACAGAGACCCACGTCTTCCAGAGGATACACCAGCTGCTGCTGGCCTTCATCATGGTACTCATACATCTGTTGAACATCACTGTTCAAGAATCTGTCTCAACACCGACTGACGTGTCGGTCTTCCTGTAGAGTTCCAAGCTTTATTCAGAACGTTGACATTTGTTCTCAACAGCTTTCATGTCAATCCATCATGTTTAAACTATGTATTTGTGCACTGTTACAGTAAGGCTACACTAATATTAAGAGTATTATACTAAGATAAATAGATTTGAGTTGTGGCCGCAGGATTGCCTGATTCTAACGTTTCTAATAACTGCAGAGCATTGTAAGTACAGAAGTAATAATGTTATGAAAAGATAGATGTAATCATTTCCTATTCTTAACTTGTTTTTATCAAACCAAATATTCTACTTCAATACATATTTGTTTGCATTTATCATTTAAAAAAACACTTTTCCACTGCAGTCAAAGATCTGTCTCACCCACTTGCTGCACACATACTGCAGGGACGCAATGAAAATATAGTACATATTCATTATATAATAAAATAGGACTTAACTCATTTAATCTGATGTAGCTTTATTTTAATTGAACGTTGTTAACTAATTTACGTAAGTGAATATCCGTGTTCACTTGTACACTCGCACATAGTGGACTGCTACTTGGAGAGGTCCCAGTTCAACTCCTGTCCTGCCGTGGTGCCCTTGAGCAAGGCACCGTACACCCCCCTTCCCCCCTCACTCCCCGGGCGCTGTACACAAGCTGCCCACTGCTCCTGGTACTAGACTCCTGGTACTAGGATGGGTTACAAGCAGAGAACACATTTCACTGTGTGTGCTGTGTGCTCTGCATGTGTGACCATTAAAGAGGGTTTCATCCCTCCCATTCTATCTATCTATCTATAGGTCAATTCTACGCTGATAAAAAACCATTTTCCCTTCTGTTGTGTTTTTTCCAGCTGATCAACTGGAGGAACTTACCAGGCGAATAAGAGACGTTTTCTCCCTGCTTCAGTCCTGATCCACACAATACAATAGTCACTATAAATTCACAATTCAATAATCCGCCTTTTTTTTCTCCCTTACTTTGTCCCTTGCAGAACTCAATTTTAATGTTTATATTGTATAACTTAATAAATGTCAATGTTTTAAACTTCAGTTGTAGTCCATATAGGTACTTGTGAATCGTCACTCACTTTTCAGTGTGCGAAAAAGTACACGTCCCACCGTCCGGGACGTGTTATTTACAATATCGGACAAGTAGATCTTTCAATTGACTTGTCCGGCGGACAAGTGACGTTTTTCGCCCGGATTTATTGTTATATTATTGATAGATTCAGTTTACAAAAGGCAGAACTCATTCGCAAATTGGACGTGTCCGCCATTGTTCGTTTAGAAATGTTAGTTTCGGTTCTGTTTGTCGATTCCTAATGAAATGCATCTCGCCGCTTTCTGTGCAGGGGCGGGGCGGGAAGTGTAGCACAGTGGCAGGGTTGGGAAGCAAAACTCGGTTCCGAGTAGGAACAAATAACAATTGTCCGTTCCCGGGATTGATAAGAGTTGTGAGGACAGGAGGCGAAGCCGAGCCCCGCGGACCGCAGCTCCCTCTCTCTGCTCCGGATCAGCTGATCGCTGCATGGTGCAGCTCAGCGTCTCTCTCTCTCTCTCTCTCTCTCTCTTTCTACACACAGCGGATTCACTGCCCGTTTAACAGCCTCATCTTTGTCAAACTTTCTTATGTTCTTTCTCTAACACGTAATGGAGGTTATTAGGACTTTTAGCTCCTTTGTTGTTAATATTGACCGCCATTTCCTTTATGAAGTGAAGCAGCCTCCCTGTGTCCTCGCGCTGTAATCATATCCCCGGACCCCCATACTCGGAGGAGCACAGGGATGTCAGTATTGTTTATAAGGCAGGGTATAGAAATTATTGAAATTAAAATACTATCTATTTACTTTTACAAACAGTGAACAGCTGGGCAGCTGCAGCATGTGTATTGCAGGACATGTGTAAGCGTCTTTGAGTTTTAGAAAAGCGCTAGGCCTATAGGCTATAAATATAATGTATTATTATTATTATTATTATTAGGCTTATGTGTTGGACATGTGTGGTTGGACTCTGTCTCACAGGCAGGTTGCAGCATGTGTGTTGCAGGACATGTGTTGGACACACAGATTGTGTGGTTGGACTCTGTCTCACAGGCAGGTTGCAGTGTAACATCAGAGGAGACTGGGCCAATTGTACATTCTTAAACTGCACCACTTAGAACTAACAAAACAATGCAGAGATTATGTTTATATAATTGTATTCAATAACCGTAATAAATTTAACAGTATGAACTGATTTGTAAATAGGAATACAGATTTGACTTAATGTTTTCATAAATATATTTTTCTCCCAGTTTGTCATGGGACTTATTTTTACCCTCTCAAAGAACCGGAATCGAGAACCGAAAATAACTGGAATCGAAAAGCAGAACCGGAATCGTTAAAATCTAAACGATACCCAGCCCTATGTGTGATGCAGTAAAATCTTACCGCTCACTCACGTGAGCAGTGTCGTAAAAACCGTGGGAAAATGTGAAATACGATGGCGAAGAAGAAGATTCCAGTGGCCCCAATTTGTGTCCATTCTGGACAAGTGAAAATGTATTCGGACAAGTAAATTGCCAAACTCACTTGTCCATGGACAAGTACTCTCTAAAAACTTTTTCTCACACTGCTTTTATGTTCTTACATTTTGTGATTGTTTTTTAGGGCTGCAGCAACTAGTTGATCAACAAATATTGTTCAGGGTTTCTAGAGTTTAAGAATGTTTTAATGCCACTCAGAATTAACTCTGACCAATTTTAAAATATAAATTGAAGATGCATGTGACAAATAATTTAAGGTTAGGAATAGTTTTGCCCAAATGTTGATTGTAACAACTATCTTCATCTAAATGACGTTAATGTAAAATGCATTCAGTAAATCATATAAACAGATGTTAACAATTGATATTTTAAATGGTGGTGTCAGAAAACTAATCATTCATACAATTCTACTTGTATCATAGCATTTTAAAACCTATTGAAAATGTATTCCAGAAACAAATTGAGGCCTTATAGATTCCTTTTACAAGCTTTAAAATGACACTGGTTTATGCTTCACCCATGTGAAGACTTTAAACACTGTTTTGTACAATTTTAAATGAAGTAACTGATGGATTAATGATATAAGCAATATAGTTAAATCACATCAGCCTTAACAGAGAAGCTGAACCAACATTTACCCTAGCTCTGCAATTTATACTAGCACCTTTTATACTTTCACCTGGCTGCTTTATCGTTAAACTGTTACTGTACTGGATGTGCATTTTTGTAAATCTCAGATGAAGTTAACTAAAAAAGACTGCACGATGTTACGAAGTTCAATGACACAATCTCTCAAGCTGAAACAGCTGGTGAAAGAAATAAACAAAAAAGAGTGGGCTCCGATTTCATATTTAATGTTTCATTAGTTACATGTATGTACACTGTTGGATCCCATATATGCAATGTCTCTCTGGTGTCCTAAGAAAGTCAAATAAAGGTGCAGTAGTCAAATGCTTTCCCTCCTCCTGGATTGAAATCGTTTTTTGAAGTTCTGTAGGACATGTCTCCAGGTGTTGACATGCCGGTCCTCTCCATGTTCCCAGGACAGCTCCCTGATCAGGATGATGATGGGACACTCCTCCTCAGAAGCCTTTGCTGGCCAGCCATTGTTTCAGCTCACTATCAAAGTGACCTTTGACCTTCAAGGTCATGGTGACCTCGTTGACCTGTGTGGGCAGCTCCTTCCCCACCACCTCCTTCAGATACTGCTTCACGTCATTCTCCAGAGCCCAAATGTCCCCCTCCACTTTCCTTACGAGTGTTGTCTTGCGGCTGCCGTGGGTCAGGTCGGTGTAAACCGGGATGTTGTGCATGCGGGAGCGGCGGATCATGTAGGGCAGAGGCGGAGGGGTGTCCGCCGGAGGGGTCCAGCCGGACGGGGCTGGACCGGCGTGTTTAGGCGGTGTGGGCACCTGGGACGGCGGAATGAGCCGCTCTACGAACTTGTATTCCTCTGTAGATTCTGATATCACAGTCTTCTTGTTCTCCGGAGGATGGTTGCAAACAAATCTAATCCACACGGCCGTTAAATGTCGTCGCTGTGATAGAAAGGCACCTCGAAGTGCGAGGTTTATGCAGGCCGCCATCTTGCAGCGAAACTTCTTCTCCTTTTGATTTAATGGCGGTTGGCAAACAGCTATAGGCCACGCAGCATTTACCGCCACCTCCTGGAATGGAGTGTGGATCAGCACGGTTCTTCTTCTTCTTCTTCTTCTCTTTTTTAATGGCGGGTCGCAAACAGCTTTTGGTTGCATACCGCCACCTACTGTACACGAGTGTGTATCATCATGTCAGTCCTCTAATAAACCAGCATATCAAAAAGAAAACCATAAAATTAAATTAAATAAAACAAAACAAAAAACAAATCATCCATGGTCTACTGTTAAATTATTTTCCCTATCCCAGTTTCCCTCAAAAAGGTGAACAGTGCTTTTCTGATAGCTCTTACTCCTTCTCCTTCTGTTCCCAGAATACCCGCTACATTCCACTCCCTCTCTGCCTCTAAAACTGTATCCCTTAATTTCCCTCTTTCAACTCTATAGGTGACACAATGTAATAAAATATGTTCCACATTTTCCCTAACTCCACAGTTCCCACACTTGTCACTGTCACTTTTCCCCATGACATACAGCGTACCATTTAATGCAGTGTGATTTAGTCTGAGCCTAGCTATCATTACTTCCTCCCTTCTGTTTCTTTCTTTATAAATATTAATTGTAATTGTCTTTTGCACTTGATGGTATTCTTTGCCTTTCTGGTCTTTCTCCCACCTTTTCTGCCAGATCTCCATCCCTTTCTTCATAATAACTGCTTTTCCTTCTCCTTTTCCAAGTTGAACTGGTAATGTGATTTCCTTTTGTAGTGCACTTTTTGCTAATCTATCAGCACACTCGTTCCCTTTCACCCCCTCATGCGCAGGCACCCAGCAGAACTGCAGATCTATGCCGCTTCTGTGAAGTCTTAACAGGCTGTGATTGATTTCTATGAGTATGTCTTCTCTGGCAGTTGTTGTTGACTGTATGCTTTGTAAACTGGATAATGAATCTGTGCATATCACCACCCTGTCTGGTCTGACCTCTTCCACCCACTGTAATCCTATTACTACTGCCAGCATTTCTGCTGTATACACTGAAAGTTGGTCTGATGCTCTTTTTGATATTGACACTTTAAATTCTGGGATATATATACCAATTCCGACACACTCTTCTTTGTTTTTAGAACCATCTGTATATATTTTGAGGTAATTGTGATAATTATTCCTGAGGTACAAACTTGTTTTGAGTCCTACTTCATTTATTTGCCACTCTCTTTTCTTTTCTACAATACTCACATCTATATTTACTATTGGAAAGAGCCATGGGGGTACACTACTGAATGGATTTGATGGTGAAAACTCTAACTCATGCATGCCGTATGTCCTTATTTTTTCTTTATTTGTCCATCCAAACCCACGCCCCTGAAACTTAGAATATTCCCAGCACTCCTGTAGTATTTTGTTTGTGATATTTCCTTCCCCACTTCCTTTTAACCTGACCCAATAAGCAAGAGCAATTTTCTCTCTTCTTAGCTCCAATGGAGTCTCTCCTGCTTCAACTAATATTGCATTAGTAGGGGTTGACTTAATTGCACCTATACACAACCGTAACGCTTTATATTGTAACCTATCAATCTTTAGTAATGACGTTTGTGCTGCTGCTGCATATATTAAACACCCATAATCCAGTGTTGTCCTCATAATTGCCCGATAGATGTCGATTAATGCCTGTTTGTCTGCCCCCCAGTCATATCCAGCCACTGCTCTTAATAGGTTCAACACTTTTTTGGATTTTGTTTCCAAATGTTTAATATGAGTTTTCCATGTACATTTACTATCTAACCATAGCCCCAGATATTTAAATTCATTGACCTCACTCATCGGCTTTCCATATAATGTAAGCTTCTCAGTCTCCATCTTGCGTTTATTCGTAAATTTCATAAAGCAAGATTTGCTTGCTGACAGCTTGAAACCCCAGTTGTATGACCACTTCTCCACTTTCTTTATAGCTTTCCCTATTTTTTCAAACACATATGGAACATTTCTTCCCCGTATCCATATGGCCCCGTCATCTGCATATAGTGCAGATTTTATGCATCCATCCAAATTACTAAAAATGTCATTTATCATAACATTAAATAATATCGGGCTGATTGAACTCCCTTGAGGAATACCATTTTCTATACTGCACTCTTTTGAAACCTCTGCCCCTACTTTAACTCTGAATGTTCTGTCTGATAAAAAAGCCATGATCCAGTTATACATTCTCCCTCCAACACCCATTCTACTCAATTTGATGAGCAACCCATCCCTCCACATAGAATCATAAGCCTTTTCAATATCAAAATATACTATTGCCATAACCTCTTTCATTTTCACTGTCTTTTCCACCTCATTGCTTACTCTAATCAAAGCATCTATTGTGGATCTTCCTTTACGAAAACCACTCTGAAAATGACTTATTAACCCTCTCTGTTCTAAGACGTGTGACTCAGCACGGTTTTAATTTCCTCTCCTTTTTAAAAACCTGAATATTGACCTGTAGGCCTACGCTACATCCCCTGAACTCCTTTTTTAAATCTCTATTATATTCAACTCTGTTTGATTTCTGTTCAGTTTTTCCTTTAATATTATCCGTTCTTGAAGATAATTGGGACATTGTAAAAAAAATGTGCTCCACAGTTTCATATTGATCACAATAATCACATTTGCCTATTTCATGTTTTTTCATAGCGAGTAATGTTTTATTTAGCCCTGTGTGCCCAAATCTCATTCTCGAAATGATGTCCTCCTCTTTTTTATGCAGCGAAACTTCAAACTCTTCTTCTTCTTTTGGTATTGTGGCAGACCGGAAGCTTTGCGGCTCGATGCTGCCTCCAAGGTTGGATACTAGTTTATTGCAGTTTGTTTCTATTTAAATAGTTGCAAATGTAATCATGTCGCTGCAAGTAATTCAAGGTATGCTTTCACAGATTGTAAATGGTTCTTGGTGGGATTAAGCATGTATGTATTGTCAGGGCCGTTGTCGGCATATCTATGGTTGTCGGTGTCACTATCTATGGGTGTCACTACCCGATCTGCAGCTCTGCCCGATCTGCAGTGCGCATGTGCGAGATGGTCCGCCATATTGGACAACACCGGACGGCAACCCAAGTAGGACAACATTGACACAGTGGCTTTTGGCAAAACTCAAAAGGAAAACGAGAGAGAGATGAGTTATTGTTATTACAACGTGACTTCACTATTATTTAACAACTATTTGTATTGGGTTCTTTTATTTGGGGTTAAGTACATTGTCAGAATAAGTGAGAAATGGATTTAACTTCTGTTAGACAGCTATCATACTGAATACATATTTACTGTGAATGTGTGCAAAAATGTATGGCATATAGCTGTCTAACAGAAGTTAAATTCATTTCTCACTTATTCTGACAATGTACTTAACCCCGAATAAAAGAACCCAATGAAAATAGTTGTTAAATAATAGTGAAGTCACGTTGTAATAACAATAACTCATCTCTCTCTCGTTTTATTTTTCAGCTTTGCCAAAAACCACTGTGTCAAGTGTCCTTCCTGGGTTGCCGTCGTGAGTTCTCCAATATGGCGGACCATCTCGCACATGCGCAGTACCGATCGGGCAGGGGGACTTGGACGGATCGGGTAGTGACAGTCATAGATATATATAAACACTAGATGACTCACCCGCGCTGACCGACGTTGCCACTTGGCCGCCATCTTGCCACAGGCAGTTCTCTCATTCATAACATTATGGTTTACTATTTAAATAACCATAGCTTGCTCAATTTTCAACCAATTTTCAAACAGTTTGGTTTTTTATAAACATCAAAGATGTAGTTAAGATACTGCATACTTATAATTATGGACTTTCATATTAAAATAACATTAATCAGATAAAGCAATAGCTATACACACACACACACACACACACACACACACACACACACACACACACACACACACACACACACACACACACACACACACACACACACACACACACACACACACACACACACACACACACACACACACACACACACACACACACACACACACACACACACACACACAAGGTATTTATGTTAAATATTTGCCGGTTTATATATTTCCATTTATTTTATTATATTGTTAATATTTAAAATAAATTATAAAATTAAAAAAACATTTATATTTTATATATAAAAATCGGTCTCGTGTTTCCACTCTGTAAGCCAAGAGTTGTTAATTTAGCAATGCCTTAGCTTGAAGAACAGGGACACAACTAATGACAATAGCATATATGTTGGTATATTATTTAGATATTCACACCTTTATCAGAAGAACCAAACCAACATAAAATGTGCTCACAGACAGGCCAGTTCTGTCTCATTTATCACAATTATTTTTTAAATGAGATCTTCATATCATCCTAGTTTTGTATTTAGTTTCTAGATTTGTAAACAAATCCAGATCCTTTGAAATATGTTATTGAAAAAAGACCAAGAATAATATAAACTGTACCATGTGTCTTTTTGTGTGCTTCTGTAGTCCATTTGTGGTTTGTCTTGTCTCACCCCGGCTGATATATCACAAAATCCACTGTTTAAATTGTTCCCTATATTGCCCCTATGCCCCTGTAAGGTGTCCTTGGGTGTTATGAAAGGTGCCCCCCCAAAATAAATGCATTATTATTATTAAGAAGAACAACTTGGTGTGGTGTGGAGGGGATGTAAGCAGGAGCAGGTCGGGAGAGATGGGGCTTCAAGGTTTAAGGTTATTTGTTTTAAATGTATCTTGGAGATAAGGACCAGCTGCACACAATAAAATACAGTATAACACAAAACCAATAAGACACACGGTGACACATGGTACACCAACAATCAATCATCGTCCAGCCTCAGCTTTGGTATTCTTTCACAACCATGTTATGGGTTTATTAGACTGAGCAAACATAAACATATGTGGGGAACATAGTGCTGCGTCTCATGGAACATGAAGATTTAATAAATACAGGTGGCAGACAGCGGCGATTGGAGCATCCGTAGGCTGCACAAAAGTCCGGCATAGTCAGGTACTTCTGTAAACACAAAGCCAGCAAATTCCTGTATCATAATGCAAGATGTTTTTAACAAGCCAAACCACTTGGAAGAAATCATGTGTAACTTAAGTTATGTTGAAAAGAAAGAGCAGTTCTGCCTCCCACTGGTGTAAAGTTGCTGGGTCAACTTTGTAGGCTAATACTAGGGCCCTTTCTCATTTCTCTAACTCCCCTCCTCGACTCCCCTCCTACCGAGGAGAGCGGAGGGGAAGCAGCAGGCGGTTAGAGAAATGAGAACTCCTCTCCTCTGAGCGGTCATTTTAAAGAGACGTCCATTAATGATGACAGGAGGCACAGCAGCCCTCTGTCTGATGGACAGATGTGTTCATGACGACTTATATATGTACTTTTAATTCATTCACAGTGCGGTATAATGAGACAATAACAGCCTACAGATGCGGACACACACACACACACACACACACACACACACACACACACACACACACACACACACACACACACACACACACACACACACACACACACACCAGACACACATATATGTATATATTTTTTAATATATACAATTTCAGAATCAAACAGAGCACTCCCCCCCCCTCTCTCTGGTCGCTACAATGAGGAAAATAAATTACGGGCCAAAAGTTTTATTTACAAGTATTAAAAGTAACCAGAGGACACCAAACCAACTGCAACTGAGACCTGTTTGTCCGCCGCATCTACGCACCACTGTACCACACACACACCTACACACTGTACCACACACACGCACCTACAGCTAACAGCCTAACAGCCGTTGTGTATTTTATTATTTGAAGCACTAAATGGTCTTAGTAAAAAATATCGACTATTTGTTTGTAGATATCTACTAAACTAAAGCAAATAAAGAGAGTCGTTCTCACTGTAAACATCGCGTCGCGAAGAAAGCTGTTAATAAAATAATATCCAGGGGATGCATGCAGAGCTGTCATTGGCTGAGATAAGTCCGGCCGTGCGTCACGACTCTTTGGCCCTTTCTCATTTCATCAAATCCCCCTCCTCGACTCCTCGACTCCTCGGTCCTCTGGTAGTGACCCGGATATGAATTTCAGCGCGCCAGCGAACCTTATCTCAGCTAATGACAGCTCTGCATGCACCCCCTGGATATTATTTTATTCTGCTTTCATCGCGACGCGATGTTTACAGTGAGAACAGCTGTGAGGTCTGTGCAGAAAGCAGAGCAGTGTGTATAATATATATCACTCAGTATAACAGGCCTACTCTCTGTATTTGCTTTAGTTTAGTAGATATCTACAAACAAAGAGTCGATATTTTTCTAAAACCATTTAGTGCTTCACATAATAAAATACACAACGGCTTTAGCCTGTTTTAGGACCTGTAGGTGCGTGTGTGTGGTGTAGGTGTGTGTGGTACAGTGTGTGTGTATGCAGCGGACAGACAGGTCTCAGTTGGTTTGGTGTCCTCTGCTTAATTTTAATAGCCTACTTGTAAATAAAACTTTTGCCCGTAATTTTTTTCTTCTTCATTGTAGCGACCAGAGAGGGGAGAAGGGAGGGGGGGGATATATCCAGTCTCTGATAGTGTTACGTTATTATGAGAGTGCTCTGTTTGATTCTGAAATTGTATATATTTATATAATTATATACGTGTGTGTGTGTGTGTCCGCATCTGTAGCCTGTTATTGTCTCATTATACCGCACTGTGAATGAATTAAAAGTAGCCTACATAAGTCGTCATGAACACATCTTTCCATCAGACAGAGGGCTGCTGTGCCTCCTGTCATCATTAATGGACGTCTCTTTAAAATGACCGCTCAGAGGAGAGGAGTTCTCATTTCTCTAACCGCCTGCTGCTTCCCCTCCTCTCTCCTCGGTTCCCCTCCTTGGCTCCTCCGCTCGCATCTCCTGTGGGCGGGACTAAGTCTCGAGGATAGGAGTCGAGGAGGGGAGTTGCGGAGGGGAGTTAGAGAAATGAGAAAGGGCCTTTTAAACATCTCTGTTCCCGGAAATGCATCTACGAAGGAGCCGTGGAGGACCGTGGAGGACCCATCAGTGTATCCTCGGTTATAGCTCCTCCAGAGAGCCTCCTCGACGCTCGATGCTCGGTCCTCGAAGTGCATTTTGAGAAATTAGATGTCCTTCAACATGGCACGCTGAAATTCATTTCCGGGTCACTACCGGAGGACCGAGGAGTCGAGGAGGGGGATTTGATGAAATGAGAAAGGGCCTATAGGTCTCACTCACAGCCTCTAGTTATTAGCCAGCTAATAAATACAACCAAATACACAAAGAAAAGCTGCAATTTCAACATGTCCAAGCATCCTGTATCATAGCCATGCTAATAATGTTTATAATAAACCAAACCGTTTGTAAATCAGTCAAGATTTCAGCGAGTTAAGCGTATTTTTGTGCAGATCACTCACCTTACAACACCTACCATAACGCGAATCAGAGTAACTGTTGACTCTGGCAAGAATGCGGCCGGTCAGCTACGCTGGGAAATCTCCCATGAGCCATCTAGTGTTTATATATATCTATGGTGACAGTGGCCTCACCTTGCGGAGGGATCCTTATCTTGAGGAGGGTGCCTCAACTGAACCGAAAATGCGGCGCACCTATGCGCTTATGCGTCGCAATTAGTGTGGTATATTTCCTCATAAGTTAAGTTTGCAAAATCAATCAAATGTAGGTAAATTATGCTTGATACTTGAATATGCTTTAACAGCATAGCTTTCCATAGGGTTTCATTTATTTGTCGGCAGCTCATTGCCCAGATTTCTTATAATAAAGGGAAATATCAAGGGTATATTTCTATGGAATGCCATTTAAGCCAAAATTAAATAAATAAATACATATATATATATATATATATAAAAATAGGCCTATGAAATAAATTCTGAAATAAATAAATGAGGCAATAAATATGTATACATGTACATTTAAATACACATTTATTTATTTCATGCGACTTTTATTTCATAATGACACATTTATTTATTTCAAGAGACTTTTATTTCATAATGACACATTTATTTATTTCAAGAGACTTTTATTTCATAATGACACGTTTATTTATTTCAGGGGACTTTTATTTCATAATGACACATTTATTTATTTCAGGGGACTTGTATTTCATAATGAAACATGTATTTATTTCAGGGGACTTGTATTTCATAATGCGACATTTCCATTTCTTATATGCAAATGAACGGGGCGTGGTTAGATCACAGATCCAGACCAAAGCAACAGCACCACAACACTGACTCATGCGGCTTTCACACCAGCGCTTTTCCCATTCTAGCTCCGTGCTAGAGCTTTTCTGGTTCAGCTCCGGTTTTCCATTTCTGTTCCCGCTTTGTTCGCACCGCCCAGAGCCCGACTGGTGCTGCCGCTGCTGCGTCATGACGTCACCGTTTACATCGCTGATTTGCTCCCCAACGGCACTCACAACAACAACAACAACAACGTGGGACTGCGTTGGGTCGATAATCGTGTTGCTTTTAATCACTCGAAGCTGGATTTAATTAAATAACGACTTCTCCAACCTTATGCTTTTCTCCAGAGTGCCGTGGTTCATTGTTTATTAATGTGTTAACCGCTGCAGTGCTGGCTGCTCTTCCACGGGACTTTATTCTCCCGTTAGATCCAGGTTAGCTCACATGGCAGCGGCCGCTCTAAAGTATTCACTGTCTGACTGTCACACAAGCAGCTGATACATATCCCCAGTTCCAGAGGTGTGGACTCGAGTCACATGACTTGGACTCGAGTCAGACTCGAGTCATCAATTTGATGACTTGAGACTCGACTTGACAAAATCACAAAACACTTGCGACTCGACTTGAACACCAATGACTAGGGACTTGACTTGGACTTGAGCCTTCTGACTTGAGGTGACTTGATAATTTAATTTAGGGGTCTCCAACACGCAGATCGCGAGATGCTGCTAGAAGAGCAGACTCCCGTCGGGGAGAGCAGAATCTCTAACCACTTCTACGCTTGCTGAGAATCCTTGCAGGCAGGGGCGGGACTTTATTTAGCTGGGCCCCATGCGGCCAATCATATGCGAGGACACACTAGGATCATACCATTATGTGAAAGAAGGGTGGGGGGCACAGCAGGTGTAGTGGTACAGGCCAGCTGCACAGAGTGACGGGAGCCGGATTTAAATGCAAGCGCGTCGGACAAAGTCAAGAAATTAGAGAAAACCGAAAAAATAAGCAGCATTTGGCTGCATTTCAATGATACTGGAGAAAGCAAACCTGAGTGCAGGATTTTTTAAATTAAAATAACCTTCAGAGCAGGTTTTATTTTTGGCACTCAGGATTTATTGTCAGAGGTGGGAGAAGTTTAGATTGAGTAAAAGTACCAGAGTGTAATACTCGGTTACAATAAAAAGTCCTGCATTCAAAATGTTACAAGTAAAAGTAAAAAAGTATTTGCATCAAAATATACTAAAAGTACCAACTGCAGAGGGATCTAGATTCAGGTGTTCTTTTCCCCATAGAGACCGCCTCGCTGCACATTATCCCTTGCATAAAGATAGATTGTGGGTCCCTTATAACATGTTGTACACAGTGGAAATAAACATTCTGGTCACCTCAACATCAGGGATCTTGCACATTAAACTCCTTCTGAATCAAACCGTCACGGTAGCCTTACCTTACTGATCCCTCTTAAATTAGAAAAAAACACGTTACTTTACCAGCAGAGAGAAAATTGATTATTAAATTATTAATGTGACTAATAAAGAGCAGTTGGATTATTAAGTATTATTCTGTTGATCGGCATGTCATTACATTTGGTGAAAAGCACATAATGACTTGTTTTGTCAAAGTTTAGGACTTGGACTTGACTTGAACTTTCCCATCCTGACTTGAGACTTGACTTGGACTTGAGCGCAAAGACTTGAGACTTGACTCGGACTTGAGCGCAAAGACTTGAGACTTGACTCGGACTTGCAAAACAATGACTTGGTCCCACCTCTGCCCAGTTCCCCTTAAGTGAATGTGTGTCAGTCTGAATTGACGCTGTTTGGCATCACAACACTGTTTTGAAAGTTTCTCTGGTATAAAATGGGTGATGTTAGCATAGCAACCGAAGCTAAACTGACTACTTGCTATTGCTATCCTATTGTGGCATAAGCCGTTTTATAATAATCTTTTAAATAATTTGTGACCAAACCGTTTCAGACCCACTGAGATAACTTAGACTAAAGTTAACTATCTAAAATAAACTTGCCTTGGTATAGGTGCGAAAATAAAAAAAAAATATTAAATATTTTTAAATATTTATAATTCTGCAAATATTACGATAAACTCACAGCTATTTCGCAGCTATTTCGCTTGCCTTGGTATAGGTGCGAAAATAAAAAAAAGATATTAAATATTTTTTAATATATTGAGTTTATCGCACTCAGAGAGTCCTTTAGCTCAGGGGTTCCCAACCCCCGGTCCGCGGACCGGTACCGGGCCGTGGAGGTGTTTCTGCCGGGCCGCGAAATAGCTGTGAGTTTATCGTAATATTTGCAGAACTATAAATATTTAAAAATATTTAATATCTTTTTTTTTATTTTCGCACCTATACCAAGGCAAGTTTATTTATATAGCACTTTTCAACACAAGGCAATTCAAAGTGCTTTACAAAAAATGAAAGACATTAAGAAAATGGCATTTAAAATCAGTCATATTATTTCATCCAAAACATCCAAAAATAAATCAAAATTGGTTAACATAGGGTCTCAGCCTCTCGTGCACGAGAAAGTTACCTGTGCGCCAATAGGAAGTGGAGCACACAGGAGACAACCGTTGACAACCATCCGCAACATTTTTTTTATGTATTTGCCGGTCCTTGGCACAATAAAGGTTGGGAACCCCTGCTTTAGCTCACCTGAGTCTCTCAGTCTGAGAGGAGAGCTCTCCTCCAGCTTGTTGTGGAACAAACAGCTCCGTATGTCCGTTAGTGCAGCTAGCTAACCAGATGCTAACAACACGGCTCCTGCTGCTGGCCCGGTCCCTCTCTCTCTCTCTCCCTCTCTCTCCCTCTCTCACACACACTAAATGCGCTATTTCCGCACACACACACACAGAGCCGAGCTTGAATGACGCAAGCACACTTTTATTTCCATGCAACTCTCTGATTGGTCTGGTGTCTTGCCTCTGTTGCATTCACTGAACACGGGAAATTACAGTCCTGCCGTCCTCTCTAGTGTCTTGATGAGGTTCACGTAAAGCATGGTTAATGTATTATATTATTGAGGTAGAATTGTCTGGGGCTACAGAAAAAACATTCGGGGCAGGCCAAAATATAATTTTACCAACAATGTGGAATTTATTGGCTACATATTACACAGATTATGCACAGCAGGAGCAGCAATAACAGTCAAATAATAATTCAGACAGGGGAGCTCCGCACTCCCTGCCTGCCGCTAGGGGGTGCTGCAGCGCCCTCAGCACCCCCCTTCCCGCGCCCATGTCCACAATGAGCAATAACAGCGAACGGATGGTCAAAGTAAGGTACAAATAAACAGAATCACACGAAGCCTGGTTAGTGTTGCCTGACTTTATAAAGTGTGTTATTTTTTATAAGTGTGTGGTTGCATTCTAATCACTTTGCTCAGCGCTACTGCTTGTTACAACTTTCATTTTCCGTACTCGCCTTAAACTGTTATTATGGCTCAGGTTAATCTCGCCCCCTTCCGGCGTGAGCGTGGTTCTTGGTTCTTACCGGGCAGCCAAGTGGGGTGAGCTAAGAACCGGTTTTCGGTGTTTAGAGCCGGCTCCGCTGCGGCTGAAACAGGAAGAACCAGAGCTAAATCAAGCTAGACCGGAACTGGCTCTGGAACCGGTTTGGTGGAAAAGGGGCAGAACCAGAGAAGAACCAGTTAAGCACCAGAAAAGCACAAGAACGGTTCTTGAACCGGAACCGGTTTGGTTTAATGGCAGTTTGCAAACCACTTAAAGAGCAACTTCCAGGTTAAAGACACCTGTGAATAAATGTGTAGGAAAATGATGAATAATAAAAAAATAAAAAAAATACAGAAATATACACTACAGTGACATCTGGCGTCGTTTTTGTAAGAAATAACACGGGGGACACAAGGGGGAGAGCGGCCGGTGTAACGTATTAATAAACATGGATCCCAATGCTAGTTTCTTCACAGAAGACACAGAAGAAGTTGAACATGAATATTCGAATGCATATGACGGACCACAACCTTATAATTATGAGCCTGGTAGGCGTCCAAGAGACCAGCAGCAAAGGATTAGAAGAAATAACGGCCATCGGAGAGAAATTGAGCTGTGGTGTGAGGAGAACCAGTGGAAAACTGGGCAGCTATCGTGGTGAGGGACCGGCGTTAGCTACAGAATGTTAGCTAACATCACATCACAACACTGTAAAGTTAGCTATCATATATCAGGCTATAACTAAAGTAGCATTGATAATATAGTAACGTTACTGGCAGGACTGTTGATACTGATCCATAACAGAAACTAATGCGCAAGTATCAGCCGTATCTCGCGTTACCTAATGCAACTCCACACTACGGTGCTGTGCACCGGAGGAGAGACGCGAGATACGGCTGATACTTGACGATCTGGCGGAGAAAAGTTGTGGAGCCTCCGTTGATATGTCGTTGTAAATGGCTTGATGGAAAGCAGGAGTGTAGTCGGGGAGGGTGCACAGCTGATTGCAGCAGGTGAGTGAAGGTTGAGCCGGGAGCCAGGAGTGACAGCCACCAGGCACACACAAACAACACAGACAGGGGGAAACAAACAAAAACAAAGGAGACGGCTGGAGCAGTGCAGCCACCACAGCGTTACCTAATGCAACTCCACACTATGTCTTATGGGGCCGTGTACCGGAGGGGAGAGAGAGAGAGCAGCGAAGTGGGGGGGAGAGAGAAGTAATACGGTTTCCTGATAAAGCTGTGGAGAGTATGTGCTGCACAACGTACCCAGGAACGAACGCTAGCTCCGGTCCTTTTTACTGTGGACTCGATGTCCTGACAGGCTGGTATTTGTGCAACCTGCACAAACACAATACTGCACCATGATTACAAATGGTGAAATACAATGTAAAACTACCGAAAAATACCACTTCCTTAAAACACAACCGCTCTACTCAACGCAACTCCACTATACACGCGGTCAGAGAGCAGAGATGTGTCCCCTGTGTGATGTAATATGACGCGTTTGACGTATGACCTTAAAAAAAAGCCGTTTTTAAGAGCAGAGCTCAAAATTGCTCCTTTCCCTCTGAATTCCTGCCCTTATGTATCGTAAAACATATCAAATCCTGCATTCACTTTTTTAATTGTAATTTTCAAGCAAGTTTAAGCATAAATGTAGAAAAAATAAAAACCTGCAAGATGCTATTTAAGAGTACTGGAGTGTGAAACAAGAGCTATTGAGTCAGTGTTGTGGTGCTGTTGCTTTGGTCTGGATCTGTGAGCTAACCACGCCCCGTTCATTTGCATATAAGGAATGGAAATGTGTCATTATGAAATAAGTCCCCTGAAATAAATAAATGTGTCATTATGAAATACAAGTCCCCTGAAATAAATAAATGTGTCATTATAAAATACAAGTCCCCTGAAATAAATAAATGTGTCATTATGAAATAAAAGTGTCTTGAAATAAATAAATGTGTCATTATGAAATAAAAGTCCCATGAAATAAATAAAGGTGTATTTAAATGTACATGTATACATATTTATTGCCTCATTTATTTATTTCAGAATTTATTTTATAGGCATATTTATATATATATGTATTTATTTAATTATTTATGTATTTATTACTTAAATGGCATGCCATATATTTCAAGCTTGTTATGCAAATAGGTTATTGGGACTAAGATTTGTTAGAAAATGTTTTCAACTTTAATTGATGGAATTTATTTCAAAAGTAAGCTAATAGACACATGAATACTACTTTGTGATAATTTACACATATATTATAGAACTACAATATAAGACAAGTAGCCTATTGTACCCAGTGCTTGAATTTGAATAAAAAAGGTGCCAGTACTCTAAATCAGCAACTGTTTCAAGTCAATTTATTTAAACAGCCCAAAAACAAGTATTTGGCTCAAAGTCATATAGATCCTATAATGCTGGTGTGTTTGTCTCTTTACTTTATATTTTAGAAAGGCCTACTGTACTTAAACAAAATGACTCAGGGTGCATCTGAGATTAGAAGGGGGGGAAGTGGTAAATTGCTATTTTTATAAGTGGGGAGTGGACCAGTCACCCTCTAGGGGGGTCCGGGGGCATGCTCCATCGGGAAGATTTTTTTTTAAATATTGAAGTTACAGTAGATGCATCAATCTGGTGCATTTTGAGGGGGAAATAAAGAGACCATATTTGTTGTCATGCGTCAATCAGGGCCGGACTGGGACAATAAGTCAGGCCGGGAATTATACACCCAGCCAGGCCACTACCTGTTTTTTGTGCCATTTTGCTGGATTTATTTGTCAATATTTGCAGCGTTGCTGCCCATAGTGATAGCCCTCTAGTTTAAATCTACTACCCAAAAATAAACATATGGAGATGAGTTACTATTTAAAAAAAATTGCAAATCTATTTAGGAACCTGTCAATGTGAACATATTTTAAGTGGGGGTGGACCTCCAATCCTCTAGGGGGGTCCGGGGGCATGCTCCCACGGTAAGATTTTTTTTAAATGTTGGACTTAAAGGTGGGGTAGGTAAGTTTCAGAAACCGGCTTGAGATACACTTTTTGTTATATTCCATGGAATACTCTTAACATCCCGATAGCAATGAATATCTTAACTGCTTTGACAAAAAATCCATAAAAAAACGTCATCTGTGGAACCCGTAATATTGTAAAAACTACAACCAATCCGTTTAGCCGGGAAACGGATTGGATTGCCGCCCTGTCTGTCGGCCTTCCATCTCGTGCACGCACAAATGTATCTCGTGCCCTCATTGGGCGTGCCGTCATTGGGCGTGCATTGCAGCAGTACTTCAATGACTCGCCAACAACAGGCGGCCACTTTCACCATGGCAGAGTTAGGTTCAACATCGTCTACTGGTCGCAAAAGAAAAAATGTAACGGAGCAAATTAAGAACAAAAAGAAAGTGGAAACTAGGAGAAGTCAAACCAGAGTTGCTTTGGCTGTGTAGTATTGCTAACCTAGATGTTTTTAGCTTTGACTGATATGTAACGTTACTGCAGCCTGCTCTCGCGGAGGAGGTGCTCTGTAAGGAAGTCTGAAGGAAGGGGCGGATTCTTTTTGGCTGCGTACTTTCAAATTTTAGTGCACTCGAGCCGGTTTCTGAAACTTACCCCACCTTTAAATGCATCAATCTGGTGCACTTTGAGGGGGAAATAAAGAGGCTACACCCATATGAAACAGAACTGTACACATTTAAATAATCATAAAATCATAAGTACATGGCCATAACCAATAACATACCATATCCAATATGAAAAAACATTGAAACTTGTTTAATTATTTGTTTTTGGTTCATTTATAGTGTGTCTGTGCTCCTGAATCAGCCTCTCCTGTGTCCCTCATCTCCCCCCTGCTCCTCTTTGAGGCAGCAGCAAAGACTAGTTTTAGCTCTCAACAACTTTATCTTACCTTTGTTCACCTAGTTAACATTTTACTTTTATGATTCATGCATATTTTACTAATCACCACCCCCTCAAAAGGAAATATGTGTTTACATAAATGGTGACCGAACCGTTTGAGACCCACTGAGACAACTTAGACTAAGTTAACTATCTAAATTCTAAACACTCAGAGTCCTTTACCTCACTGTGCCTCTCAGTCTGACAGGAGAGCTCTCCTCCACCCTGGTTGTAGAAACAGCTTCTTATATCCGTTAGCGCAGCAGAAGCTAACAACATTCCCCGCCGGTACCGGTGCACCCCCTCTCTCTCTATCTCTCTCATGCTGGCTGTGAGCTGCGGGCGCCTGATAAGCCAACATCCCCCACTTTCATCACTTACAGCGCCCATTGTACAGGGCAAATGGAAAATGTAACCGGGGTGAAAAGGGTGTTATCTTTACTTAATTATGAATGTTGTTCCATCAAGGCTGAAAATTCATTTTTTTTTTTATTTAATCTTGTGGAAGTGCAGATCCCCTGTCCTCCACCAGGGGGTGCTGCAGCACCCTCAGCACCCCTACTTCCCACGGCCCTAGTAGCACTAGATGCTAACAACAATACACGTAACCGGTGCGCGCGCTTTCTCGCTTGCTCGCGCCACACATACACTAACACATACCCTCCCGAGCTTGAATGACACACAGAGACCAATCGAGGGCATTAGTATGATCTGTATGAAAGTGGCCATGTCGGCAGGCCACATCATATTGTAGACAGTGAAAGCAATTCTAGAACCCTGAAGGCAGGAGAGACTGAAAAGAGTCAAGGGAAGCTTATAAAAGTTAACAGCATTTAATTACACAAAAGATGCGGTGGTGTACAAAATGAAATTTGCGAGTGCAGGCGCTCTCCACATCCAACGACCGGTCAGTACAGGTCAGGGGGTAGAAGAGATCAATTCTTGGCTTGCTCTTCCTGTTGTCATCTGAGGTCTTCTCCTATTGGCCGGCGTCGTCGGGGGGCGAGTCCAATGCAATTCCCGCCTTTTTCTGTAGCTAAATTGTATCATTCTGGCGTCTGAGGTTATTTAAACATTCCCTGCTACACATTATTCAGCGTCAATAAATGAGTGCTAATCCCAGTGTGCTCAGTGTACAACATCACATGTCATTTCACCTTGGTTCAAGGTTTGAAATCGTATGATTCCGCCAGATGCTAAATGCTAGCCGGAAGTGACGAATTTTCCGAATAAAAGTGTTAAGCTAATAGTGAGAACTTCCGGTTTTTCAGAATAAAACTGATTTAAATCAAATAGTGTATTTAATTCAAATTACGCCATATCAACATTGATTTTAATTTCTAACAATCCCTCCTTACATACCATTTAAGGTATGTAAATAATATTGAAATCAATGATTTCTTCATCTGAACATTGCATGGTACATAGCGCATAAAAGTAAAAAATACAAATAAGAATAAATATTCATCATAAATATAAAGTTTTTCATTTGTGCATAACTTCTATCTTAAACCTTTAATGTCACTTCGCAAAATAGCAGCAATTAGCTTGGTATGGAAAACGTCTAACGCCCTCCTTTCACATCATAAATCATCTTCATACTGTATCTGGTGTAAAGGCACTTGTTCCTTTACAAAGTATAAGAAGGATTAAACTATCTAAAAATAGCTAAATATTACTCTTTATTTAAACAAGTCTAGCGCCATTCTATCGGTCTGTTTTTATCTAACTGTTTGTGTCATCCTTTTACTGTGTCTCTGGTGCAATTTACGAATCTCTGCTGGCTCCAGTAGATATATAGTTCTCCCCATCCACATTCTTGTTGGTTGTGGGACAGAGGAATAATAATTCAGAACCTGCTGATACTTGAATCTTACTATTTGGCATATGTTACAAAACAAAAAAAACATCTTCATGGGGAACTAAATAAAATCCTTGTAATCTTTCTCAAATCTAATATAACAATTAACTATTCCTGTTTGTGGTAAAAACACACTAACGTTATGTAATACAATGTCATTATGATTAAAAAACAACTAAAGTCATGATGATGTCAGAGTGAATGATTTCCTGAGTGTGTCTGTCCTGTAAGGTACGTCATTCGCTGCTTGGATCGTGTGCAGGAATCCCATCGATTGCACCTGGCAATACTGCTTCTACCTATCTATTATCAAGCTGAAAAATGAATACAGAAATCCAACATACTGTCATCAAATGTTTCTATTATGAATTTAAATGAAATGTATATCCCCATAATGACCTAAACAATAAAGTCTATGGCTTTTACTTCTTTTACCACACTAGTTACAAGATGTTGTCTAAATTAAATTCCGTCTCATTACATTACTATGTTTTAGCTTAACTGTAATATGTTCTTTCTACATTTCAAACCTCAGGTACTTTCATATCTGTTGAAATATTACAAAATTGTTTCATTATCACAGGTCAACTTCTTCTGTATTCCATTCTGGAATTACATCTCTCACAGTAGCCCCTTGGCCACTGATTCTGCATCTGTGTTACCGGTTATAACTCAATCAATATTAGAAACATCTCAACATTCACCAAACAGTATATTATCCCTAGATATGGAGCAGGTTAATTCTAAAACTATCTTCAATGCTCAGTTTGAACATCTGGGTTGGGGCGGAAAGTTTCTTTCAATCCTTAAAGAAAATTTTTAATTGGGAATTTTACATTTACAACCATGTTGACATTATACATTATACACACTCCCCCCTTTTTACACATGAACTCATTGTAACAAAATCTTGTAATGGGGAGGGGGAAAAAACTTTCAGGTAAATATTGGTTAGGGACATAACGAACATTGTTTACAATTTTAGATCCATTATTATTATTTCCACAGTAAACACTTCAGTGAAAATAAGTGTTTCTCTCTGTCTTTCAGTCCCAAAAGAAACAGAATCTTCAGATTTTAGTTTTAGTTTTACATTTGCAAACCGCCAACTTCTGTGGGAATAAAATATCATCAAGTAGATCAGAAACGGGTCACATGTCCGGTTTCGCCTTTTTATGGAATTTTTAGGAAACCTCTCGTTTCCCTTGGAGCTCCAAAATAATATGTTAGTCCAA
Organism: Notothenia rossii; assembly: GCF_949606895.1. NCBI lineage: Eukaryota > Metazoa > Chordata > Actinopteri > Perciformes > Nototheniidae > Notothenia > Notothenia rossii. The sequence continues at coordinate 41,864,650 of NC_136902.1, forward strand.
AAACATGCTTGGTTATTTATTGTTTTAGAATCATGCAGTTACACTGATCACATGCCGGCATTCATTCACACTCACACTGTCTGGTTGTCAAGTCAGGTTTGGTCAGGTACACCCCAGGGTCAGTCATTGACAGTGCTTTTGTCACACTGTCAGTCAGGGTCAACGGTCATTTGGTCTCAGTCTTTTGGCCATGTCGTGCTCTGCAGAGTCTTTTCAGAGGTATTTCAGCATAGGCGGGTTCCCTTTATCTACAAAAATATGTCATATGTGGAGCGCCATTTCTTATTCATTAACGATTTCAACTATGATTTTCAAGATGGTTCTAACTTTCCATTTTGACTTCTGCCTCCCATCTTTCCTGAAACTTGGTACAAAACTCACTTCCTTATAGTACTACTGCAATTCATTTACACCTAATTAGTATTACAATGTCTAATAGATCTAATTGAGAAACGTGTGTATATAACTATTATCTTGAGTCAAACCATTACTAGGATCTGTGTAGCTCTGCTATGTATTTCATAGCTCATCTATCTTCAATTCTGGTCCACTTAAAAAACAATGTTAAACTCTTTAGCAGTGTGTGGAACCTTGTGTGTCCGAACATGTAACAATTACTCCCTCCTTTATCAAGGATTTTAGAACAGAAGTCATTTCATATTTCCATCTGAAAGCCCTCCTATGGTAATAACTATGCTACAATGGAGAAATCAACACTTCAGATTGGAATACTATATTTGGCTTGGCACTAGCTCTTCCTTTAACATGATCCATACAAATACAGATGTGTCTTATAGAGTGGTTCCTAAAACTATCCTTTTAATGGTGATCAATATTGTAACAAATGAGATCACTACTTTATTCACACGTGAATAAAAATCTCGAAAAGAATAATTTGTTTACATGATGAAAAGATTGAAGAATATGGTTCTACTCTGTACTCCAAAATACCCACAGCTTAAAGTGGAGTGAATATTTCCATCATGTCTCCCTCAGTGTGATTTTCTCATTTTACTTTACCTCTTTACTGCTATTTTTAATTTACCAATTGATTAATTCATGGTTAATAAATCTTTTTGTCTTCACGTACTTATCAAGTCAATTCAAGTTATTTAAATGTGGTCTCTTTTATGTGCGTTTGTGAATAAGTGTGTTTATGTGTAAACTCACTCATTCCCGTTCTCCTTTTCTCCTCCTCTGGTTGTCTCAATCCGTGACCCCGGCCTCCTCACTTCTAATCGACCATGCCAACTCCTCTGATTCTGTCTTCTCTTCAGTCCATCAGCTCTTGAATCCATCCGCTGTAACTCTTTTAGGCAGCCTTTGGCCCAGTCACATCTGCAGCCCACATCATGCCACTGTTCTTGTACTGCTTTGCATGTCATCTCCTCCTTTACAGTCTCTTCGCTGTTTTTATGGAGGGCGGATTCTGCTCTCAAGTTTCACACTTTGCTCTGGCCAAATCTCGTGGCTCAGCTTGGAACTTCATGTCCTGTCTGAGGGACTGATGAGAGTATCTCTGTATGTCAGTAAGCCGTTTGGTTCTGGATGCCTCAGGTGGAGATAGTTCTGGCTGCAGTCCTGTTGTTCTTGTTGTTTCAGCTCTGGTTCTCTGTCTGTTTGATGGAGAAGGAGGAGTCTCCTGTTGGGTTAGGTATTTTGTCTGCTTGGAGGGACGGGGTCGTAGCCTTTCTGACTCAGGGGGAGTCCAGGTCTCGGGACGCATTACCTATAAGAAATCTAGCATACTGAGGTTAAATAAATCCAACCTTTTCCACTCTGTCTTTTTCTAATCATACTATGCGTCTTAGTTGTTAAATGCCATCTAAACAACACAATTAATGTATATTACAAAAACACCCTCTAGAAATTGTTTCATCCATTGTTACATATTTACCCAACATAACTCTTTCAGGAAACCATTTTCTCCCATAAATTGAAACACCTACATGTTTCAAGCATCACATATCCCACACTACGAAAGAACATCTCCATATTTTCTCCAATATTCTAAATCCCACTGTTATTTAGAACAATAGTAAACCTGAAGAGCACACCAATCAGATCACAGTAATATAATTTGACTCAAGTGTAGGCCTATGTCTACTTTGCATTATACTTATTACTTTTGGTGAACATTTATTTATATTGTCTAAATTCCTTGTCTATGATGTGCAAACAGTTTGAGTGTAAAAATGTGTTTTTCTCTATGTATTTACACTCTACGGATTCTTGAGTTTACTCATCTCCTGGTGCTGTCGTTGTAAAAATGTTCGATTCCTTATTGTTTTGAACCAGTTTTCCGGCTACACACTGTGTAAGTGGGTGCCAACATGTTCCTTTTTTAACTTTGATCCGGAGTGCATCTGCAGTGCGTTCTACAACTTCCCACGGTCCACTCCATACAGGTTGCAACAACTTCATCTTGTGGATTTTTTCATTTACCCAATCCCCTGGTCCAACAGAAATATTCGTCATGGCCCTGGCATATGCTTCCGCCTCAATTTTTCTCATATCTAACATTGGTTCTCCTCTGTATTGTGAGGGGATACCTTGTGGTGGATATTGCTGAGTGTGGCAATCTCTGGCCAAATGTCTACAATCACCACATATGAAGCAGCCGCCATCTCTTCTTCCTCTTGAGCGTTGCTTTCCTCTCCATTGTCCCTTTTGTTGATGCTGTATGGAAGTGTATACCTGAGCTGGCGGCTGTACTTGTGTAGGAAGATACACAGGTATTTTCTGTTGCTGGAATTGTGTGGGGAGATACTGCGGTGTTTGCGGCTGTACTTGCGTAGGAAGATACACAGGTGTCTGCTGTTGAAGATACTGTGGTGCTTGTGGCTGTACTTGCATAGGAAGATACACAGGTGTCTGCTGAACTTGGTTTTGTGGACATACACTTCCTCCACCGCTTTGTTGGTTCTGCATTTGATTCTCTGGTTCTTCCTGAGTTTGAACTGTTGGAGGTGTCCACCCTGCCTTCTCTGCTAGTATGGCCATCTGATTAGCTTCAGTATCTTTCTCAGCTATTTGTAACTTCACGAGTCTCCTTGCTTGGATTTTATCGTCCTCATCAAGTCCTGTTTTTTCCGCCTGGTGTCTGATATCGTGGTGAATGAGATGTTGTCTCCATTGTTCAGCGGGTTTATTGTCCAATCCCACCACTTCTTCCAGACTTGCCTGCACTGCTAGGGGAAGGGCTTTAATGACAGAGTTCTTCCACACCATTTCAATAGCTGGAGAAAGATCATGTCTTTCACCCGTGCAAGCCTCCCACACTTCTTCACATTTCTTCAAGAATGCATGCATGTCTTCCCCCGGCTCCTTCTTCAAGCTGCTGAGAGCATGAAAACTGCGTGTTGTCGGGTAGATGTGACGAATACCAGCCCAATAATTCGACCTGATGTAGTTGAATGGAGTGTCATCTGGGGCATTTGTGCAATTGGCCTCGGAATCTATTGCTCTCACTTCAAGTCATCCTTCAATCCGTCTGAGCAGGGCCCTCATGTCTCCCAAGCACAGGTGGTCTTGGGCTGTGTATCTCTCCAGATCATTCACCCACTTCTGACCTTCTTTCGTGAGTGGAGGTAGCTTTGACACTAATGCTTCCATGTCCCTGTGAGTCCATGGTTGGTATTGAAATCCTCCTCTTCCAGCCGCTATCAATGGCATGGAGGTATATGCACCGGTTCTTCGTTCTTCTTGTTCTCTCCGTTGTCTATCTGCCATCATGTCCTGGAATCTTACATCTTCTTGTCGTCTTTCCGCCAGAAGTTGTTGATATTTATCTTCCTCCCTTTGTCTTTCTGCAACAATGTCATTATGGGCTTCAACTGACTTTCGTCTCTCTTCAATAATGTCATTATGGGCTTCAACTGTCTTTCGTCTCTCTTCAATTATGTCATTATGTGCTTCATCTGCTTTTCGTATCTCTTCCATTCCTCTGTTGAGCTGCTCTTCCATTCTTCTGTTGAGTTCCTTTTCCATTATTCTGCCGAGTTCTTCCATTCTTCTGTTGGATTCTTCCTCTCTTCTGCAGAGTTCTGCTTCCATTCTTCTGCGGAGTTCTTCCATTCTTATGTTGGTCTCCTCTTCCATTCTTCTGCTGAGTTCTTCCATTCTTCTGTTGGTCTCCTCTTCCATTCTTCTGCTAAGTTCTTCCATTCTTCTGTTGGTCTCCTCTTCCATTCTTCTGCTGAGTTCTTCCATTCTTCTGTTGGTCTCCTCTTCCATTCTTCTGCTGAGTTCTACCACATGTAAGCTGTTTGTCAATCCTTGGCTGGCATCTTCCAGATGGAATACCAGACTTGCAACCATAACTTTTCTTTTTTCAGCTCTGTTCATAGCAATGTTTTCAGGTCCATACCAAGAGGGTTGTCCGGCTTTGATCCATGCTTTTTCCTGTTGTAGGTATTCAGCATTCTCATGTTCAACTACAGCTTTTCTATGGGCTTCCGTTGGTCCAGATTGATCATCTGCTGGAATCAATCCTCTTGTTTGCCACTGTTCTAACAGTTTCTCCATGTGGTTCCATGTCTTCTGTCTTTTACTTGAAACTGTTAAAGCATCTGATCTGATTTTTATCCTTTCCTTGATATCTGCAGTTGAGCCTGGCTCTGCGACTGGTCTCAACTTGGTGTCTTTTGGCGACATGTTTAAGTACTTGGATAATATTATTAAGTTATCAAAGATGAAAAACTAATCCTCTGAATAGTACCTTTGTATTCTTTATAAAGATATCCTATGTCACCTGAACTTAACTTTAAAATCTTTTTTTTAAATAAATTAAAATGTTGTAAAACTGAAATTGGAAAATCAAAATCAAAATTAGACAAATTAAATTAACATTTTGAAATTATGCAAATTTTAAAATCTAAATAAAGAAATAAAAATGAACAGGAGTTGACTTAGTAATATGAAAATAGGAATATGGTGCAAATCCAAATAAACCGTGTACAGTGTATACTCAAGTTTATGAAATTATGCAAATGTCACAATACTTCAATTCAAAGAAACCACCTGTAATCTTTATCTGTGTGGTGAAGAATGTATTAACTGTAATACCTATTATGTCCGCTAGGGGAGCTGTTTTATTTTGAACTCCTCTCAAATGTATCAACTAGTACTTCCGGTTCATAAACCTACTTCCTGTTTATTTCCCCAAAATAATAAAGTTCAAATGACTTTCTTTGAAAAGCATGAAAAACAAAACAACTCAATCTACTCTCAACGTTCATCTACACCAGGGGTGCCCACACTTTTTTGGCCGGTGAGCTACTTTTGAAATGACCAGCTCACGGAGGTCTACCAACCAAAAATAAAATCCCAAATTGCAAGGGGCTGAATAACACGTTTTATTTATACTTGGGATAACTACAACAACTCTATTTGGGTTCTTGAACAGAAACAAATACATGAATACATAAAACAAAAAGGCATGTTAACCTCTCTCTCTCTCTCTCTCTATTTCTCTATCTCTCTCTCTATTTCTCTATCTCTCTATTTGTCTCTCTCTCTCTCTATTTCTCTATCTCTCTCTCTCTATTTCTCTATTTCTCTCTCTCTCTCCTCTATCTCTCTCTCTATTTCTCTATCTCTCTATTTGTCTCTCTCTCTCTCTATTTCTCTATCTCTCTCTCTATTTCTCTCCTCTCTCTCTCTCTCTATTTCTCTCTCTCTCCCTCTCTCCCTCTCTCTCCTTCTCTTGCTGAGTGTCCCTTCATTTCCCTGTTAAGAAACACATAAAAACAAGCAGGGTAAGAAACCTCTCTCCATGGTCCTGATATAATGCTGCAAAACACAATTCAATATATTTAGGTGGGTCCCTACCATATTCTGATGACTTGCACTGAATGGAGTCCGTCAATGTTGCATAATCAGGACAGTAACTGCTGATGGCTAGTCTCAGACAGGCCTCCAAATGTTTATCAGTTAATTGGGAACGGTATTTCGACTTCACTATCTTCATTTGGGAGAAGGCTGACTCGCATAAATAAGTTGAGCCGAAGAGTGAGGTCAGTGAGGTGGCACATTTTCTGACGTTTGGATACTTTTCAACCCTGAATAAGTTCCAAAACTGTCCGGCATGAGCTCGCGCCTTTAATCAATCAATCAATCAATCAATGTTTATTTATATAGCCCAATATCACAAATGTTACATTTGTCTCAGTGGACTTCACAGTTTGTAAAGAATATCAGTATGACAATACGACACCCTCTGTCCTTAGACCCTCACATCGTACAAGGAAAAACTTCCAGAGAAAACCCACAGTTTAAAGGGAAAAATGGGAGAAACCTCAGGGAGAGCAACAGAGGAGGGATCCCTCTCCCAGGACGGACAGACGTGCAATAGATGCCGTGTGTAAATTGAAAAGATAATACATTTGCAACATAGGTAGTCCAAATGTTTGGAAATGCATGTGTGTATAATAGGAAGATGAATCCATGAGTATATCCATCCAGGACTTATGATCCAGGACCACAGCCACGACTCAAGATCCAGGACTCGCAATCCATGACACAGGACCGCAGGATCATCCATGACTCCGGATCCCGGCGTATATAGACACCCAAAAGAAAGACATTTGGGGAAGCTGGGTTAATCGGAACATGAGAGTACACAGGTATAGACAGAGAGAAGGAAGAAGTAAGATGTCCCCCGACAAACTAAGCCTATATCAGCAAAACTAGGGGTTGAATCTAATCAGCCCTAACTATAAGCTTTATCAAAAAGGAAGGTCTTAAGCGCACTCTTAAAAACGGATAGGGTGTCTGCCGTCCGAACACAAACTGGAAGCTGATTCCACAAAAGTGGAGCTTGATAAGAAAAGGCTCTGGCTCCCATTGTACTTTTAGAGACTCTAGGCACAACCAACAACCCTGCATTCTTGGAACGCAATGCCCTAGTAGGACAATAGGGTATAATGAGTTCTTTAAGGTAAGATGGCGCCTGCCCATTAAGGGCTTTGTAGGCGAGAAGAATAATTTTAAATTCTATCCTGTGTTCTATAGGGAGCCAGTGTAAGGCAGCCAGAACAGGAGTAATGTGGTCCCTTTTCCTAACTCTGGTTAGTACACGAGCTGCAGCATTTTGAATCAGCTGAAGCGACTTGACTGACTTCTTGGTACACCCTGATAATAAGGAGTTACAATAATCCAGCCTTGAAGTAACAAATGCATGGACTAGTTTCTCTGCATCGTTTTGAGGCAAGATATGCCTGATTTTTGCAATGTTACGTAGATGGAAGTAGGCGGTCCTTGAAATTGATTTTATGTGGGCGTTAAAGGATAAATCCTGATCGAATATAACACCAAGATTCCTTACAGTCTCACTGGAGGCCAAATTAATGCCATCCATAGTTAATATATCTTTAGATAATTTGTTTCGTAGATTCTTCGGGCCAAGTACAATAACTTCAGTTTTGGTCGTGTTTAACATCAAAAAATGTAAGGTCATCCACGTTTTTAAGTCCTTGAGGCAGTCTTGAATTTTATTTAGATGATTAATTTCATCAGGCTTGATTGATAAATATAGTTGAGTATCATCCGCATAACAATGAAAGTTTACAGAAGGATTCCTTATAATATTGCCTAACGGAAGCATATATAGGGTGAACAAAATAGGTCCAAGCACTGAGCCCTGTGGCACTCCATGGCTAACTTTGGTTTGCATGGAAGATTCATCGTTGACACGTACAAACTGAGAGCGTTCAGATAGATAGGACCTAAACCAGCCTAATGCAGTTCCCTGTATGCCAACTAAGTGCTCTAGTCTTTGCAATAGGATATCATGGTCGATAGTATCAAATGCAGCACTAAGATCGAGCAAGACAAGAATAGAGACAAGTCCCTTGTCAGAGGCTATTAGAATGTCATTTGTGACTTTAACCAGAGCTGTCTCTGTGCTATGTTGTGTTCTAAAGCCAGACTGAAAATCTTCAAATAAATCATAGTTTTTTAAGTAATCACACAGCTGTTTTGCGACTGCTTTCTCAAGAATCTTTGAGAGGAACGGAAGATTAGAAATAGGTCTATAGTTGGCTAAAACCTCTGGATCGAGGTTGTGCTTTTTAAGAAGCGGTTTTATCACTGCTACTTTGAATGATTGTGGAACATAGCCTGATAATAAAGACATATTCATAATATTTAATAAAGAAGTGCTAATTAATGGAAAAACTTCTTTTAACAGCTTAGTTGGAATCGGGTCTAAGATACACGTTGATGGTTTAGAAGAGAGAATCATTGAATTTAATTGTTCAAGGTTTATGGCTGAAAAGCATTCTAGTTTACTATCTAGTGTAATATTAGAACTTACGTTTCCGGGAGCTGTTGATAACACTATACTGGTTAAAGGCAAGAGGTCATTGATTATGTTTCTAAGAGTAACAATTTTATCGTTAAAAAAGCACATAAAATCATTACTACTGAGTGCTATGGGAATAGAAGGCTCAGTCGAGCTGTGGCTCTCTGTCAGCCTGGCTACAGTGCTGAAAAGAAATCTTGCATTATTCTTATTCTCATCTATTAATGAAGAGTAGTAGGCTGCTCTCGCTTTACGCAGTGCTTTCTTATATTCATTGAGAGTAATATGCCAAATTAAACGAGATTCTTCAAGTTTAGTGGAACGCCATATCCTTTCAAGTTGTCTCGACTTTTGCTTTATTTTGCGGGTTTCGGCATTATGCCATGGAGCGAATCTATGTTGTTTTATTTTCTTCTTTTTCAAAGGAGCAACAGAGTCTAATTTTATTCGCAGCGCATCTGTAGCACTATCAACAACATGATCAATTTGGGGTGGTGTACATTTTGTATAAGTTTCCTCCCCTACATGCAGATATGCTATCGAGTTAAGTATTGGTGGAATCTCTTCCTTAAATTTGGCTATAGCACTAACAGATAGGTTTCTGCTGCAGGAGCTTTTGGCTAATGCTTTGTAGTCTAGTAACAGTACTTCAAAAGTTACTAAGAAATGGTCGGATAAAGCAGGATTATGCGGTTCGACTAATAGTTGCTCAATTTCAATACCATAAGTCAGAACAAGGTCAAGAGTGTGATTATAGCAGTGGGTTGGTTTATTTACACTCTGACAGAAACCAACAGAATCTAATATAGAGTTAAATGCAACAGTAAGGCTATTTTTATCATCGTCAACATGAATATTAAAGTCACCTACGATAATTACTTTATCTGTTTTAAGTACCGAAGCTGATAAAAACTCAGAGAATTCTGATAAGAATTCTGAATAAGGACCTGGTGCACGGTACACTGTAACAAATAAGATTGGCTGCAAAGTTTTCCAGGTCGGATGCGTAAGACTGAAAATGAGGCTTTCAAAGGAGGTATAATTTAATTTTTGTTTAGTATTGATAAGTAAACTTGAGTCAAAGGTTGCTGCAACTCCACCTCCGTGCCTCCGTGCCTCGGGCAATATGAGTATTGATATGGCTGGGTGGAGTGGCCTCATTTATGCTGACATATTCTTCATGTCTCAACCAAGTTTCAGTGAGACAGCATATATCAATATTATAATCTGATATTAAATCATTTACCAGTATTGCTTTAGATGCTAGAGATCTTATGTTTAAGAGACCACATTTAATCTTCCTGTTTTGTTGCACTGTAGTAGTTGTTACATTTACTTTTATTAGGTTATTATGTATGACACCTCTATTAGGTTTTACCTTAAATTGTCCTTGGGCAGACACACACACCGTTAATATTGGGTATTTTATTGGGTTCGGGATTCCTATGGATGACTGCCTAGAAGAGAGCGCAGAGAAGCGTGTAAGACTGCGACTTTGCCTCCTGGTCTCAACTCCAGTTTGTCATGGATTAAGTCCACAGAGCCCTGAAATGTTTGCCGAAATGAGATTTGCACCTTCCAAAGTAGGATGAATGCCGTCTCTCTTAATCAGACCAGGTTTTCCCCAGAAGGCTGTCCAATTATTCACGAAGCCCACATTGTTTGCTGGGCACCACCAAGACAACCAGCGCTGAAATGATGACATGCGGCTATACATGTCATCATTGATCAGATTGGGGAGGGGACCAGAGAAGATTACGGTGTCCGACATTGTTTTAGCATAACTACACACCGACGCCACATTAAGTTTGGTGCATTCTGATTGGCGTAAACCAGGGGTGCCCATTACGTCGATCGCGATCGACCGGTCGATCGCAAAGGTAGTGTGGGTAGATCGCATGGCATGGAAAAAAAAAAATATATATATATTTTTTTAAATTATAAGTTAGCCTATAATCCATCCTTACTATGGCATTTGCCACTTGATTGACATACAGGTAAGCCAGTCTGAGTTGTATTGTGCCATACAGGTTCATGCAGTTATGAGGGGGCCTCACCTCCTCATCTGAAGCGCAAATGTGGCGCACTATTATGTGCTTATGCGGCGCAATTCGTCTAAGCGCGTCACAGTTTATCCGCCATTTACTCCAATAGCACCCCCCCCCCCCCCCCCCTCGCGCTCGCGACACAGATTGGGCAGGGGCGGCCCTGTAGGTAGATCTTTTGGGCTTGGTCATTTTAAAAGTAGCTCCCAAGCTGAAAAAGTGTGGGCACCCCTGGCGTAAACGAACATCATTACCACCGACGTGAATAACAATCCTACTGTATTTACGTTTATTTTTAGCCAGCAGTCTAAGATAAGCCTCAACGTCGCCCGCTCTGGCCCCCGGAATGCATGTGACTGTGGACGCTTCGGTCTCTAAATTCACGTGTCTCATAATAGAGCTACCAATAACCAGAGTTGGCTTCTCAGCGGGTGTCTCGCTGAGTGGGGAATATCTGTTAGATACGTGAACGGGTTGGTGGGGACCTGCGGGTTTCGCGTTACGCCCCTTCTGAACAGTCACCCATTCTCCCTGCTGCTCGGGAGTTGCCGGGGGACGGCTAAGAGGAGCTACCTTTTGCTGGTCCGCACCGGCTAACATGGGCTTTACTGTAGCTGAGTTATTTTCTAAGATGCGGAGCCGGGCTTCTATGGCTATGATTCCCGCCTCCAACCTAACAACTATACTACATTTAACACATGTATCGGTACCAGTAAAGGAGGTAGGGGAGTAACCAAACATGAGACAGTTAGAGCAGGAAATAGCACCCGAGGGTGGGGAAAGAGCCATGGCTAGCTATCAAGCTAAAGTAGCTACCGTTAGCAAACCCGAAAAGAGTGTAGGCAACTGTGGAGTTACAGTCGCTAAGAGAAGGAGAGTTTGTGAGTGCTTAAGCTGTAGTAACGTGTGATTACAACGTCAGGCAGTTGCCGTGATCAAGAGTTTTAAAACGATCGATTAAGTTAAGATAATAAGCTATCAGCAACAGAACAGGCACACGGGATACCCGGAGATGACAACAACAACCGGAAGTTACAACATGCTTACCTCAATAGTGGTCCGTGTAGAAACAATGTTCCTGTCCATCAACGGCTACAACGGTTTCAGCTTTAACTGAATGTCGGTCTGCAGCGACAACATCTCATCCTCCAGCGCAGACGGGTTCAGATGAAACACTGCTCCGATGTTTTGGGCCAGCGAATCAATATCATGGTCTTCACTAAACGGTTAGCACATGAATGTGGCGATTGGCTAGCACAAAGCGAAGTCTCGGAAGCGTTTCTCGAAGTCAGATGTAATGTTATTGACTTGCTCTGTGTAGCGCACATTGTCAAGGAGCGCGCTGTCCTTCCCTTGCTTCTCCAGCTCAGAGGCGATGTTTTTGAAGTTGGCCAAATCTTTGCGCTGCAGCTTTGAACACAGCAGATGCAGTCTTCGTTTGAAGGCATTAATTGAGCTGATCATGTCAACCACAGTTCTGTCTTTCCCTTGTAGCTCCAAGTTCAGCTCATTTAACATGTGTGTAATGTCTGTTAAAAACGCCAGATCTAACAGCCACTCCTCGTCATCTAGACGTGCGTACTCCACGAGCTTGGTGCCATGGAGAAATCCCTTTATCTCCGGTAGAAGCACTCGAAATCTCTGGAGAAAATTGCCCCTGCTCAGCCATCTTACGTCGGTGTGTAGTAAGAGGTCAGTGTGAACACAGTCGGCATCCTCCAGATATGCACGAAACAGCTGTCTTTGAAGAGGTCTTGCCCGAATAGAACAGGCCACTTTAAGTGACACATCCATGACCTCTTTCATGTTCAGCATTTTTGCACACAGTGCGTGCTGGTGTATGATGCAGTGATAATTCAGAAAGTCAGGGAATGTGTCATCCTCTCTGCATTTTGCGATGAAGCCATTACAACGGCCCACCATCGCAGGCGCACCATCCGTTGTGATGGAACTCAACTTAGACATGGGGAGTTTAGTGTTGTCAACAAAGTTTTTAAATGTCCGAAAAATGTCCTCGCCCCGAGTGTGTTCCTTCATTGGCAGAATTGTCAGCAATTCCTCTTTCGCCGTCATGTCTGTGAACACCATCCGGATAAAAACGCACAATTGCGCTGTATCGCTCACGTCAGTGGACTCGTCTAGTTGGAGTGAGAAACACTCGCAGTCTTCTATGTCCTTCCTGAGTTGCTGGGTCAAATCCTTAGCCATGACTTCACAGCGACGTGTGACTGTGCTCTGTGATAATTGGACGGCCTTGATAGCGTTTACTATTTCTGTTTTGTTTGTGTAATCCCGAAACAAGGCGTCTGCTGCTTCTACGAAGGCTTCTTTCACCATCTCTCCATCTTGAAAGGATTTTTTGTGTTTGATTATAGCGTGACTCACTCGTAGAGATGCTTCAGTGGCTGCCTTTGCGGTGGATGTCGGCTTTAAGAAAAGTGACTGCTGTCCAGCTAATTGTGATTTAAGTTCCCTCACCTTTCTCTTTCTTAACTCGCTACTCGGAGGGAAGTCGCTGTCATATGCCTTGTGAACACTCCGATAATGCCTCTCCACGTTAGCTTTCTTTGGCAGAGCGACACTTGCTTTACAAATAAGGCAAATAACCTTTGAATGTGACATCACAAAAAAATATTCTTCCTCCCATTCTGGATGGAAGTGGTATGTTTTTAGCTTTTTCCTCGGTCCCGCACTCATTTTGTTGTTTTTATCTTGTTTATCTCTTTAACTTAATTTGAGTTTTCCCGGCACTTGACTGATTTTGTATCGCTTTGCATTCTGGGTTAACAGACTGGAAAGTGATAGGTCGCTTTTTCTGTCAATCAAGTAAACTCCTGAATTAAGTGGCAGGAAGGCCAAGGGAGGAGGGATCAAAACCTGTTTTGTCTATTTTAACGGAGCTGGATTTTTGTTTTTATGAATGACTCGCGATCTACCAGCATTGCCCCTGCGGTCGACTGGTCGACCGCGGTCGACGTACTGGGCACCTCTGATCTACACCATCCCTGTGTATTTAATCAGTAATTACCAGTTGTATCTTCACTCAAACTACTTCACCATCTAGTAATGCCAACTGGCTAGCTAACTGGTTTAGCAGTATAGCATAAACCTCATGTGACTGGGGGAAGGGGAACACTCAACATGTGCAGATTAAAACCACACTGCTTGACAATATAAAACAACACAATCTTCATTTATCTTAGCTCTAAATTCTATAGATGCTGACCTTAAAAGCTGATCTCATACAAAACTTGTACACAATCGTTTCGGCTTAGAACATCGCACAAAAATATACTTTTCGGCTTAAAAACTCCACACAATATACTTTATTAAACGCCGGTTTAACACATCAAACATATAGACTAACATGAATGGACCCAGTCCAGTGTAAACCAGATACAATCTAGTGCCTCCCCAGAAGGTCTTAAGACTATAATATTCACATTAATCGGGCGGCGCCGAAGATACAACAGAGATGAATAGAAACACTATATACAATCTCCCCACCACTCGCAATCACCACATTATCACCACAGATCAATCTACAGATCACTACCAACGCTTGCACCTAATGTAAGTTATTTAACTATACAGTTTTTTAATTGAACAGGTAACTGTCTCACCTTTCGTTTAGGCCCAGCCAAAAACTCCAGCAGTGAGTCTGTAGCCTGTCCTCCCTTTTGTGCATCCTGGTGTGATGCTAGTTAGCTTGCAGCCTTCCCCTCTACTCAGCTCTATCCCGCTTCAGAGCCCACCCAGGGACGCCAAATTGAAAGCAATTCTAGAACCCTGAAGGCAGGAGAGACTGAAAAGAGTCAAGGGAAGCTTATAAAAGTTAACAGCATTTAATTACACAAAAGATGCTGCGGTGTACAAAATGAAATGTGCGAGTGGAGGCGCTCTCCACATCCAACGACCGGTCAGTACAGGTCAGGGGGTAGAAGAGATAAATACTTGGCTTGCTCTTCCTGTTGTCATCTGAGGTCTTCTCCTATTGGCCGGCGTCGTCGGGGGGCGGGTCCAATGCAATTCCTGCCTTTTTCTGTAGCTAAATTGTATCATTCTGGCGTCTGTGGTTATTTAAACATTCCCTGCTACACATTATTCAGCGTCAATAAATGAGTGCTAATCCCAGTGTGCTCAGTGTACAACATCACATGTCATTTCACCTTGGTTCAAGGTTTGAAATCGTATGATTCCGCTAGATGCTAAATGCTAACCGGAAGTGACAAATTTTCAGAATAAAAGTGTTAAGCTAATAGTGAGAACTTCCAGTTTTTCAGAATAAAACTGATTTAAATCAAATAGTGTATTTAATTCAAATTACGCCATATCAACATTGATTTTAATTTCTAACAACAGCCAGTCACCCTTTGTGAGGCAGAGTCAGACCCACATTTGCGCAGCGTTGCGTTCACAATACATACGTATAAGTACCAGCATTTTACTGAGTACCGGCACCAGGTTCGGCCTCATGGGTGGGCATTCGCGGGCCATGCCCCCCCAAAGGAGTCACTGTGCCCCCCCCCTGCCAGTTCAGGCAAGCCCTGCCACTTTGCCGTTTTTTAAATGTATCTTTTTATCATATTATAAGTTAAAACGTTTCCACTAAATCTTTTTTGTGTGAAATAAATCAGAAATAAAGAATATAAATAAAAAACACAGCCTGAGGTGTGCTCACTGGTGATTGGTGTGTTTCTTGACCAATGACCCCGGCCTTTGATTTGTTGTTATTTATTCAAAAAATGCGCGCATAATTAGCAAGTCAGTGAGACGAAGCTAATGCTCGGACTGTCGGACAGTAATAAAGTAATGGATATACGTAAATGGCTGCAAGGTGCAGCTGCTACACGGCCTCCTCCAACTCCTCCACCTCCTCCACCTCCTGAAAACGAAGGGAATAATGCACCCATCTCCAGCATCGCCGGCGGCACCACCTCTGAAGAACTGGAGCCGTGCTCTTCGACCAGCCAACCTGCTAGCCAAGCCCATCCACCTGCTGCAGCTAACGTTAGCGCTGGAATTCAACAACCCATAGATGATCTTGGAACTGATCAGCCCAAACAAATCTTCTTAAAACAGTACCCTTACAGCATCCTCACTGGCAGGAGGCGTTCGTTTGTCTCTGCTTGGTATCACAACCGAGACTGGCTTGAATACAGTGTCAAGGCCGATGCTGCATTTTGTTTCTGCTGTCGGCAGTCTAGCAAAACCCGGAGAATGGATGCATTTATGTCTGTTGGCAGGGCCGTGGGAAGTAGGGGTGCTGAGGGTGCTGCAGCACCCCCTGGTGGAGGACATCATTAAGTAAAGAGGCACACCTTTATAATTATTAGGATAAATAAAAACAGGTTTGAAATCATTCCAATGTATACTAAAGGACAGTAAATCAAAAATATTGTTTAAAACTGGAGAGATTTAAAAATATGCATAAATAAATAAATGTTAACTGTTAAAATAAGATATAAATGAACCTCAAAAATAAAATAAGTTAGCCTACATTTATTTTGTATTGGTTATGGTAGGTTATGGGTTATGTTCATATGATTTGATTAATAAAATGCAAACCGATCTTTTTCATATTGGTGTTTAGAATTGTACCGAGATCAGTCTCTAGTAATTGGACGCTCAAAGTGCACCAGATTGAAGCATTTTACTTTAAAATGTTCAACAAAATCTTCCCGGGGGGGCACCCCCGGACACCCCTAGAGGATGTGAAGTCCACCCCCCAATCAAAACATGTTATAATACTAAATACATTTGAAGCCTTTTTATATAAGCTTTCCACCATGTCAATATGTTTCTCTGTTTGTAGTATATTGGTCTTTTGTAGAGGTTTTTCATTGCCAGCTAAAATCTTGCCTAGGGCAGCAAATTGGTCAGAACCGGCCCTGGTGTCATCCCCACAGCACCCCCCATTTGAAACATGTTCCCACGGCTATGTCTGTTGGCTTCCGTAACTGGAAAAATGCGGTGGAGAGAGACAAGGGATTTCAGAAACATGCAAATTCAAAGGAGCATCTCTCTTGCTATGCAATGTAGAAGGAGCGAGAGAGGCGTGCCAGCACTGGAAAGGAGATTTCTACACTTGTTAACGCAGACCAACTACGAAAAAACAGGTATTATATCTCCTCTCTTATTGATTTCTGGTGGAAAACCAGCTGCCTTTACGAGGGAAGATATAGGCTTTTGATAACATGTCAGAGGGGGGCAGTGGCCTTTTCCTCTCCCTGCTGGACTATACGATAAAAAAAGACCCCAAATTGGCTGATGTAGTGAAATCAATCCCTCGAAACGCCACTTACACTTGTCACGAAATGCAAAATGAACTCATAAGTACACTCAGCAATGTGGTGACTGAGGCTATCGTGGAGGAAATAGGAGACTCCTTTTACACACTGAAAGTAGATGGAACCCGACCAATAATTTCACCATATATGTAGATAATCTCTGTAATAATTAATCAAAGGCTGCTTTCCATTTTTATGCAGATGATACTGTTATTTATTGTTCATCCTCTTCTATAGAGCAAAGTCTTGATTTCCTCCAGTCTGCCTTTGATGTTATTCCATATAATTTATCTCAACTCAAGTTAGTATTAAATGCAGACAAATCCAAACTCATTATATTTTCAAATGGTAAAAAAGTTAACTTATTTTCTCCCCAACATTTGTACTGTTCAAGGGACTGACATTGACATTGAAAGGGTCACTACATACAAATATCTAGGTTTTATTATTGATCAGAACTTATCTTTCAAGTCACACACTGAAAATGTTGTTTTAAAATTAGTTTTCTCCTTTCAAACAAGGAAACATTTGATCTCTGTAACGTTTTTACCAGTATTGGATTCTGGCGATTTGCTTTACATGAATGCCTCTAACCAGTGCCTAAAGACTTTGGATACTGTGTACCATTGCATTGTGCATTACGTTTTATTACTGGAAGGATATATATATTGTGAGTTTGGAATAAATATGCACTTTATGAAAATTATTAGTTGGTTACTGTTAGTAAAAACAGTAAGGTTAATAGCCTACTGGATGTTTGTTTTGCTAGTGGATCGCCAGGCCCTCTGACCTGATCTGTGGAGTCTCAGCTGTTCATATGAACAGGGCTTGACATTATAAATGGCCCGCTGGCCCGGAAGCATTATTTAGACACCCCGGCCAGCATAAAGTAATTTAAAATCGCCCCACAGCTGTTTGCTGCGGAGCGCAGCGCGAGCAGTCTCCGGTGAGCGGGAGCGCACTCATTCACTACAGTCAGTAGTGGGAACCGCAGTAGACAAAAGGCGTTGCTATAGCAACACGTCATGTTTATGTGAAAAGGGGTGGGGTCAATATGACCCGCTGGCGGAAATAGGTAACAACAACAGACAACAGAGGGTGCTTCATAACACACTTTCAGGTGTTTGTGTGTGTGTGTGTGTGTGTGTGTGTGTGTGTGTGTGTGTGTGTGTGTGTGTGTGTGTGTGTGTGTGTGTGTGTGTGTGTGTGTGTGTGTGTGTGTGTGTGTGTGTGTGTGTGTGTGTGTGTGTGTGTGTGTGTGTGTGTGTGTGTGTGTGTGTGTGTGTGTGTGTGTGTGTGTGTGTGTGTGTGTGTGTGTGTGTGTGTGAGCAGTGCTTGAATTGGAATAAAAAAGGTGCCAGTACTCTAAATCAGCAACAAGTATTTGTCAAAGTCATAGTATATCCTATAATGCTGGTGGGTTTGTCTCTTTACTGTATATTTTAGAAAGGCTCACTGTACTTAAACAAAATGACTCAGGGTGCATCTGAGATTAGAGGGGGTGCAGTGGTAAAGTGCTATTTTTATAAGTGGGGAGTGGACCTGACACCCTCTAGTCTAGGGGGTCCGGGGGCATGCTCCCCCGGGAACATTTTTTTTTAAATATTGAAGTTTGATGCATCAATCTGGTGCACTTTGAGAGCAAAATGAAGAGATATATGGATACCTCTCAACATCCATAATGAAACAACTGTAAACAGATTTACTTTTTCTTTATGGATATAAAAGAAATTAAAGCTTGACTCCTACTGGCTGGTTAAATGACTCCTCGTCCCTGAGGCCACTACCAGTTTTTTGTGCCATTTTGCTGGATTTATTTGTCAATAGCGTTGCTGCACAAAGTGATAGCCCTCTAGTTTAAATCTACTACCCAAAAAGAAACATATGGAGATGGGTTACTATTTTAAAAAGAAATTACAAATCTATTAGGGAACAGTGGGGCCGGGATTCAAATCCTATAGGGGGGTCCGGGGGCATGCTCCCCCGGTAAGATTTGTTTTTGAATGTTGGAGTTAAATGCATCAATCTGGTGCATTTTGAGGAGGAAATAAAGAGACTAGACCCATATGAAACAAAAATGTATACATTTAAATAATCATAACATCTTAAGTACATGGCCATAACCAATAACATACAATATCCAAAAAGAAAAAACATTGAAACTTGTTTATTTATTTGTTTTTGGTTCATTTATAGTTGTGAGTGTGTCTGGGCTCCTGAATCGGCCTCTCCTGTCTCCCTCCTCTCCCCCCTGCTCCTCTTTGAGGCAACAGCAAAGACTAGTTTTGGCTCTCAACAAGTTTATCTTACCTTTTTTCACCTAGTTAACATTTTGTTTGTATTATTCATGCATATTTTACTAATCACTAGCCCCTCAAATGGAAATATGTGTTTACATAAATGGTGACCGAACCGTTTGAGACCCACTGAGATAACTTAAACTAAGTTAACTATCTAAAGACTCAGAGAGTAATTTACCTCACCAGAGCTGTAGTTATCAGCCTCTCAGTCTGACAGCAAAGGACTCTCCCTCCACCTTGTTGTTGAAACAGCTCCTTATATCCGTTAGCGCAGCTAGCTAGCACCAGATGCTAACAACAATACACGTAACCGGTGCGCGCGCTTTCTCGCTCGCTCGCGCCACACATACACCAACACACACCCTCCCGAGCTTGAATGACACACAGAGACCAATCGAGGGCATTAGTATGATCTGTATGAAAGTGGCAGGCCACGTCATGTAGACAGCCAGTCACCCTCTGTGAGGCAGAGTCAGACCCACATTTGCGCTGCGTTGCGTTGCGTTTACAATATATACGTATATTGCCGGCGGCTGAGTACCGGCATTTTACTGAGTACCGCCACCTTGCCGGTACTCAGTAAGAAGTGCCGGTACCACATGGGTAAAAATCAGAAGTGCCGGTACTGCGTACCGGTGAGTACCGGCCCAATTCAAGCACTGTGTGTGAGAGAGAGAAATTTGGCTTAATGAAGCGTGCAGTGCTGTGTGTGTGAGAGACAAGAGACTTTACAGCAGGTGTGTGCCCCCCCCGTGGTAAATGATTGCCCCCCCATTCAATTTGTTCTGGAGCAGACCCTGCATCGCACTGACTTGCTAATTATGCGCGCATTTTTTTGAATTAATAACAACAAATCAAAGGCCGGGGTCATTGGTCAAGAAACACACCAATCACCAGTGAGCACACCTCAGGCTGTGTTTTTTATTTATATTCTTTATTTCTGATTTATTTCACACAAAAAAGATTTAGTGGAAACGTTTTAACTTATAATATGATAAAAAAAATTAATTAAAAAAACGGCAAAGTGGCAGGGCTTGACTGGCCTGGCAGGGGGGGGGGGCACAGTGACTCATTTGGGGGGGCATGGCCTGCGAATGCCCACCCATGACGCCGACCCTGTAATGACTGTTACAGAGTCATCATTTTGAGAAAAGGCCTTTAAAGTGTCCTCTTCTCTGGATCGATCTGATATTAGCAGAGCAAATGATCAAAATACTACGGAGGGAAGATATTTTCGTTTGGATTAGTGGTCTGGGGGAAGCCTGTGAATGTGTGAGTGTGTATATACGTGTGTGTATTGTGTTTGTTTCCCGGGGAAAACACTCACGAGAAACACCGGCTGTTGTTATGCCTGTTGTGACGTTAAGGCCCAGATACACCGGCCCGAAATCGGCAGTAAATGGGAGTCGGGCCGAACATGAGCGTGGGCACGCCCTATTCGGAGTGGTGTGCGCCGCACCGTCGGGTCTTTTCTGCCGACCTGACGCCTTTTCTTGCCGATTCAACATGTTGAATCGGCGTCGGGAACACCACCGGAAGTCGGACAAAGGGATAACACTGATTGGCTGTTCAGCTAGCGAATCAGTGCATGAGAAGCGTTAACGGAAGTGAGGGAGGTAAACAAATGATTTAAAATGGAAGATGGAACACACACGGACGGCTATTTCACCTCATCAGTTTATAAAGCTCCTGTTCGTTCATGTTTTCAATGGACGAGAGTGAAAATGGAAAGAAAAACACTATTTGTTGTTTGTTTTTATCACGGAGTCTGTTCTTCTTCTCTGTCTTCCGGTTGTTCCGGTTGTTGCCTCTTTTGAATGATGAATACACACTCCCGCCGCCTGCTAGTAAGGAGAGTATTATTTATCATCTAAATCTGCCGAAGCAAGTTTAATATTCTGAAAGCCAAGACTTTGTTTATTTGAAATCAGATGAAAACAAACTGTAACGGACCCTGCCGGGTTATCTATGATTACTATACGCTTACATTCATAATTTCAGCGGGAGGGGGGGGGGGGGGGGGGGAAGAGCAGAGTGAGAGGCGAGCTGTGGTCTTCCCTTTACAAGCTTAAAAAATGCGTGTAACTACTGAGATTGAATATAACAATAAAAAATAACAAAATATACACATCAGATCGCGTTTTAGATGCGACTTTAGACATTTAAACATCTTTAACGCACACACATCTTAGATATGTAGCCTCTACATGTCTGTGTCCTAATAAGGATGTCTCATCTCCCACATCTCTAGTCTCCTCTCATGCAAAACTGCTCCTACTTCATACAGAATAATTAAACATGTCTAAGCCAACAATGTTGTAGCAATTTAGTACTCACAACATGAAAGAATAAAACACAGGTATAGTTGAACAGTAATTACACAGCACATATATTTACTGCAATGAAAACACACACACATCTGCCCTAAGCATGTGTAACGCACACTCTTTTTTACCATGCAAGCATTCCAGAGATTTTAGCTATTTCCAAATAAGGATGTCCCCTCGCTCACATCCCACTCCAAACACAAAGTCTTCACCCCTCACATCTCCAGCTTCTGGCCACACAGATCGCTATTATTTGATACAAAGTAATTAAACACACACATATATTTAAGCAAACTCATATCTGGATACTGACAACACAGGTTACTTTAATAATCAATAATGCAACTCAGCATTCTTTCTCCTCCAAACACGTCTAGTTGAGTTTTTACCAAAAAGTTATATTTTGGTTTCATCTGACCATATGACATTCTCCCAATCCTCTTCTGGATCATCTAAATGCTCTCTAACAAACTTCAGACGGGCCTGGACATGTACTGGCTTAAGCAGGGGGACACGTCTGGCACTGCAGGATTTGAGTCCCTGGCGGTGTAGTGTGTTACTGATGGTAGCCTTTCTTACTTTGGTCCCAGCTCTCTGCAGGTCATTGACTAGGTCCCCCCGTGTGGTTCTGGGATTTTTGCTCACCGTTCTTGTGATCATTTTGACCCCACGGGGTGAGATCTTGCGTGGAGCCCCAGATCGAGGGAGATTATCAGTGGTCTTGTATGTCTTCCATTTTCTAATGATTGCTCCCACAGTTGATTTCTTCACACCAAGCTGCTTACCTATTGCAGATTCAGCCTGGTGCAGGTCTACAATTTTGTATAATAAAAAAGTATTTAGTCAGCCACCAATTGTGCAAGTTCTCCCACTTAAAAAGATGAGAGAGGCCTGTAATTTTCATCCAAATATGAGAGACAAAATGAGAAAAACAAAATCCAGAAAATCACATTATCTGATTTTTAAAGAATTTATTTGCAAATTATGGTGGAAAATAAGTATTTGGTCACCTACAAGCAAACAACATGTCTGGCTCTCACAGACCTGTAACTTCTTCTTTAAGAGCCTCCTCTGTCCTCCACTTGTTAACTGTATTAATGGCACCTGTTTGAACTCGTTATCAGTATAAAAGACACCTGTCCACAACCTCAAACAGTCACACTCCAAACTCCACTATGGCCAAGACCAAAGAGCTGTCAAAGGACACCAGAAAAGCAATTGTAGACCTGCACCAGGCTGGGAAGAGTGAATCTGCAATAGGTAAGCAGCTTGGTGTGAATAAATCAACTGTGGGAGCAAGTATTAGAAAATAGAAGACATACAAGACCACTGATAATCTCACTCGATCTGGGGCTCCACGCAAGATATCAACCCCATAGAAAATCTTTGGAGGGAGTTGAAAGTCCGTGTTGCCCAGCGACAGCCCCAAAACATCACTGCTCTAGAGGAGATCTGCATGGAGGAATGGGCCAAAATACCAGCAACAGTGTGAAAACCTTGTGAAGACTTGAGTAGCATGAAGCTGCAGCGTCGGAGACGGCAGATACAGACTGGTAGATACAGACCGGTAGATACAGACGCAAAGATACAGCTCCCTAGTTTTTCGTGACACTCCCACATGAACGACAATGCAGAGAGTGTGAGTAATGTGAAGTGCTTTTAAAGTTTTATTTGTTTAACATTAATAACAATTCCGGTGTCTTGAAATGAAGTGTGATTAGCTAACATTAACTATGATAGTCTTAAGGCAATACAAGCAAACATATGTTAGCTTAGGATAGCTTCTAACCGTCTGCAAAAACAACTATTCGTTAGTTATAGCTTTCGGCAAAAGCATTAGCAAAAGCATTAGCTTCATTAGCCTCTTGATTTATATAATTTGATTATTTGTTTAATGAAACTAGCTTGATTTTGGCAAGCCCAACTAGGTGTCCTAGTTGTTGATTTAATCACTAATTACAGTAAGAGTGTGAGTAATGTGAATCATGTTGTTTGATTAAAGTTAACAACTATTCTGTTGTATTGAATTGGACAGCCATACAAGCAACACGTGCTAAATGTCATGAGTTAACCTATGATGACTCGCTGCAAAACCAACTGTTAGCCATTTTGTTTATTTGTTTAATGAAACCGTGTTATGGTTATAACTAGGGCCGGGACTCGATTAAAAAAATTAATCTAATTAATTAGAGGTTTTGTAATTAATTAATCGAAATTAATCGCATTTTTTATCACATATAAATATTTGACCTGAGAAGAGTGAGAAGATGTCAATAAAGTGTGCCGTCACACAGAGGTAATTTGAATTGCTTACCGAGATCCAATGATCCCCAGTCAGGGCAACACATTCGGCTTTCTCCAATAAATTCTCTTTATCTTCCTTTTCATTGTCATAAAGCTGCTGGATTCTTTTTGTCACTGTCTTTCTGCATGGCAGCTCATATGTTTTGTCAGACGATGCAATCTGTAGTACCTTTTGCAGCCCCTTATCTTCTACCACTCCAAGTGGTCTACAGTCGAGTGCAATCCAGTGAGCTGGTTATTTTTTCAGACGTGGACTTAGTTATCCTGGCCCTGAAACCAGTCATCTGGTTGAGTGTGGGTTGGGTGTGGGTCATACTTGTCAACCCTCCCGATTTTCGCGGGAGACTCCCGATTTCATTGCCCTCTCCTGGTTTCCTCCCGGGGTCATATTTCTCCCGATTTCTGACAAAATCAGATTTACACACGACTGTTTCCACTCGGACTTTAATACAGCTACACCATTGTTTGGTTTCCATGGTAACACGTCTCTTTAGTAGCGCGCGCAACTCAAAAGTCTGAGAGGGTGAGGCAGATATTCACAGAAAACAGAACAAGAATCGACAACTACTCTACTCTCTGCTCACTCCTTTCCTGTAAAATGCAGGTCCAGTCCACACATATGCTCCATCAAGGACGGTACTACAGGCCGCAAGGCAGTGCACTTACAACTACAATAAAAATGTTAATGTTAATCTAACACAGGGTTCCCCAGACTACGGCCCGCGGGCCGCATACGGCCCGCCACGCCCCTTTGACCGGCCCTCCACCTCTCTGCACCTCACCATTTGAACTGGCCCAAAGAAGAAGAAAAAAAAAAAAAAAATATTATAAAATATTTTTTAAAATATTTTATTTTAGTTGTCCAACTTGTTTTGTGAAATAATAACATGACTCTCCAAACGAGGGCGGTAATCGCTGTTCATTCCGTCACCTGAGATTAGAACTCGAGGCCGTCAGTATGTAGTGGCCAGAGCGGCTCTGGTAGTGGCCATGAGCCAAACAGTGGAACTGTCAATCAGATCGCCAGCGCCTCTATCACGCTTTAAAAGCAACGTTATGTAACGTTCTGGTTGACATCTGTTACATTTGCATCTTGTTTTTTTAACACTAAAATATTTTTTTATTAACCATTTATATTTTATATAATTTAATATGTGTGTCTGTATTATTTATATGACGTATGTTTATGACCGAATTTCCGCCACCTTACAAGCTGATCGAAGTCATGCGCAGAAAATATTATGCTACAGTTGAACAGCAGTGTAATGGCGTGCAGTAAAGTGAGGAAAATTGACAGAGAGTGTCGGGTTTTTAAAGAACAATGGACCAAGGATTATTTTTTTGTTCCATGGAAGGACCGTGCCATTTGTATTATATGTAAAGAAAATGTGGCCGTGTTTAAAGAATTCAACCTTCGCCGCCATCACGAAACCCGGCACAGAGAGTATGCTAGCTTGAGCGGGCTAGCGAGAGATGATAAGGTTCGGCGTCTGAAAGGCGGACTAGCTGTTCAACAGGATGCCTTCCTTCGTCAATCCCGGGTCAACCTGGCTGATGTCCGAGCTAGCTACAAAGTAGCTAACCTACTGGCTACCCACGGCAAGCCTTTCACAGACGGAGAATTCGGGAAGGCCATGATGCTGGCTGTGGCCGAGGAGGTGTGTCCCGAGAAGACAGATGCCTTACGTGGGGTGAGTCTCTCAGCACAAACGATGACGAGACGAATTGAGGAGATGGGGGGGAAACGTGTTTGACCAACTGAGAGAGAGAGCCGCAGAATTCAAGTGTTTTGCTTTAGCCATGGATGAAAGTAATGACGTACAGGACACGGCACAACTGTTGATTTTTATTCGTGGAGTCAACACACGTTTTGAAGTGTCAGAGGAGCTGGCATCACTGAGAAGCCTAAAAGGCACAACAACTGGAGAAGACCTTTTTGTCGAAGTGTGCAAAACAATGGGCGAACTTGGTCTGCAATGGGCTAATTTTGCCAGTGTCACTACAGATGGTGCGCCTAGCATGGTCGGATCTACGAGGGGTCTAGTAGGGCGCTTGAACGGCGAGTTCGAGGAACGAGGTCTCGCCCCACCGATTCAAGTCCACTGCCTGATTCACCAGCAAGCGCTGTGCTGCAAAGTTTTGAAGTGGGCGTCTGTGATGAAGGTGGTTGTGCACTGTGTCAACTACATCCGGAAAAATGGGCTGAAACACAGGCAGTTCCAGGCCTTCCTCTCCGAGCTGGGGTCTGCTCACCAGGATGTGCTGTACTACACCGAAATCCGGTGGTTAAGTCGAGGCAAAGTGTTGCGCCGTGTCTACGACCTGCTGCCCGAAATCAACCCCTTCCTCCAGTCTAAAGGTGAAACGGTACGGGAGCTGACCGACCCGGAGTGGAAATGGGACCTCGCGTTTTTAACTGATGTGACTGAACTGTTGAACCACCTCAACCTACAGCTCCAAGGCAAAGGGAATCTCATCAGCGACATGTATTCCCACATAAAAGCATTCGAGGTCAAACTGCAGCTCCTTGTGCGACAGGTCCAAAAGCTGGACTTCACACATCTCCCTGCCACCCAAAGCTACTGCGCCGAGAAACCAGCCGCCACTTTCCCAGTCGCGAAGTGCAAAGATGCCCTGGAGATGCTGCAGCGAGAGTTCAGTGTGCGCTTCCGCGAGCTTCATGTCAACAACAAAGACATAAGTCTGTTCCAGAACCCCTTTGCTGCTGACATTGACGACGCACTTCCCTCTCTTCAGTTTGAACTAGCCGAGCTGCAGAATTGTGATGTCCTTAAAGACGCATTCAAGCCTGACCACCTCCTTGAGTTCTATGCTGAGCTACCAGAGGGCACTTACCCAAACATTAAACAACATGCTCTGAAGATGTGTACCGTTTTTGGCAGCACCTACACCTGCGAGCAGACGTTTTCCCGCATGAAGCAAATAAAAAATCCAACGAGGAACAGACTCTCAGATGAACATTTGCATCAAACTTTGAGACTGGCAACCACTAGGCTACACCCAGACATCGGACTTCTCACCAGCCAGAAGCAAGCACACAGTTCACACTGATATGGTAAATATACTGATTTTAACTATTACAATTTTATATGGCTGTAAACATGAACTATGATTTGTTGATGAAATAGGATTAATGTTTTTAATGAATTTTAATGAATAATGCTACACTGTATTTGTAAAATCACATCACAAGGAACAACAGGCAGCATATTTATGTAATTTACTGAATGTGTCCAATGTCATCCCTTTATGCCAGGTTTCCAGGCAGCAAGAGAGGGGACTGCAACTGCTGACCTCAAAGATCATTGCCCATCCATCCTTCCTTCCACCCTGCTTACAAGTACCAATTCAGTTCACCTACTGCACATATTGCTGACTTCCCATTCTGTTACTCTCTTCTAGTTTAACCTGCCGAGGGTTTACTGCTCAGTCTCTCCTCCCAATCTCTTCTCTCAGCATCTGCCTCTCCATCGTTGTCTCTCTCTCTCCCTCTCTCTCCTCTCTCTCTTCTTTCTCCTCTTTATGCACTGCCCCTCATCTCAATCTCCTATTTCAAAGGGATGATAATTGTGCTGTAAAAGTGTTTGGGTGCTCATTGCATTTTCACCTTGAACAAAAAAAATCTCACCTGAATATACAAATAAGAGTTGGTTAGTTGATATATTGTTCACCAAGTTTCTTGTCTTGATGATTTCTCATCTCACTGTAATATAGGCCTACCATTTCTATTGTATCACTCATAAACTGTCAATCACCATGTTTTTCTAACCTTTCCTTGCTATTTTTACATGGTTGTTATTAGAAAATAAAAGGAATACCTGTGGTATTTCAAATTGAAAAACATGTGAAGTACTCACTTCTTTTGCAAATCACTTGTAATGATGAACTATTTTGTGCTAGAAATTATGGCTATAACAGGCAGTGGCCTAGTATACAGCCCACATGATCGATCCCGGCCCCTCATCACAGTCAGGAACGATAATGTGGCCCCCAGAGAAAAAAGTTTGGGCACCCCTGATCTAACAGCTCCGGCGATCCACTAGCGCACCCCCCCCCCCCAATTTTGCATTTTGAAATGCTCCCGATTTCTGAGGGCAAGTATGGTGTGGGTCCTTGTACTCGGGAGTCGGGCTAACGTCCACGCTAGCTGCTATATGTTTTGCATTGAGGTGATACTTGAGGCTTGATGTGCTGCGGTGATATGCGAATTCCTTTATGCATAATTTGCATACAACCGTGCTCTTATCGACGCTTCCATCCGTCCGTTTTTTAAAACAAAAGGTCCCATCCACGGGGCCAACCAAAGCGGTCTCCTCAGCTTCTTCGTTCATGTTTGACTATAGAGAACCGCAGTGACGCGTCGTAAAACCCGGAAGCAAGTTAGCATTTTTAGCACTTCCGGTTCCTTCCTCAAAAAGCAATGCATTTTTTCCATAGGGTTTTGGAAAATAGCTCGAAATAAGGTCTGTGGTTGACACAAATTTAAGAGGTAATTGACGTTTTGTTCTACGACATTAAATAGATTTTTGAAGATTTTACGTGTCTGAAAAACGATGGTTGTTACCGAATGGCTGAATAGGACTACAGAAATTGTCGAGGCCGTTGTACGTCATTACGCCGAACACGTAAACACTCCCGCTAAGTTTGTTTTCCCCTGTGTTTTGCTTGAAAGCAAGTACCTGCCTATCTTTAGTATCTGTATATCTATATCTGACCATTAGAATCTGTATTTTTGAAATTGTCGTTTTTAACACCGTAGTTTTACAAATTATAGAATAATTAATTACCAGTGTTTTCCAATTTTACTCGGCAGTTCGTTTCGTTGGCTAACGTTAGCTAAAGCTAGTGCTACTAGTTAGCTACGCAATGGTTTGTTGCTTTGCTCCGGGTTGCAGCCACATGAAACGTGCTTGTTCTATCGTTTCCCGGCCGATGTTTTCCAAAGGAGAGTCTGGATTCGTGCCATGAGGTAAGCTGACGTTACATTTTTGTCCATGTCACGGTGAAATGTAAATAATGGGTAGTGACTATATCGCCGTTATAGAGATGGCGCTGCTGAAAAGACCGCAACATAAGTAAAGATAATGAATACATCCTATTAAAACCTGTGTGGCTTATATGATAAGTCTTATTAGTACAAGCAGCATAACGTTTCACCATGTAACTAAAGATTGTAGTCAGGGAAATCAGTTTGACATATTGAACTAATAACAAATCACCTCTGGCTGGCAGAGAACTCTCTGCTCCATAGCTTCTCTTGGACGTAAAATCACATGTACATTTTACATTTATATTCAATTTAATATTCCATCCCTCACATACTTTTGTATATATAATAACTTATATTTTGTTTTTCTTGTTATGCTGCTGCAACACAAACATTTCCCAAATTGGGATCAATACAGTAATATCTTATCTTAATTAATTAGGAAAAATATAACTATTATAATTAGTGTAGCAGCTGACACCTATTTTCAATATGGATTAATCTACCATTTATTTCTTTAGTTCAATTTTGATCTATAAAAATGTCAAAATAGTGAAAATGTTCACGAGACTTATCAAAGTGCAAGGTTATATCTTTAGATGTTTTGTTTTAGCCTATGTACTGTATGTCTTAATGCTCTTACAGTATATGTCACGGTGTGACTTCCATGAAACTATATTTTATATCTTCCCAACAGACGAGCTGACAGGAAACCTAACTCTCTAACAACCACAACATTGCAAAGGCGAGTAAATGTAAATTAAAAACAATTCACAATTTTTTTATTTCTTCTTCCTTGCAGTGAGGTGAAGCTGACCAGGGTGCACACCGGGGCCATCTAGTATTTAGCTCGGGCCATGAAGCCTCACCTGCTGGTTGCCCGATCGGGCAATCTATTATACCAGTATCATGCAGCTCGCGGATCCAGTAATGAGTGACCCGACAGTAAAACTAAACATATCTATAACTAGTTTAGGTAGTGTGAGAGGTAATTAAAATAGCTACGTGTGATATTCTAACCTGAAGTGTGTATTTTGTTCCGCTCACCGCTGCATGTGATCATGCAGAGCTGCGTGTCGACTCGTCAGCAGCAGCTGATCTCTCTCTCCCGTCAGATTAGACTTCACTCGCGTTTATGTCCATATCGATCAGATCCAGCTAGTTTTAGCTAATGATATGACTACCTGCTTATTAAAAGACACCGTGACCTAAACAATAAGTGTCGCTATGCAACTGGGTGAGGCCACAAAGTATAGCGCAGCATTATGCATTTGTTTACATTCCCACCAGAACCCCGAGGCATTAGCAACAGATCAACGCACAATCAACCCATACAGCACATCTCTTTCTCCACATGAAGTGTTACACATTAGAATTGACTACTCTTGTCTGTCACTTACTCTTCTTGTCTGTCACATAAATGGCGCAACTGAAGCGGTATTGCGCTAAAGGGAAATTATTTCGACCGGACATTTTGACCGAAGAGATTTAGATTTGCTTGCTAACGGGAACTCTGATGTCGCCATTGTGTGTGCTTCGCGGATGCACTCGGCTGCTCGGGTCTGCTCGGTCAGCTTCTGGTAAGGAGGCATTCCTTCGACCAATTTACAGTAGATAACATTAAAAACATTTTTTAACAGGGGCCATAATAGCGTAAATAATGTTTGTTTTGGCAGTTATAACTTACAATTGAAATTGTAATATTGTGGTGGTTCATCTTATAATTCAGTCTATAGAATGCACCAGACAGCATCTAAGACCTGCAAAAATCTAGATGTTCTAGGGCAGGGGTGCCCACACTTTTTCAGCTTGGGAGCTACTTTTAAAATGACCAAGCCCAAAAGATCTACCTACAGGGCCGCCCCTGCCCAATCTGTGTCGCGAGCGCGAGGGGGGGGGTGCTATTGGAGTAAATGGCGGATAAACTGTGACGCGCTTAGACGAATTGCGCCGCATAAGCACATAATAGTGCGCCACATTTGCGCTTCAGATGAGGAGGTGAGGCCCCCTCATAACTGCATGAACCTGTATGGCACAATACAACTCAGACTGGCTTACCTGTATGTCAATCAAGTGGCAAATGCCATAGTAAGGATGGATTATAGGCTAACTTATAATTTAAAAATATATATATATATATATATATATATATATATATATATTTTTCCATGCCATGCGATCTACCCACACTACCTTTGCGATCGACCGGTCGATCGCGATCGACGTAATGGGCACCCCTGTTCTAGGGGGAGGCCCCCCAAACCCTTGCCCTTTTCAGGGCAATCTCTATTGGGCTCAGGGCCATCTGTAAATTAGCTTAGATGGCCCACAGGGCAATCTCCCAAAATCCTTAATGTCATGTACTGAATTGTCATTTCCCTGGCTCTGTAGGGACACTTTTCCTCCAGCACAGCGGAAGACCCTACCAGACCATCCGGAGATGTCCCCAACAATCCTGATAGGGAGAGCCACAAATCTGACTCATGGACCTGCATCTGAGTTGCAGTGGTGAATGCCCTGACGCCCTCACATTCATTCATAGTCCCCCACTGTACAGACAAAACACCATCAAGGGCCTGTTGTTGCCTTAGCACCCTGGCAATAAAGGAAGCAGTCACACGCTTTGACCTCAGGACAGCTCCAAAGTTGCTGGCAGTCAACCTTCCTTTCCTGAACAAATGCCAGTTTGGGTTGGTTCGCTGACGAGTGGTAGCCACCTGAATTGCCCTCTGTTGCTCCTCAGACAATGCCATGCTTGCCACAATTGCCTCAGGTCCCTGATGCCCAAAAGATTTGATAATTTCAGGAACAGTAAGTGTTTCCAAGCTGTAGTGTTCCTCTTCTGGCTCGGGGGAGAGAAGCCAAGAAATTCCTGAAAACCTGCCCCCGAGTCTGTCCCTCAGCCAGTCACGATCTTCGGACGTGGGCTCTCTTGTCAGCGGGTTAAATTAGTTATTGGTTTCAACAGTCACATTAAAACAGTTACTAAATCAGATTACTATTACCTAAAGAACATATCTAGGATTAAAAGACTAATGTCACAGCAGGATTTGGAAAAACGTGTCCATGCTCTTATCTTCAGTAGACTGGACTACTGCAATGGTGTCTTCACAGGTCTCACTAAAAAATCTATTAGAAAGCTGCAGCTGATTCAGAACACCGCTGCTCGAGTCCTTACCAACACTAAGAAATTGGATCACATCGCTCCAGTTCTGAAGTCTTTACACTGGCTTCCTGTGTGTCAAAGAATAGATTTCAAAATACTGCTGCTGTTTATAAAGCACTGAATGATTTAGGCCCAAAATACATTTCTCACCTCCTGCTAAATTATGAACCATCCAGATCTCTCAGGTCTTCAGGGACTGGTCAGCTTTCTGTCCCCAGAGTCAGAACTAAACATGGTAAAGCAGCGTACAGTTATTATGCTCCAAATATCTGGAACAAACTCCCAGAAACCTGCAGGTCCGCTGCAACTCTGACT
Organism: Notothenia rossii; assembly: GCF_949606895.1. Lineage (NCBI taxonomy): Eukaryota > Metazoa > Chordata > Actinopteri > Perciformes > Nototheniidae > Notothenia > Notothenia rossii. The sequence goes on from NC_136902.1 coordinate 41,896,710, forward strand.
ACTTTTAAATCCAGGCTGAAGACTTTTCTTTTTGTCGCTGCTTTTAATTGAACTATTCATATCTTAGACTGCACTGTAACTTTTATCCATGTATTTTTTCTTGTAATGTTTATTTTATTAGCTTTTCTTTTTAATGACTGATTTCAAATGCCATTTTCTTAATGTCTTTCATTTTTTGTAAAGCACTTGGAATTGCCTTGTGTTGAAAAGTGCTATATAAATAAACTTGCCTTGCCTAATAAAGATTTCATGTGACACATACAATTGATTTGTTGATGGGAATTAATGTGAATAAATTAACTCGGTCTTAAAAGGTTAACGGTACTCTTGCTATCACTACTCACCGACACTATAAACCTTGTCCCTCATGTTAGCCCTGACAACACCGGTAAGCACATCTTCATCTACGCTGCACTGTAACGTGTCCTGACTTGTAGTGGTTCTCTCCTCTATCTACACTCTTCTTGTCATCTTTGTAAAACGAAATCAGACTGGTAATTAACACAGCCATGACTTCTAGTTAAATTCAGTGTGGCTAAAATGAAAAGCTTTGTTAAAATATGCAAGCACGCGAAAGTCAAATTCAGCTTTATTGTCAAAAATTCTACATGTGTTATACATCCAGAAATATCGAAATATCGTTTCCCACAGTGTGACATGTATACATAAAACAAAAAGGGCCTAGATAAACGTGGTATACATTAAACAAAACGGGCCTAGATAACCGGGGTATACAGTTTAAAATGTTCAAAGTGCAGTTTCAGTGCAAGTCAGTTAAAACGATCTTAAGTTGGCGTGACGTTGAAGTCGTGCGACCCTGCTGCTGTACTGGCTTGTAGTTCGTTTAAAGCATAACGTTAGCATTTTGCTTCTGCCGACTAGATTTATTATTCAAAAATTATAAAAGTAGGGTTGACATGTGGATATTATTCGGCTGAACAAAACGTGATCCATCTCTTAAATATGTGTCAACCACAGATCTTATTTCGAGCTATTTTCCAAAATCCTATGGAGAAATTGCATTGCGTTTTAGACGAAGGAACCGGAAGGAGTTTACTTCCGGGTTTAAGGACGCGTCACTGCGGCTCTCTATTGTTCACTGTGGTTTGTTGTTGTCTGAAGTCATGAACGTTAGTTGGTGCTCCAGTATAATCGGTACGCCTGAAACTCATCCAGTGAGAAACGTTCCGCAGGGCAAAAATAAGTGCGATTAAAATGCGTTAATTTTTTTAAGGCGTTAATGTTTGTGTAATTAATTAATCTTAATTAACGCGTTAAAGTCCCGGCCCTAGTTATAACATATGGTTATGTTATTTGGCAGAGGCTTTTATCCAAAGTGACTCACAAAAAACATAAAATAACCATATTAACATTAGAATTTCAATCCAAATAGTTACATAGTCAAGTTACATTACTTATTACATTTTAACAGGTTAATTATTCATCTGTAACCTACTACATTTAAAAAAAGGAAACTTCCCAACCCTGATCATTAATTATAGTCAGCTAATTAATTAAACTTCAAAGGATGACAATAGCAGGTCAGTGTTTCCCCTAGGATGGAGTCATAGCAGCGGTGCTAAGGCACGTGGGCCAAGCATAATGTGAGCGCGGAGCGCGTGGAATTTTTTTGTGTGTGCGCGTGCGAAGTGCGCCCCGCCAATTTCTTTCTATGTGTCAGCACAAGAAAGGCTCTTGAGGCCTAGAACCAGGTCTGGTTCTAGACAATTTGCTGCCCTAGGTGACATTTTAGGCGACGTTTTATATAAAGAATAAATGAAAAATCTCTACAAAAGACAAATACACTGCAAAAACAGAAACTTATTGACATAGGTATATTAAGTAAAAATGGCTTCAAATGTATTCAGTATTGTATGAACATGTTTGAATTGGGGGGTGGACGTCACATCCTCTAGGGGGGCCCGGGGGTATGCTCCCCCGGGAAGATTTTTTTTTGAACATTTTACAGTAAAATGCTTCAATCTGGTGCACTTTGAGCACACAGGGCAAATTAAACGTGTAACCGGGGTGAAAAGGGTGTTACATTTACTTAATTATGAATGTTGTTACATCTAGGCCGAACATTTGGATGAGCGCCAACGGTCAAAAATGTTTTTTCCCTCCCAGAGCAGCGCCCCCCAGATCTGGCGCCCTAGGCGACCGCCTGTGTATTATGCCAGAAATTGGCCCTGACTAGTACATACAGTGGCAATGTCTCAAGATTTAGCAAAAATACACCTTACACTATACAGTAACACAAATACTACAAATCCACATAACAAACAATCAAAAATGAAAAAGGGTCGCCACTTATTATTATTTTAAGAAAAAGAAAAAAAGTTTAAAAAAAATATATCTATTTTTTTTGGTAACTTGCTGGCGCCCCCTAGCAGCGGCGCTCATATTTCAGCAGCGGCGCTGCGCCGCCACTATTTGTATATAGGGGAAACACTGCAGGTCAATATGATCTGTGCGTCCGCTACATTAAATCAGCAGTAGCCTAAGTTCTGTCTTCAGTGTAAATGCTTCTTTAATAGTCATTGTATTACTATTTGAATTCATTGTAAATAATCTTAACTGTGCTGACTGCCTGTTTACTGTTTATCAGACAGTCTCATCCTTTTGACATGTTGTGTAATATTGCATGAGGTGTTTTAGTAAGTTATTATGTCGGCCTATTCTGTAGGTTAGAATCTGTCGTGTCAGAATCTAACAATTAGGCCTAATTTATGTCTGTCTGTGAAATTATTTCAAAATGTTCAGTTTGACCAATTAGGCTCTCTCTTTTCAAGATGCATATTACAATCCAAGATGGGAGATCCTTGCCGGACCTTCAACGGTGCATTACCTGTTGTGAAGACTTTCACTGCCCATTCTGTGCCTCAGATTTGTTACGTCCAGCCAGACTGGGCAAGGTCCAAACCCATTTAGAGAGCCACCTCAACTAGTGCTGTGTACCTGGACTTACATTCAGGTTCAGGTTCGGACTCAAGTCCAGAGGTTCAGGTTCAGGTCCGGACTTATCGGACTTGTGTCAAGTTGTGTGAGTAACTAAAGTGAACTTATTGTGAGCTAATTATCAATTGAAAATAAACTCATAATCAACTCAAATTCAAACTCGTCAGGTTTATTGTGCCCCCTTCCAACTTGTGTCTACACCTTGTCTTTTCTAGAACTCTACATGTGTTACTAACTACACAACACAACTACATACATAGTGATGTACATACAAGACTCAATATGCAAGAGTACAAGTCTATGTGTTCTTGTTCAAGAACAACAGCATATTGACATTGTCTGGGTGAAGTGTTGCTCTTTCGGCAGACACTATATCACCATACACACAAAGGAGTTAGCTTAGCTACACTACCATATATGGCAACCAGTATCCCATGCTGTCAGTAAGCTACACTACCAAATATGGCAACCAGCATCCCACGCTGTCAGTGTCCACTATGTCTAAGCCAGCTTCCCTTGACGTCACACAGATCTCGCGAGCAGTTGCGATATTTTGCGAGACTTTGTGATTTCAGTAATTTGCCATATCAGAAGCCAAAACAATGTTTTTCGTCTTTTCTCAGCGCAAATTTCTCGATCTATGGAAGGTTTTAGATGGTTTAGAACAAAAAGGAGAATATATACGTAAGTACCGGTTCCCGACGTTCCGGTTTTAACCGGACTTGAACCGAAACTTTTTACAAGTCCAGTACCGGTTCGGCGTACCGGTAAGCAGCACTAACCTCAACCGTTCAGCAGTTCTCCATGAAGGTAAAGTTCGCAAACATTCTCTTGTGAAATGCAAATGGAGTTGCAATGTGTCTGCATTAAAAGCAGCCTGAATGTTATTACAGTTCCATTTGAGCAATAAATCAAAAATAATTCCTTCTATGATTTGTTTGTGGTGACCAGTTACTTGATTCAGATGTTTGGTATTCATAATTTACACTTTAAAATAATATGATCACAAAATAATAATACTACAATTCTATGTTCTTATGTTCAAGGTTATACCATTTACAGATGTGGATTAAATTGCAGACCAGGATATCATTTTCACTGCTTGTACTGCCAATCAATGCTGGCGCGCAAAGCTAACATTGTAAAACACCTGGCTTTGTGCAAGGCGAAGCACTCTGACATAACCCCCATCATCACAGATCCAGCAATCCCCATCATCAGAGATCCAGCAATCCCCATCATCACAGATCCAGCAATCCCCATCATCACAGATCCAGCAATCCCCATCATCACAGATCCAGCAATCCCCATCATCCCAGGGGGAAAGATGCAAAGGGTCCATGCAGAGCCAGTACTGAAGAAGAAATATCCCTTATGCCATGTTCTCATAAATAAAAAAAATGTGAAAAGGCACATGGAAATAAAGCACTGAGCCGAACGAAAGGACATAACCGTAAGTTCACACCCACAAAGTAAATGCATAGATCCTGAAAATGGAGTCTATGCTGTCCACAAAGCCTTCCATGGAACAAGTATTCCTCTGCATGTTCGGAATAAAGTGTGGGGAGAAATCAGCATGTCTCTTGTGAAAACAATGAGTGCCAGGTGAACATGGAGTTGGCATGGAGGAGTGGAATTAAAGCCTATCAATGTACACATTTAAAATCCATAACCTACTGTTTATCCTATGCCTCCCCTATTGAGCTTGATGAAGAAATTCTAACGGAGATGGTGAACAACAAATGGTTTGGTGAAGATAAAAAGAGTATTCGTATACACAAGTTATTGAGCCGTTTCCGCTCTACATCCTGAACTCCTCCCTTCGATGCAATGCACTTCCGTTTTGGCGGACTGGGTTTGTTTTGCTAGCTAGCTCCGTTGTGCCGACAAAGCACTGATATCGCAGAGAAAAAGAGGATATAACAATTACAACATGAAGAAAAGTGGTTCGGGAACTACGTGTGCGGTAGTTGGTTGCAATCACTCGAGAAAGCACCTGAACGAGTGGTTAGATAGAGAGTGCTACGACCACAAACCAGCACCCAGCCATGTTGTTCATTAAATACAGATAAACACAACACATACTGCATGCATTGTATTTTTAATATTATATATGAATATTTTCATAGTGATGTAATTGTGTGGGCTGCTTTTATATTTTAATTTGTAATACCTGTTAGGATTAAACATGTGATCTTTCTTGTTGAAGCCATTTCTTTAGTTTCCTCTAAACAATTAATTCATTCAGTGTTATTTATGTACAGTATGAGCTTAATATGAATGATGAACTGTGTTAAAAGAAATTGTAGCACTCTAAGGAACATATGAAATGCAATAATGCAATAACAGTGCAATAATGAAATTAAATTACATCAAACTTTATTTTCACTCAAACAGTACAGGCACATATGATATATTGCAAAGCATAAAGAGATCATGTAAATTGTGCATTATGTAAACAACAGACAACTGTTGGCTCCTGTGGGCATGACCTAAATAAGGCAGTTTATTTTGGTTTTATGCTGGGCCACGTCGTCATGTTATCCTCCCAGTTTTGCACTGAATTCGGGTGGGGGAGAGTAACGCCATCTCCAGTCAAAGAAGTAGAATCGTGTTCCCAAGCTAGCATCACTGTTAGCATCGAAATCGCTGTGTTTACACCAGTGCCCGTCTGACTGTTTCCATCGGTTTACACCGACAGACGCTGTGCAAAAGACTTCCGGCGGAAATGAAGTGCATTTGTGTAGTGTCATGGCGCTACCCGTGTTTTGGCGCGTAAACTTGTCTATCTGCCAGTGTGTGAAAACCTTGTGAAGACTTACAGAAAACGTTTGACCTCTGTCATTGCCAACAAAGGGTATATAACAAAGTATTGAGATGAACTTTTGTTATTGACCAAATACTTATTTTCCACCATAATTTGCAAATAAATTCATTAAAAATCAGACAATGTGATTTTCTGGATTTTTTTTTTTTTCTCATTTTGTCTCTCATAGTTGAGGGATACCTAGTGTTAACTGTGTTCGTTATTCTCCCGACCAGGAGAGAAGCTTTAAAATAGGAGACTAAATGGAGTCTCTGTGAAAGTTCAATTGGGTACTTTAATTAAAAAAAGGCGCGGTAGTGTTACAGACAGAATATTGTTCAGTCAGACAAACAGCTGTGATCCGCTCCTCGATAGGGAAGAGAAGAGCCTGGGCCTCTCCTCCGTGGCTGTTTATATATGGTATGCTGGCTCCTCCCCGCCAGCCGGCTCGCCTCGTCTCCAATGTCCGTTATTGCATTTAAACAGAGGATAGGTTCTTTTCACATTCAATATATGCTTAACACGCCGTTTCTCCTCATATTCTCTTTCATCACTTTTAATTTAACACATTCTAAACGCTGTAATCAATACTCTAAACAATACTTCTCGGCTCGTTTGGTTTCCGGTCATTCCGGATGTTGTCACATGCTACTCTCGTCTGTAAACAATGTATTCAAATAAACTGTACCTTCATTTAATATTCAGCATGGTAGTATCTCGACATCTATAGTTGTAGTGTTAAATCAGTAGGCTTCGGTTTGCACCACTCCATATCATTTCGCTACTAAATTCACCTCTTCAGGAAATCGTATATTAGCCACATGCTAAATGCTAACCGGAGATGAAGGATTTTCAGAATAAAAGCTTAAAAGCTTAACTGCTTGTACACAAGAATTTCTGGTTTTTCAGTATAAAAGAGCATTAAAACTGACGGCATGTTTAAACTACATTTCCCCATTAAAACATTGATTTTAATTTCTAACAGTCCCTCCTTACACACCTAAAAGGTGTTCATCTGAACTTTGCATATTACATATTAACAAACATACAATCAAATGGAATGGTTTTACAGCCGGCTTTACAAAAATACAAAATAAATTATTGTCTGTGTTCAAACATAAAAGTTTTCCCTTGTGCATAACTTCTAGTGTTTACATTCAATATCATTCTTCAAAATAGCAGCAATGGCTTGGTATCAGAACATTTCTTCCTCCCTCCTTTCACAGAAACCGTTCTCATACCACGCTCAGTGTTAAGGCACTTGTTTTTACAAAGTGAAAAGAAATAAACCATTTTAGAATAGCAATAAAATAGTAAAGTCAAATAAAATAGACCATCTTGGTATAGTATAAAATAAATTGAAAATAAAAATACACTATCTTGGAATAGTATAAAATAAATTGAAATGGATTCACTCCATTTTAGCATTTTATTTTGTTCACTTCTTCACATGATTTCATAATGTAAATAATTACATCAGCTGGACATTCATTGATCAATCTCATCTCCGAACATCCATCATTTAAACTAACTCATCATTGTCATCAACATCTGTATACGGGGGTGGGTCGTCTTGTTCTGCTAGCATTTGTAATTATCTCCTCATGAGAAATTTACCCTCCCTCCTTTCATACCATTTAAGGTATGAAAGTAATATGTTCTCTAGAAGGGGCCGTTGTACGTTCTACTCTGGGGTACGGCATTCTAGACAGTCATTTCTGGGAGAAGATTTTGCTCAGTTACAACAGTTGTAGAGTTTCATCACTTAAAAGTTCCTTCTCATTACCTTTGGGTGGTCTGTTCTAATGCAGTGATAAAGTCCCTGAAATGGTGTGAGAACCAGTGGAATATCAATAACTCATTATACTAATTTATTTTCAATTCTTGTCTACTTAAATAGCTATGCTAACCCCTTTTACAGTGTGTGGAACCTTGGGTGCCCGAGCATGTGATAATCACTCCCTCCTTTAACAAGGACTTTAAAACAGAAGTCATTTCATTAATGGTTTGCAGTTCAATTCCGGAATTTACACTTATGGCAGATATGTTTCTCCTTTAAATAACATCTCTAAAAGTCAGGTCATCACTGATTGAATGGATGACCTTTAGGAGCTGGTGGCGCTTGTCTTTTAAAACTCATACTCTGGTGCCGTGCGCTCCCTCTGAAGCTGCAAGTAAGATTTAAAACATCTGCAGGGTGGGTTGAGCGACCCCTTCTCCCTAAACGATGTTTGTTGTAACAAATATGCACCATCACAATGAGTGATCCAAGGCCCCGCATGTATTACTCCCAACTACATTAGTTTGTTTTTTTTAAATTAAACTTTGCTTTCGCTCTTTGCCCAGTGTCATTTTAAAACTCTACATCTTGGACGAAAAACAACTGTTATTTCCACCTTAATCTTCCCTCCTGAGGTAATAACCATGCTACAATGGAGAAATCAATACTCTAGATTGGAACACTATCTTTGGCTTGGTACTAGCTCTACCTTTAACATTTTCCATTCAAATAAAGATTTGTCTGCTTTTATAGAGTGGTTACTAAAACCATCCCTTTAAACTGTAGGTCTATACTGTAACAAATTAAATCTTCCCCAAATTCACACATGAATAAAAAAACTCTTAAAGAATAATTTGTTCATATTATGAAAAGATTGAATAATATGTTCTACCCTCAGTGTGTTTTTAGGGTTATTTAATAGTTTCCTCTTTTTTCTTTATAAATTCACCAATTGATTAATTCATGGCTAATAAATCTTTTTCTTTACGTATTTCTCGTTGGTGAAGAAGTGTGTTTATGTGTAAACTCACAAACTCCCGTTTTCCTTCTCTCCCCCTCTGGTTGTCAAGCCACGACCCCCTCACGTTCTGCCGGACCATGCCAACTCCTCCGTCCTGTCCTATTCTCCGTCCACCTTCTCCTCAGTCCATCCGCGCTTGGACCCTTCCGCTGTAACTCTTTTCAGTGTCCCATTTGCTTTGCTTTTCATCTCCTCCTTTACAGTCTCTACTTTGTTGCATGGAGGGCGTATTCCGCTCTCATGTCCCACACTCTGCTCTTGTGTCCAAATCTTGTGGCTCAGCTTGGAACTTCATGTCCTGTGGGGGACCGATGAGAGTGTGCCTTTTTATGTCACCTGTAGTTCTGGATGCCTCAGGTGGAGATGGTTCAGGATAAAGTCTTGTCATTGTTGGTTCAGCTCTGCTTCTCTGTCTGTTCGATGGAGGAGGAGGAGTCTTCCGTGGTGAGGTCTTTTGTCTGCTTGGAAGTTGGGGTCGTAGCGTTCTGACAGGCGGAGAGATAGAGAGAGAGAGATCTCGGGACGCATTATCTATAGTTAACACACTGATGTAAAATAAATCCAATCTTTCCCACTCCATTTTCCTAACCATACTATCTTTCTTTGATGTTAAATTTCATCTAAGCCCAGTTAATGTTTTCTAATAATTGTACCATATCCCTAAACATTGTTTTCACCCACTGTAACATGTTTACTCCAATTAACTTTCAGGAAACCACTTTCTTCCATACATTTAAATACCTACATGTTTCAAGCACCACATATTTCACACACTATAAAAGAACGTCTCCATATTTTCTCCATCACTTTAAATCTCACTGTTATTTAGAACATAAGTAACTTTGGTGACTGGACATATCTGCAATGTCGCCACTGTCTGCTGGGAAATTGTGTTCATAGAGTTTGTACGTACAAAGCTGTACTTTTGGGTTAGTAGCCTGTGTACTCTTATCCCTAGGGGACCCCACAATTGGTTTGGCTTTGTTCTCGTCATCATCTCTATTTTATCCCTGGTTGTGTCTGTTACAGAATTTAAATAACGAGTCCAAAAATAACATACAAAAAATTGGACTCTTTTTCAGATGTAAAACAAAAAAAATAGGTTTTCACATTAATGTACAATCTATAAAAATCTATAGACAATTTGTCTTTTGAGCTGTTTCTATCTTTATCTTATTTCTATTTATTGTTTTGTTCCAGCTCTGCCAAATCAGTCCTAACTCCCAATAATGTTCTGGAAGTTGCCAGCGAAGGGTGACAATGTGTGAGGTGGTGTCAATTTGCTCCTTTTTCTTTACCTTTAAACCGGAGCGCGTGTGAAGTTTGTTACAACCTTTCACGCTTCCGTCCACCGGGGATCAGCCCACTGTCTTTTGTGAACTTTCACCCTCACCCAATCACCTGGCCGAACAGGAGTCTCTTCTGGTGTCTCGTCTGGTATCTCTGTAGTTTTCCTAGCCTGCTGTGTAGACAAAACTTGCATAATATTACTCAGAGTTCTGACATATTCATCCACTTCTATTTGTCTAATATCTAAAACTGGACCACTCCCTCCTTGGAGAAGGCCCGAGCTTCGGCATACCTCTTGTTGACTACATGTTATTATTTATTAACTACAACGTCACTGAAATCAACATATCTGTATAATCATGACACTCCCTCCTTTGAGCATAAAATGCTCAATTAATATTGCAATGATTACCCTATTCTGAACAGGACATGTAAAACCCATAACGTTGCATTAAAGAAATATAACTTCTCCGTGTACCCACAAGGGGTACAAAAATATCGTATGATTTATGGTTTTCTGATGGTATAAATGCATATTCACTATAAAAAAATCAGCAATTAGCACTTCTAATAGTTTACTTGTTTCAATAATGGCTTTTGTAATGGTATTATGCATCATCGTTGCTGCGAAAAACAATACCTCTGGTGTCGCTAATGCGTCTCGATAACTCTAGGATTAGAGGATTGGTTGACACTGCTGAACTAACATATGATAAAATAATCTGTCTCCAAACTGGAGGGAAAATATGAACTATTCTCACAGAGAGTGACCTGCATGAAGGGCTGGTGCCCCTCACTCAAATGAGATATTGCCTTACGCACAACACTATAAATCAGTAAAGTTACTCAAGAATAAATAAATAAAGACTGATTCTTGAAACTGTTGTAAAAACCCTACAACTTCTTCATCCAAGCTCTCAATCAGTGTCATGTTATTTAATCTGCAGCTCATGCCTTAAAACCAATACTTCAGACCGATTATAAAATTGTGTTTGAGAAAAATGTAATCTGACTCCATAAATCACATAATTGTTTGATTAAAAACTACACTTCTGGCTAAGAATAAGTGAAGTTCCCCTTTAAACACAGCCCCGGTCTTCTGACGGGGTCCATTTATGTACTGGCTGGAAAATGTTGGGCCAGTCTCCGTCGCTCCGTCACTGTTCTCCCGTTAACAGTCACTCTCTAGTTCAGCTGGGTTCTTGTTGACTTCTTCACTGGTTTGAGACAAGCGACCCTATCGGACACCTCCCTTTGTCTTTCGGCAATAATGTCATTATGGGCTTCAACTGCCTTTCGTCTCTCTTCCATTCCTCTGTTGAGCTGCTCTTCCATTCTTCTGTTGAGTTCCTTTTCCATTATTCTACCAAGTTCTTCTATTCTTCTGTTGGATTCTTCCTCTCTTCTGCTGAGTTCTACCACATGTAAGCTGTTTGTCAATCCTTGGCTGGCATCTTCCAGATGGAATACCAGACTTGCAACCATAGCTTTTCTTTTTTCAGCTCTGTTCATAGCAATGTTTTCAGGTCCATACCAAGAGGGTTGTCCGGCTTTGATCCATGCTTGTTGTTCTCGCAGGTATTCTCCATTTTCATGGTCAATTACTGCTTTTCTATGGGCTTTCGTTGGTTCAGGCTGATTATCTGCTGGAAGCAGTCCTCTCGTTTGCCACTGTTCCAACAGTTTCTTATATTGGGTCCATGTCTTCCATCTAAGATTGGAACTGTTGTAGCATCTGATCTGATTTTTACCCTTTCCTTAATAACTGCAGTTGTGCATGGTTCTGCGTCTGGTCTCAACTTAGTGTCTTTAAGTGACATGTTCTCTTCTTATTCGAATGAAATTATGAAGTTTATCAAGGATTGAAGCACTAATCCTCCGACTAGCACCTTTGTTCCTGATTTTAATATCCTATGTCATCCGATCTTAACTTTAAATCAGGTTGTTTTTTTTAAAAAAATTTATATTATTAAAGTAAATTAAAATATAAAAATTTTGCAAATTCTAAATTGTTTAAAAAATAAAAATTTGTGCAAATTTTAAATTGTTAAAAATAAAAATTGTACAGTGTACAGTATAGTTTTGACTTTGAAATATGAATTTGGTTCAAATTCACAATGTTATGGTGTTTCTGCTATTTGGGTAATAATTCTGTACTACCACCAGAGTGCGCTATTTTAAATTCCAGCTTAATCCACTAGGGAATAGCTGTTTCAAAACTGACTCGTTTTTAACAAGGAGAAACTTAGTTTCCTCAAAAATATCTTTAAAATAGGAATTTACACTATGGTTAAACAACACAACACATAACCGCCAAAACACATTTGCAAAGAAGAATATTCACAATGTTATGGTGTTTCCGCTATTTGGGTAATCATTCTGTACTACCACCAGAGTGCGCTATTTTAAATTCCAGCTTGTTCCACTAGGGAATAGCTGTTTCAAAACTGACTCGTTTTTAACAAGGAGAAACTTAGTTTCCTCAAAAATATCTTTAAAATAGGAATTTACACTATGGTTAAACACACATAACACACATAACCGCCAAAACACATTTGCAAAGAAGAATATTTCAAAAACCGCCAAAACACATTTGCCAGCAGCAATACTTCAAAAACGGCCAAAACACATTTGCCAGCAGCAATACTTCAAATCTTTGGAAATACAACAATCCTTCTCTCTAATATCCAAAAATTGATTCAGCCTTCTAGTTCCAACTGTGACAAGAAGTATTATTCGTTCTTCACAAGATGGAGGTCAGGAAAATGCCTCATTGGAGTGAAACCAGCTGCATAAGAACAAAGAAAGGAGTGCTTTGAATTAGCATTTCACGAAATGGCGATTGCCCTGTCTTTGTTTTTCCACATGTGGGGTGTAAACAAGATGGCACCCGATTATTTCGCACTCTGACCTGTAGACAAAGAGATTTGTCCATGCGGCTCCCAGGTGGGAGTTTAAACAATGGCTAGGTGATCTTTAAACGAACAGTAACAAAGTAAACCACTGGTGTGGTATCATAAACCCTGAAATACAAGCCAAAACAACACTTAGTTTAAAATAACCACATTTCTATCTAGTTTACTATGAAAAAATGGGCTTTATCTTATTGATATCATCACTTAAAGTTAGGAACCCTTACGCACTAGCTATAAACCTGTTCACGTAATATTTGACTTTATAGTCGACTATGGGCTTTATCTTATTGATATCATCACTTAAAGTTAGGAACCCTTACGCACTAGCTATAAACCTGTTCACGTAATATTTGACTTTATAGTCGACTATGGTTAACTGTTGCTATTTGGACACGCCAAACTGGGACTAATATGGAGACCTATCAGCCACTGATAATAGACCGTCGTCTTATTACTGCACTGCTGCTGTAACTCCGATTACCGTAACCCACCCGCAATATCTTTTTTTTAAACAGAACAGTTTTAACCACTGATAAAGGCCTAGACCTTAACCAAGCCTTTCTTGAAAAGGACTTTCTTCACTGACTTCGGTCTTAGCCCTTAACTGATTCACTATGCCCCGCTACTTTTCACTTTCTCGGCCCTTAACCGATTCGCTATGTCTCCAGATCTTAACAAAAAGTCGTTAAATGGGCTATATACCCTTACGTCATAGGCTAAATAACTATTAACGTAACAAGAGACACCCATGTGAAAGCAGCAAGGCACCTATCCGAAGTACAATGTCCACACACTATATATTTAAAATTCAACACCCACACGTGGTTAATAGCATGCAGGGTTAATGGAACAAAAGAAAGTGTGAACTCACCCTGCTTGTGACAAAACAACGCCTCGTGGTTTTAGAGTGATTATTTTATGAATTTGGGTTGTTTTAACATTAAAATGCACAGCTATTTTCAGGATCAGCCGGCTGCCATCAAACACACAAATCTAACTTTGCCTAGTTTAACTAGTGAAGAATCTTTGTCATAACAGGCATCTTCTTACCGATTGATTTGAGCTCTTGTGTGTCGAATGGCTGCAAGCGTCTCCAGAAAACAGCCGGTTGGTTTTCTCTCCTCGGTCAGCGAGATCACGTCAGGGAACTCACCAGATTGTTAACTGTGTTCGTTATTCTCCCGACCAGGAGAGAAGCTTTAAAATAGGAGACTAAATGGAGTCTCTGTGAAAGTTCAATTGGGTACTTTAATTAAAAAAAGGCGCGGTAGTGTTACAGACAGAATATTGTTCAGTCAGACAAACAGCTGTGATCCGCTCCTCGATAGGGAAGAGAAGAGCCTGGGCCTCTCCTCCGTGGCTGTTTATATATGGTGTGCTGGCTCCTCCCCGCCAGCCGGCTCGCCTCGTCTCCAATGTCCGTTATTGCATTTAAACAGAGGATAGGTTCTTTTCACATTCAATATATGCTTAACACGCCGTTTCTCCTCATATTCTCTTTCATCACTTTTAATTTAACACATTCTAAACGCTGTAATCAATACTCTAAACAATACTTCTCGGCTCGTTTGGTTTCCGGTCATTCCGGATGTTGTCACATGCTACTCTCGTCTGTAAACAATGTATTCAAATAAACTGTACCTTCATTTAATATTCAGCATGGTAGTATCTCGACATCTATAGTTGTAGTGTTAAATCAGTAGGCTTCGGTTTGCACCACTCCATATCATTTCGCTCCTAAATTCACCTCTTCAGGAAATCGTATATTAGCCACATGCTAAATGCTAACCGGAGATGAAGGATTTTCAGAATAAAAGCTTAAAAGCTTAACTGCTTGTACACAAGAATTTCTGGTTTTTCAGTATAAAAGAGCATTAAAACTGACGGCATGTTTAAACTACATTTCCCCATTAAAACATTGATTTTAATTTCTAACACTAGGATGAAAATGACAGGCCTCGCTCATCTTTTTAAGTAGGAGAACTTGCACGTGGCTGGCAAAATACTCCCCCCCCCCCCCCCCCCCCCCCCCCCCCTGTACATTACGTCATCCACGTGGTCTCTGTAATCAAAGATCTTGTATTCAAGATGTTACACAATGAATACACTCAAATTTCAGGACCGATAATTATGACTAAATTCTCTTTTATCTTTAGCTCTTTAACAGTGATGACACAGCAGTGTCAGTAAGGAAGGAGAAACATTCATACTGAATACATATTTACTGTGAATGTATGCAAAAATGTATGGCATATGGCTGTCTAACAGAAGTTAAATTCATTTCTCACTTATTCTGACAATGTACTTAACCCCAAATAAAATAACCCAATAAAAAGAGTTGTTAAATAATAGAGAAGTCACGTTGTAATAACAATAACTAATCTCTCTCGTGTTTTTGTTTTTGTGCTTTGCCAAAAGCCACTGTGTCAAATGTCCTACTTGTTTTGCCGTACGTAGTTGTCCATCTCGCACATCCGCACTGCAGATAGGGTTGGGCGGTGAGTGTGGAGGATCCGCTCTTGATTCGTAACTCGAGTCCACGGAGTTGCTCTTGCGTCGGACAAACATTTGGAGCAGGGCAGGTGGCAACACTGGACTGTGACTGGATGAGAGATGGCAGAGGGAAGTGACGGGGCAGGAAGCGAGTTAGGAGACATGGAAGGAGTAGGCGGGAGTTATGGAAATGGAGAATGTGATATAGTGAGGAGGAATAAACGTAAAAAGCAAGGAAATACTAATTCGGATGAGAGTAATAGTGAGGGAGAAAGGAGAGAAAGAGTAGTCGGAAATAGGCAACAGGAGTTCATGGTGGTTGTGAAACTTGAGAAAGAGGGAGCTTCGTTTGGCGAGTGGAACCCTATACGGTTAACTAAATCGATCAGTAAAGAAATCGGGGAGGTAATGAGTGCCAAAGTATTGAGGAATGGATCAATGTTGATCAAATGTAGGGATAGAGAGCAACAGGGGAGGGCATAAAGATGAGTACCGTGGAGGGTAAGAAAGTGGAGTGTTCACTGTTTAGTGGTAAAAAGCTAGTCAGGGGAGTGGTGACAGGAATCCCCGTCAGAATTACAGCGGATGATGTGAAAGAGAATATAACAAATGCAAAAATAAGTGATGTCAAACGCATGAAAGCAAACCGCAATGGGGTTAAAGAAGATAGTCTTTCGGTTCTGATCACCTTTGATGAGAAAAGGCTTCCGGAAAAAATACTTATTGGATATATGTGTTATTATGTGAGACCGTATGTTCCACCACCAATAAGATGTTTTAAATGTCAGAGATTTGGACATGTGGCGGCAGTGTGCAGAGGGAAACAAAGGTGTGGCAGATGTGGTGGAGATCATGAATACGGCAAATGTGAAGAAGGGGTAAAGCTGAAATGTTGCAATTGCGGAGGGGAGCATAGTTCAGCGTACCGTGGATGTGAGGTTAGCAAGAAAGCAGAAGAGGTGCAGCGAGTCAGGGTGACGCAGGGAGTAAGCTATGCAGAGGCAGCAAAGACAGTTTCAGGAGGAACGCAGGTTACAATGGAAAACAAGAATAAGAGCAAAGAAACAGAAAAAGTCCACAACTGTGTTAAGTTGAAGGAGGACACTATGATAGTGAGTAAAACAGAGTTTGTATTGTTTATGGCAGAGATTATCAACTGTTCAGCGCAGACTAAAAGCCGGAATGAAAGAATACAAATAATTGTCAGATCAGCTGAAAAGTACCTTGATGTGAAAGGGATTCAGTGGGAAAGTGTGAAAGATATACTAAATGATGACGTTCAACCATCTCAGACATGCAGTAGATCAACTTGATGGTGTTAGTTGTACTGCAGTGGAATGCCAGAAGTTTAATTGCAAATGGACAAGAGTTTAAAAAATATAATGACAATCTGGGAGAGAAACCTAAGGTAATTTGTATTCAGGAAACATGGCTGAAACCACAACTGGATTTTATTGTGAAGGGATATACTGCAGTTAGAAGAGATAGGGACTCTGGCAGAGGGGGAGGAGTTGCAACATTCATACAGAGTGGTGTAAGTTACAAAGTTATGCATGTAAGTATAGATCATGAAGCAATAGTTATAAGGGTATGGAATGATAGAGGACCTATAGATATAGTAAATTATTATAATCCGTGTGGGAAATTAGATCAAAGTATATTAGAGGATGTTGGGGGTTTACTGCAAGGAAAAGTCATATGGTGTGGGGATTTTAATTCACATAACTCACTATGGGGTAGCAGTAGCACAGATGCAAATGGTGCAGTAGTTGAGGAATTTATAGATGACCACGGGCTAGTGTGTATTAACACTGGGGAAGGGACAAGATATAATTGTACAAAGAATATAGAAACAGTACTCGATCTGACATTTGTGTCTAGTGATATAGCAGGTATAAGTACATGGAGTGTGTTAAAGCATACTACAGTGGGCAGTGATCATTATCCTATAATGACTAAAGTTGGGACCAACATACGTTTTGAAAAGCAGAAGAAAATTCCTAGATGGAAATTGGGAAAGGCTAATTGGGATGCTTTCCAAGTTGTAAGTACAAATAGATGTAAAACACTTCAAGAGGAAAATGATGATGATATAAATAAATTGAATGAGGAGCTCGTTAAGTTTATCATACTTTCAGCTAAAGAAACAATTCCGGAAGTTGAAGGAGTTAGGCGCACCAAGAGTGTACCCTGGTGGAATGGTGAATGTAACAAATCCATTAAAGACAGAAATAAAGCATTCAGACAACTCAAACAACTCCATTCTCAGGAAGCTTTGAATCAGTATAAAAGGGCCCAGGCTATAGTAAGGAGGACGATACGAACGCAAAAACGCACTTTTTGGAGGCAATATTGCAATAGTATTGGAAGAGAAGTACAGCTTGCAGATGTTTGGGACATGATTAGGAGAATGGGGGGAGTTCGAAGGAATTATGAGTTGCCAGTTTTGAGCAGAGGGGACATAATATCTGTCACAAACTTAGGAAAGGCGGAACTTCTTGCTCAGACATTTAAGAAAGTTCATAGTTCAGATAACCTTACAGAAGAAGCCAGTCAGTGCAGAGATAATACATTAATGGAAAACCCGAGAATATTGGATAGAGTAGAAGTGTTGGGGGATCAGGTGGATCTGCATTTTAGTATATTTGAGTTGAGGAAAGCAATTATTAGTGCTCGTCAAACCACTCCTGGGAAAGATGGTGTTTGCTATAAAATGTTGGAATATATGACGGATAACTCTCTAATCATTGTGTTAAGGTTGTTTAATAGGGTGTGGGATTATGGCCAACCTCCTTCGGTTTGGAAACAAGCGATAATAGTGCCCATACTAAAGCCAGGGAAAGACCCTTCAGATCCATCTAGCTACAGACCTATTGCCCTGACATCGCATTTATGCAAAATCATGGAAAGAATGGTTACAGAAAGGTTGACATATATCTTAGAAAGTAAAGCTCTGTTATCACCATATCAATGTGGGTTCCGTAGGGGTCGGATTACAATGGATTCTATATTGTGCTTAGAATCAGACATCAGGAAAGCACAGACCAACAAGGAAGTAGTGATTGCAGTCTTTTTTGATATTGAAAAGGCTTATGACATGCTCTGGAAGGAAGGACTACTAATCAAGTTAAAATCATTGGGAATTGGTGGTAAAGCATATAATTGGGTTATGAATTTTTTACGGGATAGGAAAATACAAGTAAGAGTAGGTGCAGAATATTCAAGTGTGTATGATGTGGGAAATGGTATTCCGCAAGGTAGTGTATGTAGTCCGTTGTTGTTCAATATAATGATACATGACATTTTTAATCAAGTTCATCCAAGTGTGGGAAAATCTTTGTATGCAGATGATGGGGCTTTGTGGGCAAAAGGCCGCAATGTAGCACATGTTGGAAAGAAAATACAAGCTGCAATAGTTGAAGTGGAGAAATGGTCAAATAAATGGGGATTCAAACTGTCAGTAGCTAAGACGCAAGTCATTTGTTTTACAAAACGGCATAAAATTGCTCCTGTATCATTAAAATTGTATGAGCAACCTCTTGAACAGGTAAATACAATAAGATTTCTTGGTGTTTGGTTTGATGGAAAGCTAACGTGGAGCAATCATATAGGAAAAGCTCAAAGTAAATGTAAAAAGGTCAACAATGTACTTCGGTGTTTGGTGGGACAGGAGTGGGGAGCGAGTAGGTCATCACTACTGAACATATATTGGGCACTCATGAGACCTGTATTCGATTATGGGTGTATAGCGTTCATGGCAGCAGCAGAATCAAACCTTAAAAAGCTGGATGTCCTACAAGCTCAGGCCCTGAGGATTTGTAGTGGAGCTTTTAAAACATCTCCAGTATCAGCAATACAGGTAGAAATGGGAGAAAGGCCTTTAAGGATAAGAAGAGTAAAGTTAATGTTGGCGTACTGGGTAAACCTTCAGGGGCATGGTGATAGTCATCCAGCGAAAAGTATTTTGAAAGACTGCTTGGAGCACAATGAGTCACATTTAACAAGTTTCGGATGGATTGGTGATGTTAAAGCGGCAAGTATAGGATTGAATCAAATACAGTATTGCCCTACAGTTGCAATCCCGTCCATTCCACCCTGGTTATTCCCATTGCCAAGTGTAGAAATATACAGAAAGAGTTGAAGGAAAAGAAAGAAATACCAGTATGGCGCATAGTCCAGAATTATTTTGCAAGATATCACTCAGACTCAACAATCATATTTACAGATGGCTCCAAAGATCCAGAGACAGGGCGTGCTGGGGCAGCAGTTTATATCCCAGTGAGTAATTCACATATAAAGAAAAGGGTAACAGACCTTGTGTCAGTATACACGACAGAGTTGTTGGCATTGGTATTGGCATCGGAATGGATAGAGGAGAAAGGAATACATAATACTGTAATTGCATCTGACAGCTATTCAGCTTTATCGAGTATACGATCAGGCAGATCTTCATTTAGAATGGACATAATAAATGAAATATTTCTAATTTTGTATAAAATGCAAATCAAAGGAATAGCAACTCGTTTCATCTGGGTTCCTGCTCATGTTGGTGTGGAGGGTAATGAACAGGTGGATATTCTGGCCAAACAAACCCTCAGAATTACGAATATAGACATTGAAGTTCAGCTCAGCAAAGCGGAGGTTAAAACATTCATACATATATATGCGCAAACAACATGGCAAGATCATTGGGACCTTAGTGACACAGGAAGACATCTTTATAACATTCAAAGGTATGTGGGTGATGGAAGGAAGGTGGGGTTTAAAAGAAGGGAGGAAAATGTCATTTCTCGGATGAGAATAGGTCACACAGGTCTCAATCATACATTAAGGGTAATAGCAAAGCATCCAACCGGAAAGTGTACACACTGTAGCCAGCCAGAAACGGTTGAACATGTTTTGCTGCATTGCAGGAAATATAGTATTCAGAGAAATGTGCTTTTCCAAACACTGAAGAAAGCAAAATACATTGACTTTTCGCTATCAGGGCTGTTAGGGAAAACATCAGGCAATATGTATTGTGAGCTTATTACGTTTCTTAGAGAAATTGATACATTTAAAAATAATCTAGAGTTTTGGTTTTATTTATTTATTTTTGTTTTATTTTGTTTATTGTTTTCTGCATAGTCTCTTGTCCATACTCCAGTCCAGTTGGTGGCGGTAATGCACCTAAAATTTGGTTTGCCAACCGCCAATAAACACTAAAGAAGAAGAAGAAGAAGAAGAAGAAGAAGAAGAAGATAGGGTTGGGCATTTCCGGATTTCAGTACTACTAGTAGGCCATCTTTTCAATGTATATGTTTTGCTTTTGTTTGATTTGATTGATACATTTTATTTCGAACAAGTAACATAAATAATTTGTAAAACGTAATGTCTATATGAGATAGATAGTCATGCGTTACGATGCTCGCAGTGTTTGTTGTCCTCGGTGAGTATCTTACAGGGTTCATGACGTATTAGTTTGTAAAAGTAAGAAAGATACTGACATATTCGAGTTAGACGGATCAATAACCCATAAACAAAACGTTCAAAATACTAACAACGTTACTTTCCAACCAGAGCAATGTAGACTGTTTTATCAAAACATTGGATACACGACGTCGCATTATGGTGCCTTTACACGGGAAGCGGGGATTCAAACTTCAACGGTTTCATTTGTCTTCACTCCCGTGACTCAAACTAGACGCAGTACCACTAGGTAGGCTACTAGGTACCAGAGGTCAAAAGTAAATAAGTATATGTACTCAAGTACTGTACTTCAGTAGAATTTTGAGGTACTTGTACTTTACCCGAGTACTTCATTTTGTAGCTACTTTGTACTTCTACCCCACTACAGTTTAGAGGTAAATGGTGTTTTTTTTGTACTCCACTACACGTATTCAATACCTTTTTAGTTACTTTACAGATTTGGTGTAATGATGTGAAATATAATCAGACTTGAGTTACACCTGGAGTAAATTCACTCTACCTTACGGTACAGTCATTAAAACTAGCTGCCCTTTGGATACATTACATACTGTGCAGTGGCGGTTCTACGGAGAAAAATGCCTTGCCACCCCAGTTGGCAGCTTTGTTTTGAAAGAAAAGTTGTGGCTCATCGGACATTTATGAGAGAAAACCTCTAATTTCCGAGTGCAAGTGAATGCAGCACAAGACGCGAGCCAATGCGCGAGCCTTGTAACCCCTCCCCCGGCCCTGGCGCGAGCGTGGAAATATGATTTGAGGCGATTTCATTTGAACGGGGGGACAGCGCAAAACGAGAAGCATTTTGGATACAAGTAGACTGAAGGAATGAGGTATTTGCGGTCTACAATGACAGAGAAGAGCCTGTCAAGTTTGGCTGTAACGCAAGGCAAGTGTATTTATATAGCACTTTTCTGTACGCGACAATTCAAAGTGCTTCAAAAAACAAATTAAAAGACTTTTTAGGAATAAATACAGAAAAAACACATATATAATGGCATTTTACAACAGGCATCATCACAAAGCAAAGATAATAAAAATAAACACCACAGGTATACAATACAATACATGTTTAAAAGGCATACTGTAGTGCGAACATGAGCAGCTCAATTAAAAGCAGCCAAAGAGATATGTTTTTAGTGTCGATTTAAAAATAGTCGTTTCTGCGGACGTGCATGATTCAGGCAGTTTGTTCCAGATTGTCGGGGCATAATAGCTCAATGCTGCCTCTCCATGTTTTGTTTTTACTCTCGGAACCGATAGCAGACCCGTCTCCTTATGTAGGAGTTCAACAATATACTTTGGTCCTAAACTATGTAATGATTTAAAAACTAGCAATAGTACTTTCAAATAAATTATTTGGCCGACTGGAAGCCAGTGTAAAGACTTCAGAACCGGATTGATGTGATCCACTCTTTTAATGTCAGTGAGGACTCGTGCAGCAGCGTTCTGAATCAACTGCAGCTTTCTAATGGATTTTGTCAGCCCTGTGAATACATTATTGCAGTAGTCTAGTCTACTAAAGATAAAAGCATGGACAAGCTTTTCTAAGTCCTGTTGTGACATTAGTTTTTTAATTCTCGATATGTTCTTCAGGCTGTACTCAGCATTGAATCAAAATGCACCATAGCTTTAAATCTTAATAAGTTTGTGAGGCGTTTTGCTGAACAAGATGGTAATCGCCACATTCAGCTAGGGCTGTACCCGACTATTCGGGTTTCAATTTCATTTTTCGGATATTCGTTTTTTTATTTTTATATATTTTTTTTTTCTAAATTTATGCTATTAATAAAGGCGAATTGACATATTCTTATACTATATTTCTACTTTTGAATTGCACTGTTAAAATGCGGAAGTATATACAATCTCAGCCTGTGCTCCTGACATCGCGTTCACTAACGGCCCGTCTACACTACAGGCATCGAAAAATGCTTTCAACGCTTCGCCCATTCACTTGAATGGGGTGACATAGAAGATTTTTAATCTTCGCCAAACTGCATTGTGGGGAGCATGGCTTTGCAAGCATCACGAGCATCTATCGGCATCAAAAGTTGAACAATGTTCAACTTTTGAGGCTAGATGCTTAGCATCAGCCAATCAAATCCCGTTTATGCAAATCCCGCCAGTGCAAGTGCAGCCAATCAAACCGTGTGCAAGCTGGGAGAGCCAGACCGCAGTTCATTTCCTCATATTCCAAATGAGATATTACGGAAGCAAATCACCCGGTTCTTTACGACCAGAACTATTTACCGGGATACAAACCAGAGGAACCAGTTATGGAGGGAGGTGGCAGAGACAGTGGGTGAAACTGGTAGGTTTTTGCCTGTTTGGGGATTTTATATCCAGTTTACTTCCTTTTAACATTGCTATTGCTTTGTATGTCGGGGGCGGGAGATTCATGTGATTGGTTGTTGGTCGCGTTGCTCGCAAAAAATCGCCAAGCTTCAGACACGCCCAGCTTCAAGATGTTTTGATGCCTGTAGTGTAGACGAGCCGTAACAGTCACGAACGCAAACGGCACGCTTCACCTCGCTTCACACACAAAATGCCGAAGACTTCAGCTGTGTGGGACCATTTTAAATTGGACGACGGTAAGAAGAATATGTGCCAAATATGCGATAAGAAACTGGCCTACCACGGTGGCACAACAACTCTGAAAAGTCACCTGGATGCTGTAAGTAGTAGCCTAGCTTAGCTTAGCTGTTGTCAAGTTGCCATGATGAAGCTGCTTTATCCGCCGTTTAAACAGTAATGTTACACAGGATAAAAACGTGCACTTACTTTGCTTGGAAAATAGTTGCTAGCAAGCAACCGAATTGTTTTTTTATATTAGTTTTTTTAATTTGATCCGAATAGTGAAAATAATAGGAGTTATGTGGGAACATCTGGGGGTAAGGCAATGGCATAAAGTTGAGTAGCTCAGCCTAATAATAACTTGTGTCCATAGGTGCATTCCCACGCATCCCAGCCATCAACATCCTCAACAATACAGCAGACCCTACAGTTACCCTACAGAGGACACATTTAGTTTTAATGTTTGCGAGTACTGAGACAATAAATAAATATAAATGATCGTAATAGTATGCTCTTTCTGCGCTTCTGCTTAACAGCGTGTTGTCAGGTGTCTCGGATTCGGAGCGTGTTATGAAACCTTTTTGAAAAAAAGATGTATAAAAAAAAATACAAATCTCTCCGCACCGAATATTCGCTGCTGATTACTACCGAATATCCGGAGCCCGAAAAATGGTACTCGGGACAGCCCTAGGCATGTCAACTTGATGCTCTGCTCACGGATGACTCGATTAGCATAATAAACTGTTAAGATGACGACCTTACGTGCGTAAATATATTTTCTGCTCCCAAAAAACATTTTTAAGTCCTGAGAAAGTCAAGTAAGACGGTTTGTAAAACTTCACTGCCCAGCCAACAGAAAGTAACCACTTTGATTTAACTAGCCCAGTAGGTAAGGACTTTGCACTGGATAATAACTGCAGCGATGTATGTTTTAGCTGAAGACACGTTTTTTTAACCCTAACTGATGCAGTTAGTCACTTCTTTAATGTTTGTTCTTTCTGATGTAAAGTCAAGGTTGTAACTGTTTGCAATGAAGTTGTGGAGCGCTGAACTGTTCCTTTGATTCTTTTGATACATGATAGTAATTACTTGTCTTTCAAATTTGAAGGAGGGTGAGCAAGCATCTTGAGGAACGTTCATCATTATCTCCTCCAAAAAATATAGTTTATTTAATAATAACACTGAATATGTGAATCATAACAATGATTGACTGCTGTTGGAATAATATGATTGTTAATGGTATCATATTAATTTAGACAAACATCGACGAGACAATTAATTCATGTACTTATTGCAGCAGTCTGCATACATTTGGTACCCCTGCTGGTCTAAGAGTGAAACAAAAACATTCAGTTATTGTTCAGTTACAATTCATTAAATTATGTCTGCCACATTATATATTTATATTTAAGGCTTTACTGATATGCCACAATAATGTCACCTATGTTATTGAGTTAAAATATCAATATTGTGGCTTTCCAAGTTAACATTAATTGATATGACTGCGATTACATCAGCATATACTTCTGCCAGGGGATGCCACCCCTGAAATTCTCCTGCCACCCTCTTGCCACCCCATGAATATTTGTCTAGATCCGCCCCTGATACTGTGTAGATTACTAATACAGTACTGCATATAACCATATCATCAAATGTGTGTCTGTTTGTGTATGTACAAAGTAACTGTGAGTGTTAAAATAAATGTAGTGGATTTAAAGAACAATATTCATTATTCTTTTTTCATTGTACAACATATTCAATAACTTCAGTTATAATAATAATAATAGATTTATTTTGTAAGTGCTTTTACAGGTGCTCAAAGTCGCTTTACAGAGATAGTGGAAAGAAAATAACAACAAATAAATATAGGCTAGTGGAAGTCAAATTTAAAATCAAGCAATATAACAACAATCACACATTAAAAGCCAGATTGAAGAGGTGAGTTTTTTCTGTAGCCCCGGACAATTATCCCTCAATAATATAATACATTAACCGTGCTTTACCTGAACCTCATCATGACACTAGAGTGGATGGCAGGATTGTAATTTCCCGTGTTCAGTGAATGCAACAGAGGCATGCACCGGTGCCAGCAGGGACCGTGTTGTTAGCATCTGGTTAGCTAGCTGCACTAACAGACATAAGGAGCTGTTTGTTCCACAACAAGCTGGAGGAGAGTCCTCTCCTGTCAGACTGAGAGGCTCAGGTGAGCCGGCGCCGTTGGGCCAGGCCCTCCCATTTGACATTCCTGCCCTCCCCCAATAAACACGTTTTATTTTATTTATTAAAAATCTTTTTTATTATAAATAAACGGTGAACTTTATGTTTATGTGATGTCAGATAGTAATATAAGAGTAATACATGAAAAACGGGTATGAAATACTATATGACATTAAAACAAGAATAGAGTTTAAAAGGGGAGTGATTTGTAAAATATCCAAAAAGAAAAGCTGTTTACAGTTCTGTTTCATATGGATGTTGAGAGATGTATCCATAGATCTCTTAATTTTGCTCTCAAAGTGCACCAGATTGATGCATTTAACTTCAATATTAAAACAAAAATCTTCCCGGGGGAGCATGCCCCCGGACCCCCCTAGAGGATGTTAGGTCCACCTCCCACTTTAAAAAAATAGCACTTTACCCCTGCACTATATGCCATGAGCTGATTATTGAGCCTTCATTGTAACAGGAGGGCTGTTATATGTGATATATATATCTATATACGTTATAGATATATATATATAACGTTTAAAAAACACCTTGTATTTCAGGGGGGGCGCGGGGCCCCGTTGAAACACTGATCTTGGTGTCAATATCATTTTTACCAGGAACATTAGGATCATTAAAATAATTGATTTTAAACAAATAAGTGTTGTAGCTTGAGCTACGTGAGACAATTAATGTGTGATGTGATTTTGGTAGAATTGACACAATAAAAAATTACCCAAAATATTTCTTCACTTTGAAGTCTTGTAGTATAACAAAGAGATTGACATTATTACGTGAAGTGGTTTTGGAAGCACCATATTGCATACTTGG
This sequence comes from Notothenia rossii, assembly GCF_949606895.1. Taxonomy (NCBI): domain Eukaryota; kingdom Metazoa; phylum Chordata; class Actinopteri; order Perciformes; family Nototheniidae; genus Notothenia; species Notothenia rossii. The sequence continues at coordinate 41,923,046 of NC_136902.1, forward strand.
ACAGATATTCAATATTTGTCACAAGGGAAATTCACCAGGATTATTCAAGGCATCTTTCTACAAAACATTGATGTAGTTCAGCCTGCAGGGAACCCTTGATGTATGAAAGGATTTTGGTTGCAATACACTGTCAAATGTAGAATATAGTTTTCAAAAAATATTCCAAAAAATTATTCAATGGCGTACTATAAAACTATTTGGTGTATTATAAAAAGTTAAAGCGTGAAAAGTATCAACTCGAATGATTAAATGCATTAAAATGTATCAACCAGAGACTGTAAATATGAAGGTATAAATTCAAAGTAAAGGATACATTGCAAAGTCTTAACTGGCACATCACTATTATGTGAATGTACAGCGCAGACTTCTATTTAACACTGAACTGCTGTTTCTCAACAGGGTGTGCAGCCTTCTTGGCACAAGGGCTCTGCTGTCGTCCTAAAGAATATCCTACAAGAGCTGGGCAATGTTGTCCTATGTGCAGCGAAGGTACATTACATCTCTGTTTATGAAAGTATTCAAACATCCGGTCAGTGAGAGCTTTTTGAATGATGAATTTAACTGGGATTTCCGAAGCTGAAGTTGGCTTTGTTCCCTGAAGTGCTCCATCAAAGACCTGAAACGGGATGAACATATTGTTACTGACTCTAATCTTCATTTTTTAATTGTAATTTGTCTTGATGTTGAGATGCTGACAGACTGTTTGGTTGTTTAACAGGAACCATTGTTCAGAGAGACTGCACGTCACAGTCAGGCACACGCTGCAGCCGCTGTAAAAACGGGACTTTTATGAACCAACCCAACGGACTGGATAAATGTAGCACATGCACCTCCTGTGACTCAGGTATGTCTATAATGTCTGAATGAATAATGAATGAAACTCACACAACAGAACTGATGCCTACTGTGTTCCAAATGTAAATATATGTGCAAATAAACATTTATGTAAGCATATGCTTATCTCTATGCTGAGTAAATGAGGGAAATGCATAACATCAATGCAGGTCAGATCTGCTTCAGGTCTCTTCACATGTGGAGCGGGGAGGGAGGGAGGGAGGGAGGGAGAGGGGGGGGGGGGTGGGTGGGTGTGGGTAAGTTAGATGTAGTCAACAAGCAGTTGGTTATGCAAGGGTGAAGAGAGTTCGACAGTGTTAAATTAAAAGTTATATTTAATATATGCCAATAATAATGAATTAAGACTTCATTTAAATAATATTTTATTTGTCCATTAAATGTTTCATTACACTGTATTTTCATAAACTGTCTCTCAGTGATAAATGACTGAACGGAAAACTGACTGGCTTTTATATGTAACCAAGACGTCTATCATATTCCACCAACAATTCTCTGAGTATTTAAGATGTATTGGTTGTATTTATATTAGCACATAATCCTATTTTCTTTTTCATTATTTAGGTTTGCATGCATTTACTCTTTCTTTCTGTTTGTTTCTTTAGGCCACGGTCTCTTTGTCCTGCAGGTCTGTTCAGAAACAACTGACGCAGTCTGTGAAGTTATAGAGGGGTATTTCTGCAAAGATTTAGATGTGACAGGGTGCAGTGTGGCCCAAAAGCATACACAATGTTTACCTGGTGAGAGGATAAAAGAACCTGGTAAGTAAAATACAGGTCACACTCTCCTGATAGTGACAGTTTACATGCACACTAAAGTCCTGGGGCCTCATTTATAACGCTGTGCGTAGGATTCACGTGGGAAGGTTGTAGAAATCCCAAAAATAGGTACAGAAATGTTCCGACATTTTCCGATTCACCAAATATTGCGTACCAGCGAGAAAAGTGCGTACAGCACTTCCTACGCCGGTTTCCCTTTTATAAATCACAATCGACTCGAAATGCGGTGCAGCTTTTGCGGGCTTCACGTAACACCCATATTTGCCTATAAATAGTCAAAGAAACGCCCATTCATTCATTCATTTTGACTGACTGCATGAAGAAGATTGCAGGAAATGACGACAGAACAGCTAAAAAAGACATCTCACACTGTGTCAGATTTTGGTTCTTTTGGGGAAGTTGAGATAAATCATATTGTTTGGTGGATGCAGTTTGAACCAGAGTAGCAGCATGGAGGTCGGATCGTCACCAAAATAAATAAATAAGTGGTCCGAAAAAAGGTTAATGACAAAATAAATACACATAGCCTTCCTCAGGCAGTGTGTTTGTACCGGGGACAGGAGACCCCCCCTTGATGAGAAACTGTAAGAAATGATCGGGGAATCCCTCCGGAGTGGAGTCATGATGGCTGGATCTGAATTATGTTTTTGTATTTGGTGGTTTGTGTTCCAGCTGTCGATCAGCAACTATGTATCCATAATCCACCAGTTAAAGGAAATACGACTACTGTGTTGTGTTATATTAGCTGTACAATTTACAGCATATGGTGTTCTTAGTTTCCATACCTCCTTTGTTTTATGAGCGACTTATCAAGTCTTGGCAAACGGCATAAAACACGATTAAACATGATAGTATATAAAACCATGCTCGTATCTACAACCTATAGAAATGCAAAACGGCGTCAGTTTAGACGTAATTCTGTCCTCCTGCTTACCGCATCATTTATGAGAAAACATTTCATAACATAAACACAACATATTCGAGGTGGTTTTAAATAACATATCCGTATTTATTTATTTCTCCCAGTTATGTTTTTGTGTCCACTGAGGAGTCGCAAACAGGCGTTTGTTTAATAATTTTAAGATTGGCTTTAATCAATGTTTGAAAATGAATTCTTCAAATATGATAAATGAGAGGTAACATTTTATTGATGGTATTATTTCCACATATTTCTCTCCATTCTTCCTTCTGCCAACGGTGTCGCAGTTTCTCGTCTCTCCCGTTTTTGTGCTTAGTGCGTACGCATGGGTTAGAGTTTGCGTGGAGGACCGCACATTTTCCCGTCAAGTTAGTATTTTATTAATCGCAAACATTGCGTAGAAACTGGCGTACACCATTTTTTGAACGTATATTCCTTTATAAATGAGGCCCCTGGGCTGAGGCTTGTCCTGGTTTTTTCTCATAGTCATGGGGTGGCTCAGTCTGTATGGACTTGGCAAAGGGTTGCCGGTTCAAGTCCTGCATGGACCAACAATACGGAGTGTATTTGGAGAGTAGCTGGAGAGGTGCCAACAGCCTCCTGGGCACTGCAGAGGTGTCCTCGAGCCACTGAGACCCCATTTACTCTGGAACGCAAACGGACCGAATTTGTTATCAAAAAAGTCTTCCGTTCACTCGTGTTAGGGAAATAATTCTCTAGGACTCCTAGATATCTAACCTTTTTGCCCTTTGACGTGTATGACCAACCCTGACGTCTGTTATCTCCTTTATGGAAATGGGCTGCTTTAGCCATAATGTTGTTGTTCCCATTCTGTGACCGGGCAACCCTAGGTCACAGATGGTTTATTGTAGTGGGTACACTGGGACACTTCCTTCTCGGTGTTTGTGGTCTCCAAGGCGTGAAATCGTCGAGGCCATAAGTGTCAGACGCAAGTGACTCAGTGTTCCCAGCTGTTTAGGCTATCTTCTCAAATATGTTAATAACTCTCTGTGAAACTAGTTAAATGGGCTAACGAGAGAGAGGCGCTCCAGAATTGATGTGGCAACTCTCCCGTGCACTCAGACCGTGACTGCTGTGACTGATGTGAATCCTCCGGCCGAACCTCCTACATAAACCATCAGTGTTTGACATCAAAGCTACTGCTCTTCCCGTGTCTCCTTCATGAGTCGGTGACTCCCACTGCATTGCTACACAGAAGTTTCCCCGACAACTCTCATTCGGTTCATTTAACGTGTCCGTTCACACGAGACCACTGGAAACACTGTAGTACATATGCCGGGCCTGTAAGTGGCGCTGTACTTTCGCCACAAAATACACCAAAAGCAGCGAAGAAGACCCCCGAGCATGGTTGCCATGGTTGCCCTTCTGTTTATGACCCGCGGTGGATTTAGCAACATGTAGTTCATGTAGTTCTCCATGTCCGCTTGTTGCTGATGGTTGTGGTAGAGGAGCTGTAGATGTTGCACTAACATCTGTAGCATGGTCAGTAGCAGCTACTGACCATGCTACAGCGGTGAGCAGCAGAGGCGGGGCTATGGCTTCATCGTTATCAGGAAATTATCATATCGGACGTTACACAAGGAGCCGTTTGCCCCCCAGAGCGTTCCATCCGAGGATCTATCCTTCTTGAGACCCCTTATCGTTTGCGGGGTCTGTTTCCGTGGTTCCGTTAAGGCCTTGTGTGAACAAACGCGAGAGAAAAGTAGCGGATACAACCCGTTTCGTTCTTGTGTAAACACCACCTGAATCCCCATTTCCCCCCCCCGCCTCTTCATTAGTGCCTGTCTATAGGTGTGTGTATATCGGGTGTGTGTTTTTCTAAACTAACACCAGTGAAAAACTACATTTCCCCTCGGGGGTTAATAAAATTTGATCTTAAAGGTCTCCTATTATGCTATTTTTAGGCATATATTATGGGTCTGGAGTATATAAAAATATATAAAAAACATGTCTATGATGGGTTCTGCTCAAAATACCAACAGATCATGCATTTTAGACATCCCTCATGTCCCTATATTCCAGCCCTGTGAGAGAATGGCTGATCTGGGTCCTTAGCTTGAAAAAGAGGGGGAGCTTATGCCTGCTCAGAATTCTACCGGCAGATACAGCTAAATGCTGTCGTGATTAAATGCTGGGATGGGTATCGTTAAGGTTTTAACGGTACTACTACTTTTATCGATACCGCTTATCGGTCCGGTCTTTTAGCGGTACTCTTATCGGTTCTTTTGGAGAAAAAAAAGGTAAACTAACTAAACAAATTGTGAACAAAACTAACATTGCTTTTTATTTAAATTAACTACATAATATTTCACATCAAAAGAAACAACAATGTTTTAACAAATCGTATTAAATAATCTGATGACAGAACTGTCAACAGAATAGCTGAAACTTTAACAAAATAAAAAACTCAGTTACCTCTAATCATTAACCCATGTTTGTATAATTGAGTTAACTCCGTGTGTTGCTGCTAGCATACATAACACCTGACGTGGAAACGTTACTCGTGGATGGGGCTACAGAGCTACTAGAAAGACAGTAACCCGGTGCATTCCTCCGTCTGAATGTGGTGCACTTTTGCTAAATGTTTAGACAAATTGCTCGTGTTACCGCCCTTACATGCTAAACTCTTATTGCACTTTTGGCAACGAGCATTGTCCACATCGAGACGGGTAAAGTTTAACCACACCTCGGAGCGCGTTCTCTCCGCCATCTCCTCCGTGTGTGTGTGTTGCTGCATGTAGCAGCTGCATGTGTGCAAACTGCCCCGCCCCCTCGCAAGCAGGCGTGGGAGAGATCGAAAATACTAAAAATAATCATAGAAGCATTTTGCAGTATTTTTGCATGTTAGAAACGGAGTTGGCGACACTAAAACTGCAATATAATGTTTGTGTATAGCAATAATACACATGACATATATTTTTTAGATGTCTCCAGTACCGATAAAAAGACCGCTAACGTTGGAGATTAACGGTACCACGGTCTTTAATAATTCAGCCCCGGGGCCCGTTTAATACCGGGGCTCGGTACCCATCCCTATTAAATGCCATATCCTGTTCCAAACCACATCAAGCATTATTTCTGAAACAGTATGGAGCTCAAATGCTTTTTCTCTGTGTTCTCTGATGCTTGCTATTGTAAACAAAGACCATATTACGTCCAAAACACGTCGGCATTGTTTCTGATGGCAACGTTTCTGATTCTGGCTGTGGGTCCACATTTCAGATATTATGTCATATCAGCAGCACATCTGGATCAGCGCCGTTGTACCCCCGTTTTTAGAGATGTGGGTACAGAGGGAAAGAGAGAGGGGTTTGTATTTATGACACTTTGTGAGTTCCCTGACAAACCGGGGAAACATATTGATGTATAAAGGACATTAAAAGTGCATTCTGCATGATAGGTTCCCTTTAACATTTGATCAGACTTTCTACTGGACTATAACCCGAGGTGCAGAAGCTCACATAACAGGCAGTAAACAGGAACCCCTCCCAGTTTCTTTGAGTCCTGCAGCTATCACATGAGGGTTTCTGTAACAGATATGATGACCTTGTACATTTCAGTAACCATCCTGAAAGATAACTTTTAAATTACTCATCTTAAAATTGTGACTGGAAATGTACTGTATTAATTTCCTGAATTAACTTTTAGACAGTGAGGACTGATCTCCTGCAGTGTGAACGTAAACATACTAAATGAAGTTGATGGATCATTACTGGATGTTGGCTGCTGTGTGACTAATCTCTCCTGTGTCTCTGTCTCTAAGGAACCAGCAGAGAGGATGCACAGTGTGAACTTTGTCCGTCTGGCTTCTATTCAGAGCATGGAGTGAATTGCACGGACTGGACAGCGTAAGGCTTTGTTTGTTATGGCATTACTAAAACAATTAGGGCTCTTCCTGCCCTGCACCACGAAATGACCACTTTGTTTCTGCAATAAGTGCTCAAAAAAAGTTGTGATTTGTGGCTTTATCTGTATGTGTGATGGACCAATCTTTCCCATCCACAGGAGATTCAAACATTGCCAATCCTCCAGTTTTATTTGATTTGGTCACAAAACATAACTCTCAATAGAGCTTTTCCAAATGTTTGCATTTTAATATTGATTTGTGATCAGTGTCCTTCTCTGTCTTTTAACATCATTATAAAGTACTGTGTCAAAGTTTTAGGCAGGTGTGAACAAATTCTAAATCAAATCAATATTTGGTGTTACCACCCTTTGCCTTCAAAACAACATACATTTTTCTAAGTATATTTGCACACAGCTTTTGAAGGAACTCCGCTGGCAGGTTGTTCCAAACATCTTTGAGAACTAACCGCAGATCTTTTGTGGATAGGCTTCCTGAAATCCCTCTGTCTAATCATGTCATCCCAGACAGACTCGATGATGATGAAATCAGGGCTCTGTGGAGGCAATACCACCACTTCCAGGACTTTTTGTTCTTCTTCATGCTGAAGATAGTTCTTAAGGACATTGGCAGTATGTTTTGGGTCGTTGTCCTGCTGCAGAATACATTTTCGCCAGCCCTTGTGTAGACAATTATTTCAATCAGTCGAGAGCACAAGCTGCCGTTGATCTACATCAGTTCCTATGTTTTGGAGCATAGTTCAGTCGCTTGGCCTTGTTTCCATGTCGGAGGTATATCTTTTTGCCTACCTTCCACAAACTCACATTGGTAGCAGAGTTTGGCTGTCCCTCACCCAGTTTTAAACCTCACACAAAGCTCTTTCTGTTTCAGTGAGCGACTGTGTTTGAACCTACATGTAAAACTGATGATCATTAGCCTCTGTTTGGTATAATTGGTTGATCATACCCCTGACTGTAATCCTACAAAATCCCTGACTTTGTAAGAGTACCTGAAGGAATTGATGCTGGTTTGAAAGCAAAGGGTAGTAAAACCAAATATTGATATGATTTAGATTTTTCTTTGTTCATTGACTTTGCATTTTGTAAATTTATAACAAATACACATTTATAATTCATATTTTTGAAAGCATTCTTAGTTTACAGCTTTTTTTCACACCTGCCTAAAACTTTTGCACAGTATTGTATATCTTTTTCAAGTTTCATTTCAAACACAAAGTACTGAATTTGTTTTTCATTTCTCTTTTCCCAGGTGCTCAGGAACCCAGGCAACGATGAAAGAAGGAAGCAGGATCACCGATGTTGTCTGTGGAGATTCTTCAAGAAACCATTACATGGTCATACCATCAGTATTATTGTTTGTATTATTAGTTGTTGGGCTTGGGATCACAGCTCTATGACACACCAAAAAATACATAGCCTGCTTTTCTTAATTTTCAATTTTCTAACATCTTACTAATCAGAAGACCAAATACATTCCATATTTTGTTTATAATGTATTTTCTTAATGTTTGTATTTACCATACTAATTCTAATCTTTGTATTTGTTAAACCACTTGTAAATAATAACGTTTTTGATAACAGTGTTTTGTCTTTGATTGCCCTCATAATGTCACTTAAAGAAATTGGTACTGCTCTGTAGAACTTCTAAGGATATTGGTTCAGCTGTAGCTGAAGCAATACTGCACATTGATTTCACTGGATAGGCACTAAAGTATCAAAGCTGTCAGAAATGTAGTGTAGTAAAAGGTATGTTCCCCTTTATGATGTAGTTGAGCAGAAATATAAATGAAAAAACTCAGGTCGCATCTTAAATGTGCACTTGAGTATGGTACTGACTTGAGTATTACACTAAGTGAAATGGTTTCTATGAAAGCAAGCCTAAGGAGCATGATGTGGACATGTTGAAATTACCCTTTGCACTAATATTGACAGTGGTAGAAAGGGCATGTACTCCATTGCATTCTGAAGATGATATTGTACTTTTTAGAACAGTACCTTTATTTGACAGCTTTAGTTACTAGTTACTTCAGATGATCAGATAATACAAAGTAAAACTTAACATACATACATATAATATAGTTTAAGAGCAGTAGTATACAAAGTAATTAAAATGAACTCAACCTTTAACAGTTATGATAGGCCTGTTAATGCATTCATAATCCATAATACAGGAATTTAAAATGGGCCATTACTCATAACAAGTACTTTTACTTGTGATGCCCTTATCATTTTATTTAGATGTCAATTTTTTTGTACTTGAACAACATTTGAAATGGAGGACTTTTACTTGTAACAGCGTTTATGCAATTTCGTATTACTTCTTTTACTTAAGTATAAATTCTGAGTACTGGATCCTGATCCCATCTAATAGTTCTCAATAATCAGTGCTGTGTTTGACATGTTTTTGGTTTCTAAACATGTCAGGTTACATAATAAAATCATTCCATTGCATTTGCCACTGAGCAACAATATGAGCATGATCAGATCAGACTAGGAGTGATTACATGGTACTCAGCTGGGGAACAATAGTCTTGCAAGGTTGGGGAAGAAAGGAGAAGAAGGGGGAAGAAGAAAAAAGAGGGAGAAAGAGAGGAAAAAGAGGAGAAAAAAACGATTCTCTGGCTCCCTGTTTCCCTTCTGTAGCATGTAAAAGTATTTATATACAGAAGTACTTTAATAAAGACCAACAATGTATGCGTTTGACTAATAACACTTGTGTTATGCAGTTAACTATTAACTAATTTCTATTAAATATTATATATTTCTAATAAATATTAAGTAAACGTATCTACTTCTTTCAAGTTTATTACATACAATTATTATTATTTTTCTTTATCAGGTATAGTTTTGAAGTAACCAATATGGACCTGTATTGAAGCTCATGGTTTGTGCGCTGTGGATAAATACTTAAATGTAACCATTACATTTAATATGAACTAAGAAGGTATTGGTGTTATAATGTATTTCTTTTAATAAACAAATAGAAAACCTATAGAAATTCTAAACATAGCACTCCACTCAATTATTGGACAGTCACGTACTTGATAGAACCAAACCTTTATTTTAAAGTAGTTCAACTAAATAAAATGTAAAACAACCCATACAAGTAAGTAAGGTAACAAATAATATATATAAGTAAGTATAACAAAATAACACTCTAAATGAATTTTAACATAAAATAAACATTATCATAAACTTAATAAAATATATATCATATATATAAATAAATATCAAACTATACACCAAACTATATACATAAATAAGTGTCCAGTGTCCATGCCTCTGGTGGGGGGATATACATTTTGTTATGTCCTCCAACCATTGCTCCTTTGGCCGAATGTAGTTCACTGCTCCGCTGTCCCAAACCTCCCACACCTTCACACGTGTTGGGCAGTACTTTGCGGGTCAGTGTTTGGCTGTATGGAGCAGGAGCAGGAAAAGCAGAGAGAGGCTGGCATTCATAGCCTGTGGAGCAGCGACCAGGACAGGAAACTGTGAGCTCACTGGTGTATATATCATGGAGCCCAAAGGTGGAGCAGGGAAGAGCTGCAACACCACCTGAGGACCTGAGGGTGGAGCAGGGAAGAGCTGCAACACCACCTGAGGGTGGAGCAGGGAAGACCTGCAACACCACCTGAGGACCTGAGGGTGGAGGAGGGAAGAGCTGCATCTCCACCTGAGGACCTGAGGGTGGAGCAGGGAACAGCTGCAACACCACGTGAGGACCTGAGGGTGGAGCAGGGAAGAGCTGCAACACCACCTGAGGACCTGAGGGTGGAGCAGGGAAGAGCTGCAACACCACCTGAGGACCTGAGGGTGGAGCAGGGAACAGCTGCATCTCCACCTGAGGACCTGAAGGTGGAGCAGGGAAGAGCTGCAACACCACCTGAGGGTGGAGCAGGGAAGAGCTGCAACACCACCTGAGGGTGGAGCAGGGAAGACCTGCAACACCACCTGAGGACCTGAGGGTGGAGGAGGGAAGAGCTGCATCTCCACCTGAGGACCTGAGGGTGGAGCAGGGAAGAGCTGCAACACCACCTGAGGACCTGAGGGTGGAGCAGGGAACAGATGCTCCACCTTGCTTTGATGCTTTGTGATCTGGAATGTGACGACAGCGAAGTTGAGGCATTTATTAGAAATGATCTATAGCAGTTAATATTTCCAGATTTACAACCGAACACATTTCATTAAAAACTAGTTTTTAATGTTATTGTTTAGAAGAGAGTTTAACAAGCATGGAAATCAAATACACAGTCGCGTTATATTTGACCTTTTTGGTTGAGTCCAAGGCCTTGATATGGTCCATGTGGAAGAGGATATCCCTGCCGTACATGGACAGCACCCAGAGACTGCTTGGGAGGAGGCTGGGCTCTGGGGGCTCCTGGCAGACCACAGAGAGGAGGCTGGGCTCTGGGGGCTCCAGGCAGACCACAGGGAGGAGGATGGGCTCTGGGGGCTCCAGGCAGACCACAGGGAGGAGGCTGGGCTCTGGGGGCTCCAGGCAGACCACAGGGAGGAGGATGGGCTCTGGGGGCTCCAGGCAGACCACAGAGAAGAGGCTGGGCTCTGGGGGCTCCTGGCAGACCACAGGGAGGAGGCTGGGCTCTGGGGGCTCCTGGCAGACCACAGAGAGGAGGCTGGGCTCTGGGGGCTCCAGGCAGACCACAGAGAGGAGGCTGGGCTCTGGGGGCTCCTGGCAGACCACAGGCAGGAGGATGGGCTCTTGGGGCTCCTGGCAGACCACAGGGAGGAGGATGGGCTCTGGGGGCTCCAGGCAGACCACAGGGAGGAGGATGGGCTCTGGGGGCTCCAGGCAGACCACAGGGAGGAGGCTGGGCTCTGGGGGCTCCAGGCAGACCACAGGGAGGAGGATGGGCTCTGGGGGCTCCAGGCAGACCACAGAGAAGAGGCTGGGCTCTGGGGGCTCCTGGCAGACCACAGGGAGGAGGCTGGGCTCTGGGGGCTCCTGGCAGACCACAGAGAGGAGGCTGGGCTCTGGGGGCTCCTGGCAGACCACAGGGAGGAGGCTGTGCTCTGGGGGCTCCTGGCAGACCACAGAGAGGAGGCTGGGCTCTGGGGGTAACTACTGGGGGTGTGATATAAAATGTATGCATTAGGCATTTCTTAACCTGAAACTATCATCATTATGTTTTAGTCTGGAGTGAGTCACTCAGTGTACATCCTTTGATTGATAATATTTGCACCAGTAAACTGTAAATGTTCAGTAATATACTTATCATATGTGAATAATAAGTAATAGGTACATATGTTTCTATACTTTACCTTCTGACAGAGGTCACGTCACTTCCGTTTCCTTGGAGCGGGTTTATCCCTCCTGAAGGCCAAAGCCCGTCCATTCCGCATCTCCCATTTCGTTATGGCTTATAGGTTTAGTGATCATCTAAACTTGAAGTAAAATAACAATGCAAGTGTTAGAGAGAACTACACTGCAAAGCGAACAACACTGATACCATGTTAACCATTATTTATACAGGTTATCTACACATATAATCATGTATAAACACACATCATGTTCATAAACTGTGAAGTTATCCTTTTATCCATATATGATTGATGTATGTATATTGAATTACAATTAATGTAATGTTATATACAGTATATAGCTAACGATCCCTTATCTCACATAAAGATATTTATATCATATAATATATGATATACTTTAGGAGTCTATATGAACAAATAAACTGATAAACATAAACTCATAGAACGCCACCAGTAACCAATAGGCATCTTAACCAAATCTGTAAAGTAACTAAAGGTAAACTATTAAACAAATGTAGTGGATTAAAAGTACACCATTTACCTCTGAATTGTAGTGGAGTAGAAGTACACAGTAGAAACATATGGAAACACTCAAGTGAAGTACAAGTATCTCAAAATTCTACTTAAGTACAGTACTTGAGTACATTTTCTTAGTTACTTCCCACCTCTGTATACAGTAGCCTATATATGCTGTATGACTACTGTACCACTGCTCACAGAAGTGTAGTTACTAATTACAACATGCCCATACAAGAGTCGTTTAACAACTTATTTAAATTACTGTTGTCAATCGGATGTATAACACATGGCTGTTGACATTGATTAATATAATAACGTGTATTTAACCTAGACACGATAGTATTAGCAATGCTGGCTTGCTAACTTTATGCAGACTGAAGTTGCCGACTGTATAATGTAAAAGTTGACGCCAAAACGACGGTTGTAAAAATAGGTTTTATGACTGTAAACGGGAAAATAGAAACATGTAGTGTTGTTACTTACTCTGAATACGTCTGATTCGCCTCGCCACACCATCAGCAAATCAACAGTTTGTCAAGCATGTGCTCAACTCCGTTCTAAACACTTAATGTAAACATTTACTAATATACATACCATTTTTTTGCAGCTAGTGTAATGTGATGTAATTAATTACTATAAAATATACTATATACTACTCATATATTCATTATTTTATTTTATATATTTTATTATTATTCATTGTTATTTGAAATATATTGTTGTCTTGAAACTTTGAAATTAATTAATAATAATATATTACTTAATTTTCGTGTAAATACATGTTCTTTTAAAAGACTGCTTCTATTCATTTAATAATAATATTTCACAGCCCTTTTTATTTCCATCTGTTGGATAAACATTGCCAATTTGAATATAACATACTGTCAAATACATTTTGCATTATTAAATAAATAAACCCCCTGAAAGTTAAACGTGGCAATAGGAGATACAATTCACAAGATAAATGCATTTCGGATTATTATTATTATATCTAGTACGGACTACGCTTATTTAGTTGAAGAATACTAAACATGACATTTCCGTGGCGAAGAAAGTGGAACTCAACACATCCATGAGCCATAATGGCTGTTAGAGACAGAAGACAAACAAGTTCAGAAACAAATGGATGTTTTAAATATACGAACATCACAGGTTCATCACAGGCACCAAAGTTGTCCTCCGGTGCAGCAGGTGGCGACACATACCTTCAACGTTGGTTAATAGTCCGCCATTACACTAAAGAAGGGGACGTCACTTCCGGGATGCGATACAATCCGAACCGAACACTTTCACGCTACGACTAGAGCTGGTATTTTTTTTAATGGCCGTCAGGATTCCCGTTTCTCTGCGTTCTGGAGAGATATGTGTGTAAATTGTTAACCTGTTCGACCGACCGCCTCTAACACCGATAACATGAAGAAAAGGAGCGCGGAGAAAAGATGCCATGTGGTGGCATGGACCAACAAGGCTGAGTGGGACCAGGTTCTGGAGTACCTGTACTCCAAGGATCCCGCTCTACAGAGGTACGCCCTGCAGCGGATCTCAGCCTGGAGAGGCCGGTACGCCAATAGCAGCCCGGTGGCGGTGGACTGCACGGCGGACCTGGTTCGGTGCCAGGTGCTGGACCGGTCGGGCCAGCTGGACGGAGACGACCTGGTCCTGCTCTATGGAGCCGCCCTGATGAGGTTTGACCATTTTTTACATTTGAACACATTATTTGATTACAAGGCATACATAACAAAATAAACATTTGTTGTTACTACAAGTCCTGCATACAACATCTACATAGCAATCCAATAAAGGAAAAGAGAATAAAGAAACAAAACACACATTGATAATTACTTATAAGTTTACACATAATGGATTGACTGTCACATTTTAACAACACATTATATATGTTTTATAACTTTACGTTTTCCCATCGTTCATCAAAGATTTCTTGGTTTCTGATTCTCATGGTTATTTTTTCCATTTCATTTTCTAGATTATTCCATTGTGAGTTAATGAAGTTATTATTGTTTAACCAATTCCTTGTAATTTGTTTAATAATTGCTATTCTTATTTATGTATTATTAGGTTCGTCAATTTGATCACTGAGAGACAGCAGGGGAAAACAGCCCGTCCTCTGAGGCGGCTGGCTGGGAACCTGAACATCCCAGCGTGGGTGGTCGACCTGAGGCATGACTTCACCCACAGGAAGCTTCCCACCTTGAAGTGGTGTCGAAAGGGATGCAAGGTGGTGTTGGAGTGGCTCCAGCATGAGTACTGGTCCAGGCAGCTGGGAGGAGGGCCCGGTGAGGACTGGGAGTCAGAGTCTGATGGAGAGGATGAGGAGGCTGACCTGAAAGGGGCGGAGCTCATTGCAAGGCAAAAAGAAATGGAAGCCTACAAGAATGCACGGGAGCTGCTGATATCTTATGAGAAGGAGCAGTACCAGGCTTTTGACGGGCTTCCTGAAGACAAAGAGAAGAACATGTCGCCACCCCCCTTTGCAGACATGAGCTGGTTGCTAGGTGAGATCAAGCAGTTTGCTTTGCAGTCCAGTAACCTGCTGATTGACGTGTTGCTGGAAGATGGATTTCTAGTCCCTACTGCTGAACAGCTGGAAACGTTAGGTTGTGACTCTTTTGACAGCGCTGGTCCTTTTGAGCTCAGACTCCCTCAAACCTTACTGCGCTTCTGGCTGCCCCTCGTGAAGGTGCTCAACTCCCCGTCCTTCATTCACGTGCTCCTGGAGAAGCTGTTTGTTGAACTGAAGCAGCTCGCCAAAGAGCAGAATAATAATCAAAGGGCTTTCTACATTTCTAGTTGGATTTCAGAAATCATTCTCTGCAACAGCAACAAATTTGAGTACCATTTTGAAACAAAGGGACAGAAGAAGACCAGAATGAAGGAAAGGATCTTTGTGAACCGCATCCAGCTGAGGTGGCAGCAGCTGCTCTCGGCGTGCCTGGATGCTCCCTGTGTCAGCACGCCTCACCTGCTGCAGTTAATCCTGGACGACATGGAGCATCCTCTCCCTCTGGAGACCCGACAGAGGCTGCTCCAGCTCTGCTCCATCTACACACAAATTGGCCACTCTGAATGTGACACTTTTCTGGAGCACAAACAACAGCCCATATACACATTGGAGAGTTTGCATGAGAAGCTGCAGCAGTCGCTGCGCCACAGCCAGCGATGGCGCTCCACGTCTGACGCGGAGAGAAGGAGTGAGTCCTCCTCCGAGCACAAATGGGCGGATGCTCAGGCTGAAAAGGCTAAATTGCTCCGAGGTTCTCCATGGCAGGTGTGCAACGATAAGGTTCTGTGGAAGAACTATCCTCTTGGTAAAGTACCTGGACAGTCAGATGACCCATCATGCCTCATGGTGGAAAACTACTCAACAATGACTGTCTTTGACCAGCCGGTGGAGTTGGACAGCAGTACGACACACACTGCCTCTGCGGTCTCTGCATCAGTGAGAACAGCTGATGGTCTCCTTTGGAACCACAGTGATGTTAACAAGCTGAAATCTGGACTTCAACTTTTTTGAATTGTTGTTATGCTGGAAGTTTAGTCCCTGGCTGCTGGCATCAAGCCTTTTTTGAGTCATTTATCAGGCAAGAGTGCAGAACACAGGCTTTACAGCGATTTGTTTCCTTTCTTCCACCTTTCATTGAAGTTGACTTGCACTGTTAATGAAGTAGTCAGTCCCCACAAGAGGATTTGGAGTAGATGCCTTTCAGTTGAAAACTCTGGCAGAAGAGTTATGTTGTAATTTCAAGGTGTTTATGTGAAATACATGGCACTTATCTTCAATAAAAGAAATTATACTGAAGGAATTTGATTGTTTTTATTTTAGTTTAAAATGTATGGAGTTGGATTGCAGCATTTCGGTTTGAAATAATGTCTAACATGGAGAGTGCCATAGACAGACAAAACACAAGGGTCTTCTAATCTACAATGTGAAGAGAACTATCTCTGTGGGTTCTGTTCATGCCTATCCAATTTCAGCAGCTAAGTATAACGGATCAACAGTTCTAGAGTTCACATGAATGGTTCAAGAGAACTACAAACACTACATGAATGATAACATTTCTATTGATATTACTTAAGGAGACAAATCCATCTGGACCACATTAAAGTAAGTAACATAAATCACACGCTATGAACAATCAAACAGTATATATATGTACCTATAACATTAAATACAAGTACTTGAGTAAAAAATGTGGGTACTTAGATATTTCCACATTATGCTACTTTATACTTTTACTCCACTACATTTATTTGTTCATATTTAGTTAATAGTTACTTTGCAGTGTTAGATTATAATAAAACATATAAATCAACTAATGCATTATCATCGTTATTATCATCATTGTACGTTAAGCTACCCAGTAATATATGAAATTATTTAAATAAACCCCACTTTTACCAAGTGAAATCATAAATCCATCAATAATTATAATACAATAATATAAAATATATGGTGCTTAAATAGGAAATTCTGCAAATTGAGTATTTTTACTTCTGGTATTTTAAGTATTCTTTGATGCTTTTAATTTGGAACTTTTACTTAAGTACACATTTGATTGGAGGACTTGTATTTGTACCTGAGTATTTACACTGTAGTGTAACTTTTACTTAAGCAAATAATATATGAATACTTCTTCAACCACTCTTAACATGGTCTTTCTTATTGACTGCGTCATATTGAAATATTTTGTTGTGTTTTTATTTTTGAATGTTTCGTCCGGAAGTGTCTTGGCAGGTCGACTTGGTTGTGACCGTTGTCACTGTCACTACCCGATAGCTGTCTAACAGAAGTTAAGTCTATTTCTCACTTATTCTGACAATGTACTCAACCCAATAAAAGGAGTTGTTAAATAATAGTGAAATCACGTTGTAATAACATTAACTCATCTCTCTCGTTCAGATTATTATTCTCGTTTTTTTTTCTTTTTTCTTTTTCTGCTTTGCCAAACGCCACTGTGTCAATTGTCCTATTTGAGTTGCCGTATGGCGGACCATCCCGCACATGCGCAATGCAGATTGGGTTGTGACATCGGTCCTTGTTGGAGCGCGCCATTGTCCGCTTCACTTCCGACCTGTGAGCGGTGGAGCCAGCCTTCTGTAACCAGCTCAGTTTTATCGAATGACTCTGCTGCAATCATTTATTGTTGCATTTATTTCTCAAACAGGACGGTGAGTAGTCGGCTGGGGAAGTGGCCTTTTTAAGATGCTGCGTCATTCATTAGCTGCTTATCTTAGTTAACACCTGATGGCTTTAGGTCGCTTTAACATTTAACGAGCGGCAGTCGCAAGTAGAATGTGTGAGGTAGATGTTAACCACCTGAATAAAATACAGCATGATGCTTTATTTAAGTTAGATTCCGTGTTTTTGTTAATTAGCATATGGCAGGTGGACTTAAGTTAGACCAATGTTAGCCGGGTACTAAAGCTAGGAGGCTCCCAGGACACTCAAGGCCTTGAGAGAAAGCTACTTTTGTGAAGATTAATGTTGCCATTCTCATTTGCATTTTTGTCGATTGTACATTGAGGTGTATGTGTGACAGGGTGCATTGAAGAGCATACATTGTTAAACTACGTATAGTACTAGCTTGCGCCTCTGGGCCTAGCTTGAGCAACATATCAGCTAACCTTACGTTTGTAATACGTTCAGCCAACACACCCTCAGCTATTGTCTGTGCCTCCAGGAAACTGCATGACTGCCCCGTCTGAAGTATGCATTTAGTAGCCCAGTTAAATGTAGTATTGTGTCTGACGTTTAATGCATTCAAACTCAACACTAACGGAGCGTCCACACCGCAGCGTGCGTTGGCGCTTGGCGGTGGGCGTGTCTGAAGCTTGGGGAGTCAACGCGACCAACAACCAATCACATGAATCTCCCGCCCCCGACATACAAAGCAAAATGCTAGCATTCCATGCTAGCTATAAATACTGTCCATGCCTGCTAGCTGTCCATTCAATGGTTAAACGAGGTACACTGGATATAAACTCCCCAAACAGGTGAAAACCTACGAGTTTCACCCACTATCTCTGCCACCTCCCTCCATGTCTGGCTCCTCCGGTTTGTATCCCGGTAGATGAACAGAGACTGATGTGATCATACAGCACCGGGTGATTAACTACTCGCAGCATACACGCTGTTTGATTGGCTGGCAGATTTTCATAAACGGGATTTGATTGGCTGACGCTTCCGTCGAAGTTTCAAAAGTTGAATATGGTTCAACTTTTGACGTGAGCAAAGCGTAGCTACACTCCCCACAATGCAGTTCGGCGAAGCGTGACGTCACCCCATTCAAAGTGAATGGGTTGAAGCTTCAACACACGCCGCTGTGTGGACGGGCCGTAAGCGTTCATGTTTATCAATTCAGCAGATCCTTCTTTTAAAGATTGTCGACTAAACAATCCTCAAAGTGGATCACAGTTATTACTTAAACCACACGATTCAATGAGATTTGTCCAAATACCACAGTGAAAATATATAGCTTTGTGCTAAGTATTTGATATATGTTTGAAATTGTTATCAAATATTTACTCAACTTTGCTCCAGTTATTAAATTGATATCAACATGATACATTGCCTTGATAAACTAATCCTTTAATTGCTGAAAGTTCTCACCCTAACAGTACATTTAATTTATCCCCCCCAGGTGAGGAACCGCTAGACATCTTCTTGACAGACTCCTTGCTGTCTCACTGGCAAGCCACAATGATCACCAGAAGAAGAGGACGCACCATGAACAGCACGGAGAGCCAGCCTCTGGAGGTCCAAGTGGGAGATGTGATGGAAACTGTCGAAGATCTCCCAAGTCCATCTGAAGGGTTCCCAGCTGGAGATATTGACGCCACAGGAATAGAGCTAAACGACCTATTTGGAATTGAAGACTTAAAATGGACACTTGAAAGAGACACCGTCTCCTCTCTCTTTGATATTGAGTTGGCAGATCTTGATATGTGCAGTGCCAAAGACCAGGATTCTGAAGTTGAAGCCTCAACGTCTTCGTCCCCAGAGAGATCAGCATCTAACTTGAAGAATAAGAACAGGCAAAACCAGTCGAGTCGCATGATCAACAAAAACGCCATCGCTGCCAGATTGAATCGTCTCAGGAAGAAAGAGTATGTCAACAGCTTGGAGAAGAAAGTCGGCGTCCTGTCGACAGAAAACAACGTGCTCAAACAGGAGAATTTTCAGCTGACCAAGAGGGTGGAAGAGTTGGAAGACGAGACCAGGTACCTAAGAGCTGTGCTGGCCAATGAGAGCATGTTAGCCCAGCTCTTGTCCAGACTGAGCGGTGTGAATGGGATGAAATTATCTTCCTCGCTTTTCCAGGGGCCTGACTCGAACGACCACGACTACGCTTTACCGAGGAAGCGCGTGATAGTGGAGGAGAAAGAGACATCTGGCGGTGTGTGTCTGCACGTGGACAAGAACCACGTCTCTGTGGAGTTCTGCACCAAGTGTGCCGAGAGTGCAAGCGCAACACTCAAAATGTAGGGTCAAGTACTTACCTCTGTTTTCAGATTTTGAGACTGAACTTGCTCTGTACTGAACCCCTTGAGGGTGGATGAACACTGTTGAATAAGTTAAGATTACCTAAGAACTGCTGAATGTGCATGTGTTTCTGTGTAATGTTGGATTGAAAACACGTTACTGCTAAACCTTGTTGACAGTTTCTTCTAGGTATTGGTTGATCCTCCATGCGGGATGAGTGGCTTTCTGAACACCTTTACCTGCTTGGCTCCATGGTAAGGATCAGACAAGAAATGTTTTTTTCACAGGCTCGAGGCAGAGACCCCACTACTTCTGTTTGTACTTCTTGTTCCTAGTTAGTAGATTTTAAGTTCTTTTTATACACTTATGTTAACAGTTTGATATTGAAAATGATTTGATTTCAGTTAATATCTAAGTAAGAGTTGAATTAAAGAATTCTTAATGTAAATGTTAAGATGAAGGTGAAGCTCCACAAAGAGTGATCTTGAATCAGCTCTCAAGTTGAAACATGCTGACAAAGATAAGTTATCCTTGTTCATAAGAATTGATCTCTTTGTGAATCAGCACCAATGTACAAAAGAATGCTTTCATTTAGCGCCACCTATTTTTCTTTATGCTAAAGTGGATTCTGCTGGTGGAAGGTGACGAGGCTGGAATCGCTGCTGCCAACGTGGCCTGGTATTTTTTTTTTTAAAGGTAGTATTGGTAACAAATGGTATACGTGATCAATCCTTCACAACATCTGTACTTCATGCAGCATTTTTGTATGCTGTACTACAACTGCTCCATTACTCAGAGTTGCTAGTAGAGGCTTAATGGTCTCATTATCATGTCCTGTTTATTGACATATTGGAATGTATTGTTTAAATACTTCCAAAGTTATCTGATTAAGTGATGAAATGGCAGTTTTTTGTGTAACAAATGTAAATGTGTATATAACTTTGAATACCTATTGTTTGAGGCAAATGGCCTTGATGTTGGACAAATAAATCATATTTTCATTATGTTTATGAGTTACAAATATTTACTGTGTCTTGTTCTGAACTGTTGATATTAATGCATCTCTTTTTCTCTTTTTAAACAGCAAGCTCTGCCGATAATGGTCTAACTTTTCCTGAACATTTGGGTCAAGTCTGGTAAAGGTTGTCAAAACAAATGACAGACATCATTTGATGGAAATGCAAAGCCTGCAGTATGGGGGGGGGGGGGGGTTAAATAATTCCGATCTGTTAAAGACCATACAACACAACCAGTCGTAAAAAAATCCCACATTTATTTTTGTTGAAAACAACCATTTCTAGATGTCATAGTAGGAAAAGCACATGTTGAATGGAAAGGGCTACACACACCTGCATTTGCCTGAGTTTCAGTGAAGATTCTGTAGACACGTTTACGTAGTCGCAGCTTCCTAGGTGACCACTCTGCTTTAAAAGGCGTGGGTGTCTCATCAAACGTGGAAAAAACTGTTCACATTATTTATTTTTTATGCAAGTGCTAACGCTGCTAGCATATCAAATATAAAGTTGCCTAATGCCCAGTTTCAAACATCAATCAGCTGACTCAGGGGTAACTGTCTAAATTTGACTCTAAGGAAATTGTTAATATTGATGACATACAATAGTAAGCTCGAGTGATCCAGCTTTGATCTTTCCATGGTGGAGTTCAGCCATTGTTATTGGTATTGAATGCACTTTTTTCCCACTGACCAATCCAAATTGTGCTGTGAAAAAATCTGTTGACATTAAAGAGTTTTTACATGGTTAGTCTGCTTAGAGTCTTAGACCTTACCAACACAGCTTCAACACGAAATCCTGTTAAACAACAAACTGTCTGTCAGTCAATATTTAACTACCATTGTGGTCTTTTTTTTTTAAAGAGTGGGTACATGGTAATATAGTTGAGAGGTTGTACTGTGCTGAAGCCTTCCAAGTTCCTTCATTCCTGTGTAGTTATTATGTGAGAGTCAGGATTAAAGGAAAAGTTCAGCATTTTTAGGAAATAAACGTTTTCACATTCTTATTGATGGATGGGGAAATCTTCACAACTAGTTAACTAAGTATAGCTAGTTAGCTGAGTATAGCTACAGCCAGTTAGCTGAGTAAAGCTTCAGCCAGTTAGCTGAGTAAAGCTACGGCCGGTTAGCTGAGTTAGCATGAACACCAAATGGAATTGATCTACCAATGCCCTGTGTAAAGCTCACTAACACATTTACCTTGTTTGTCAAATCTATACAGACACTGAGGTGTAAAACCAACAATGTGTGAGGTACTGAGACATACTGGATGCACGTCACCATGATATTGCTATTAATTTAGGACAGTGACAATTAACTGCGACCTGGCAGAAATAATTCTACACACAACCTTTCATTAAATGACATTTCTTGATTAAAATAATATGTTAATTGAGACTAGCCAATTAGTGATCTGCGATGCTGATTGGCAGATGTTAGACTAGATGCCAGGTTAGCTGTTCCTTATTTAATAACATTTTAATGATGTGGATTTTCTTTTTTGTTGCAGAATTAAACCGTATGTTTTGGAAAGAGTTTGTGTGAGGCATTTATCAAAGGTCAGTGTATACCAACAAGATGGTGGTCAGCACACCCCCACTTTGTAGAAGCAGACAGGAGTAGCAGCAGGAGGATCAGTAATGTACTGCAAGGGGCAGAAGCTAAATCTATTTGTCATCCTAAAAAATCTACATAAATTTAAGTGTCTGCAATATTTATTTATTTTTCACCACCCTACTTTGCTGTCAGACAGTTCTTATTACCAGACACTACAGTTTTGATCTACTCTTTTCAAAGCCAGCAAACTTTTTTGTTAATACTGCTGCCTCAATCAGTAATTGTGTCTTTGTTTGACGTTGGATCAGTTTGGTTTAACCAGTCAAACAATAACTCAGCTGATTTACGGATCGAGGCAGCGGTAGATCATCTAGTTCCGTTTGATGTTCAGTAACTTTGAAGAGAGCTTTAATTGTGGCTCAATTTCCTCACCCTAAGGGCCAGCTGACAGAAAGGTGATGCTGTAAATATGATGTATAAACAACTATTTCATATATAAATATATATAATATAAAAAGCTGACTGTCTTATTACTCAAAATACAGTACAACCTCACAAAAACAGAACTATCCATTTAAGATTAACGGAAATAAGCAAAGTGTAACAAAATAGAGGTAGAAAGTTATACAGTGGCCTTCTGAAGATGATTGTGTAGCTTAGTTTGAATCTTTCTACCAATTAATTCAGCATTAATAAACAGCATTTAAATTCACAATGATCATGTCGCTAGGTAAAACATTAAAACTGCTAAATTTCCTAATTATGACATAAGGTGTCTTGAAGTGCAACATGGGCCGAAAATCACTGTCTGTTCTTTAAAGAAGAGTTTCAGCATTCATGTTTTTTCTATTGATCACCAGAGAACTTTAAAGATAATGAGAATGAAAAATATCATGAGTGACCGTAAACTGCTGAGAAAATATTTTGACAAACATCTCAGACTGTGGTATTATATTCCCAGGTGGACCTATTGTGGTGAAACAGGTTATACCATGGTGCTATTTACCTTAGTGAAAGTAAAGTATTCACAAATCAAACTTTAAGGTACAGTGGGTAGGATTTGGCGCCATCTAATGCTCAGTCCTGTCCCTGCAAGACGAGATGTGGAATAAACAACTTTAAGGTGCATACCGCCACCTCCGGAGTCGGCGTGACTCGGTTTGCATTTATAAAGAATGCACACATGTGTTTAATTGTTCATGTCAGATATGTACTAAGTAAATACATTTGTTCCTGCTCAAGATTAGATTCAATTCTATTGTTATTGCACAGATTACAGGTACTGAGACAACGAAATGCAGTTTAGCTTCTAACCAGGAGTGCAACAAGCAGTAAAGTGAAAAGTAATGTACACAATCTACAGAATAAAAGATAGAATTAAGTGAATGATGAATAAACAGTGAGGGGTATGAATACACTAGATATACACAGCAGCCTGTGAGCAGTATGAACAGTGTGTATGAATATGCTAAGATATATAAAGTATAAAAACGGTAAGCAGTGCAAGTATAGTATAACATATATAGATATTAATTTCATGATGATAAACATTGTGGAACAATGATGAAAAATGTGAATGGAAGTGGCGACGTAAAACTGACACCAAAAAACAACTTTTGCCGAACCTTTCGCAAAGCCACGCCCCTAAATGCCCGTTGTCCAATCATATTCGATCATGTGCGCGGCTCCCTGTGGAAGTCCGACAAGCTTAGCGTTCAAATTCATTGCAAAAATGGTGAAGCGTTGTGCTTATTGTCTTTGCAAATCGAATAGCAGATATCCCATAAGCTTAGAGAGAGGGGGGGGGGGTGATATTTTACCCGTTTCCTAAACCCAAAACCCGAGAGGAGAGATGCCGCCAGTGGATAAAGAAATGCGGCAGGCCCCATGCCCAGCTGAATATGGCGAATATCAACAAACACAAATACGTTTGCTCCAAGGTAAATACGTGCTAACGTAGCTAGCTAGCTAGCAAAGATTACATTCACAAATTAACTAACTAATTTAATTAACTAATTTCACTAACTAACGTTAGCTAAAGTCACACGACTACAGCTGTAAGCTGTGTGCTTATAGGTCGTTTTGACCATGTATATCACTTGATGCATAATAATGTCTGAACAGCTGAGCTCCGTTATTAGTCTACCTGTGGTCAAAGTACAAACAAGAAAGCCAACAGGCAATCATTAATTTATATTTTGCTTTAATCTTTGTAGCATTTTGTTAATGGAAAGCCAACTGCCGACTTCCCTAATCCTGCTGCACAAGTGGGCACCCCGACCCCCACAAAGGAACAACAAGGTGGATGCAGAAAGCCACCAAGGAAACGGTAGTTAACTTTAGACAAACTACAACATTTAATGCCTCTTGTGATTGTATTGTTTTATTCCAAAATAATAATAATAATTCCGTCGAATTTGACATACAGCTCATGTGGTTTTTCACTCTTGCACTGCGACCTGTATGCAAGTGCCTCTATTGATGTTGTGCCTCCCTCTTTTCTAATGTTTATACTGTGGATATAACCCTCCATAGCGTATTGTAGCCCCTTTTGTCGGGACATGGAGGATATTGCTGCGTTATTGCTCCAAATGAGTCTGTTAAGGCGACTCCGACGTTACGGAGACCCTCCATTATGGCTTTGTTTAACGCATCTGGCTCTCAGCTTGTCGGACTAGCAACAGTAACCAAGGGGGGGCGTGGCTTTGCGAAAGGTCAATTGGAGAGTTTCATCACCAGCACATGGTAAAAACCACCAATCAACGCTCAGCTCGAGATACCAGCGAGTCGTTTCCCATCAAGCATTTCGCCTCCGCAGCCCGGTTATGGCTAGAAAGGATCCGTCTAGTGTAAATATGACGTCATGTTCTCGTTGTAACTCTCGTTGTAATCGGAGCGGCTCGGAAACACATCTACAGCAGTAACATGATGCAACATACACATAATATTAATAGAGAAACATCAGACATAATAGTACAACACTGCAAGGGAACATTTTATTGCACCAGGAGCTATCTTGGGACTTTTACTGCGACAACGTTGACTTGCCTGTAGGCCTGTCACGATAATTAATTTTGTTGGACGATAAATTTTTCTGGAAATTATTGCGATAAACGATAATATTGTCGGCACCGTTTTAAGACCATTTTAGACATAATGATAATATATAATAATAATTCAAGTACATCCTTTCAAACATAACTTTTTATTGAACATTCAACATTGCAAATGAAATGTGAAATAATATTAAAATATATAAATTATATATAATAAATAAAACAAATTAATTAAATTATAATAAATTAATTAAAGCACACAACCAAAACAATAAATTAAATAGTCAGGCTGGAAAACAGAGCTCTCTCTCATATATATATATATATATATATATAAATAAATATGAGCACACATTATCTCACAAGCAAAAAAAACCTCCTTAAAACAACAGTCAAGTGTCCAGTCCACTGTCAAAGACCCAGATGCCTCAACAGGCCATATCCAAATCTGTTTTTCTAAGTTTTCGAGCAAGGAACACCAACATGTTTGCATTGTCGGGCGGGGGCTCTCCATCTCCAGCTGCCGTGTTTGCTCCCAGCTGGAAAAACGGAATGGGGTGGTTGTGTTTTAGGTGGTTTAAAATGGATGGTATTGCCTCCTTTTGTCGCTACCTTTTTTAAACCAATGCGACACACCGCCCGGCTCATTCAAGTCCGTAGGTTCGCCTCGTTGATTTGGTTTTAATCCAAAATACTGCCACACCGGAGAATCAAGATGTGTAGTTAGGTTTTGTAACCAATTCCATTTCACTTTAAATTCCCCGCGAGTAAGTCACACGTTGTCTCCCGCTTGTCGCTATATTATTAATTTGGCTGCTACGCTGCTGCACGTGCACGCGGAGTGTCCTGACCTGGCTGTGTGTCAGCCCCGCCCCTCACAGCGCCCCTGGCAGCCACAGCGCTCCAGGCTAAAATGCTGGTCACATCTTTATGTAAACGGCAATTTATCGAGCTCAGAAAAGTTATCGAGTCCATTTTTACTTATCGTACGATAAGTCAATTTATCGATTATCGCGACAGGCCTACTTGCCTGTGAATAAAAAATAAACCATAGTGTTGGTGATCTACAGTGTTGTCATTCTTCTTTGAACACCAGCGAGATCACTAACACCCTATTTCAACAATCACACTCCCTGTAATTGACATAATTAATAGATAGTTTAGCTTCTCATCATCAGTTGCTGTGGCCCACTGATGTTAACGATCGTAACTGAAAGGCTGCCTGCCAAACGTAAACATTCAGCCATGTGACATTCAGCCAAACTCTCGCGAGAGTTTTACACAAGATGGATCCTTTCTAGCCATAACCCCGCAGCCCGTGGAGAGGAACTGCGCCGCGCCTCGCTCTCAAGGCTGCGGGCGTCTTTGTCCCGCGAGATTTCAACGTCTCATGTGAGCGAGCCTCCAGAGCAAGTCGGACAAAATGACTAACCATCATGCAACGCACGAGCAAGACGTTGATCGAAATTGCGCAGGTCTGCGCAGGTCTCGCTTGTCTCAAACAAGCCTAGTGTGATGCACCAATCTTTGATCATCCCTATAGAGAGGCGAAGTCCCGCCCATCTACTTCCGACCCATGGGACCCCGGAAGCGGAAAATTATACATTGACGTCAATGGAGAGAGAAAAGTAATCTTTCGATCCCGTTTGAATTGTGCCACGAATGACACATATGATGTTTGTCAAATTAAAAGAACATTTTGCAAGTCAAAAAAATTAAAATGTGTCGTAAAACTGTGAACTTACAATTTTTTTTGTGTGAAACTGCTCAGTGAACTACAGGTCTCTGGTCTCGCACAATACGCGTCACCATCACAAAGATGGCCGTCACGTTAGCAAATTTCACCTGTTTCTTTCAGAATGAGGCGAAAAAGTATAAAACGAGGTGAAAATCACTACAAGTCTGGGCATGTTGAGAGCTGTACATACACGAAAGGGAGCGGTTCTGTAAGAGCCAGCATGCGGGACCGGCTTTACAAGGTTTCAGTGAGTAATATGAGTGCAATGTTTAAGGTTAATGTCAGCTAGCTAACATTAGCTAACAAGGTACACTAACGTGTTTTGTTTTAGCAACTAGTTTTCTCCTTAAGAACTTCGTGGTCTCTGTGTATGCTGTGGATAAAATTAGTGTTCACAAGAACAAGATACACTCCCGTGTTTTGTTTTAGTTGCTCTTCAGATTGAAGCGGCCAGTTTTATATCGACTATATGTGTGATCTCCTTTTTACATCTTGTGTCATTTGAGTTTATTTGCTGTGTGTAGATTCAAGGATTTTGGTTATCTTGTCCAGGGATGCAAACTTGTCACCTTTCGGCGAAATTCGCCGTTTTGAATCCAAAATAGGTCGTTTGTGTGATTCATGTAGATCTGCAATGAAAATATTTGGGGGTATGGGAGGGGGTCTGGGACCCGGATTAATGTGCGGCCGCAAGCTTTTTTTATATATTATAATGAAGCGCGAGTTGTGTGCTCGAGTCTTCCTGCCTGTCGGCTCTGCTCATGATGTATAATAAGCCTCTGCTGCTCGGCGATGATGGTCTAGCTTCAGCAGCTACATTACCTACTGTGCGTTCGCTAATATTAACTGTGTGGTTCAGAGTGACTGTGGCACAGACTGGACCGCTGGTGAACAGCTGTTAGAACGGGCCGTTCAGGTGTTCAGAGTAGAGCTCCCTGTCGGAGCGGCAGAGCGTGATGTGCACTGAAAAGTTTTTTTTCTTCCGTCGCAATATTATCGTTGAGCTAGCTAACTAGCATACATTGTCACTATCTGCTAACGTTAGCTTTAGCCTTCGTTTTCTAATCGTTTTTTTCATAGGCTATAAACAGAGGTGGTATAAGTATATATCTTGTACTTGATTAAAAGTAGAAGTACTCAGTTCTTGGAATTGAGTAAAAATAGAAGTACTCAGATCTTGTACTTGAGTAAAAGTAGAAGTAGCCTACTCAGATCGTGTAGGCTACTTGAGTAAAAGTAGAAGTACCAGAGTGTAGGAATATTCTGTTACAGTAAAAGTCCTGCATTCAAAATGTTCCTCAAGTAAAAGTAGAAAAGTATTATTATCAAAATATAGTGAAAGAAGCGACAGTAAAAGTAGTCATTTACAGATTGGTCCATTTCAGAATAATATATGTTTTATAATGATTGATCATGAAAGTGTTCTCAAAGCTGGTAAAGGTGCAGCTAGTTTGAATGACTTTGTATACTGCAGGGTAGCTTGTGGATTTACCCCAGGTGGAACTAAAGTCTGATTTAACACTTGATTATATTTCACATCATTCATCCACATCTGTAAAGTAACTAAAGGTATTAAATACATGTAGTGGAGGAAAAGTACAGCATGTACCTCTGAACTGTAGTGGAGTAGAAGAACAAAGTAGCAAAACATTGAAATACTTAAATAAAGTACAAGTATCTCAAAATTGTGCCCAAGTATAGTACTTGTTGAGTTTATGAACTTACTTACTTTACACCATGTGGCTATAAAGATAGAAAGACTAAGCCTTGCACAGAGGCATGAAAATACATTTTGAAAATGCTCAACAGTGCTGCCAAAATTATAAACTGGCTGCTACACAATTAAAATAAATGCTTTTATATATTTCTATTAGATGTTACTCTTTGGCCTTTCTGTTAATATTAACACTGCTGCTTTAGTTGCTCTGACTGCTAAAATCCTCTGTTATTCCTAATTTTAAAGCCGATATTCTGTGGGGTCGGGGGGCTCGGATCCTTGTCACCTTTTTCAGAACTGATGAGTTTGCATCCCTGTTGTCAATTTGTTTGGTTATCTAGGCACAGCTGTGTGTGACTCCCTCTGATACACTGGTATGTGTTTTCCTAATGTAGAGAGCATTGATTAATTAATAAACTACACACTGACTCTAGATCCTGACCAAATCCTTTTTTGTTGATCAAATGTTTTTCAAAAATGTATTGTATATTATATAACAGCTGCACATCACAGACCGGAGTCTCTGCTACTGTGGAGCACGAAGGAGGCGATCATCATCCCCATCCCCAAAGACCCTGCATGGCATGGGAATCTCCTCCTCCTGGAAAAATTCTACACCCAGCATATGCTCCCTGTGTTGGCCAGTAGAGAGGAGGACATTTAAATAAACATACTCTTAACATCCTCGGACTCTGCGTTGTGTTTCGTATGTGTGATGGGATGTTATGCAGAGGGGAGGAAAACAGGACACAGCAGATTGGGATTGTGGTGGAGATGCTGAGCAGTTATTTAATTGTTGCGTGTAATTATTATTATACTGCGTGCTTCTTAGTTATTCCGTCTTTTGCTGCAACATGGATCTGTATGTAACTCTATATTTACTTGTTATCTACCACACTTCCTTCTACATCATACAACATCATTATACATAGTGTATATAGGATATATATATATATTTGTATGCATATCTGTAAATTGTATAATTTTATTTTTCGTATTTGGGATTTCTCTTTTGTCCACTCAAATACACTTGGCCCTTTCTGTTTTCCATGTGGAAAATGGCAGCTGCATATTCTGCTTTTCTCATCTGCTCCCTGTCTGCTCATCTACAATGAGAAAATTATATAATTAATTACTTATAATGATTTAAACCTGTTGTTACCAATATTTCACAAATTCTTCATGTAAACTTAAGAGCACAGCTGTATGTTGAGTGTCAACTTTGCTTGGTTCATCTTACTGGGAGGCAGCTACATGGATGTCGGTGCAGTCCACAATAATTTTGCAGTTGAAGGCAGAATGAATTTATTATTGACTCAGAATGAAGCACAACTTCATGTCATACAATACATTGACTTTATTTGTAATTGTGTAAAAAAATATGAGCATTGATTAGCAAGCAGGACCTGCAGGAACAGAGAATGGTGATGGATGGAGCTGGGAAGAGAGAAGAATAAAGAAAACAGATCAACTTTATTATCGAATATTAAAAATTCAATTTCAAAACAAGTTGCCGCTCCTACAGTTTTCTAGTATGTAAAGATGATTTCACATGACCAATGCAAAATATCACACTCAATACATGTGTGTCTCTGGGGGGTGCATTGTGCCTTTGATGTATATAAATAATATACCATAACCAAATACTATTACGTACAGTGGAAATCAGGTTGCCAGAGCAGGTCAGTCCAGTGTGCATGTTCCTCAGGGTCTCAGCAGTTACAGGTGAGGTAAAGAAAATAAAAGAGAAAAAGGTCAGTAACAACACTTTAAAGTAACAACACTGAATAATTATCTCTTTTAATAATTTTCTCTCAGTAATCACTCAACTGTCTTTCCAACAAACAGATTGACTCACTGTCACTATCATCACAATGAAACACGTCCAGAAGAATGTCATGCAAAGCTGCCTGCCTTCCTTCCTTCGACTCTCCCTGAACTGCCTGATCTTTTAATGTTCAAAGTTAACCATTTGTGCAGATAGCATTAAGTAGATCGCTGATGCTAATGTGGCGTTAGCCTACCTCCCGCCCCCTTAGCACCTGGTGGAGGGGGCGATAGGCTACTCTTCAAATGTTTCACAAAATACTTACCATCATGACTACTCTTACTGTTTAACATTTTGGTTTACTTCATGTTAAGGCTAATACAAATGACAACGCTAAGTAATGTAATGTAATGCTAACTAACATGCTCGCTACTAGCTAGGTAGCTAACTTGACTATGTTCCATGCAAAACATGTATACTACCTGATATGTTTGGTCCGACGACTCCTGGTCCTTTCATCAGACGGGAAGCGATAGAACGAGCAAGTGGTATGATCACTTTTGTGATTACAACCTGGTACAAAGCACACAGGCATCTTGTAAAAGTGAATTTATTGGAGGGAATAAATCAGTTATGAGATCTTCTTCTTCTTCTTTGCTTTAATTGCGAGATCTTCTTCTTCTTTGATTTGGAGTCGCAACCAGTCTTGGAGCATTATCGCCTATGACATCACTTACGCGACCCAGAATGCATTTGGGATTTGTAGTCTTTCTAGTTGCGTATTTTTCATAGTCTTATATTTCAACAGTTTTACGACAAACTGCGACTTTTTTTTACATGGAAATGATTGTTTAAGATTGACAAACATCATATGTGTCATTCGTAGCACAATTCAAACGGCATCAAAAGATAACTTTTCTCTCTCCATTGACTTCAATGTATAATTTTCCGCTTCCGGGGTCCCATGGAGGCTCCCGGAAGGGGAGGGACTTCGCCTCTCTATAATGGGGTGGGCAAACTTTTTGTCTTGGGGGCCACTATGAGTTTTAAATTTGACAGACGGGCCGGGCCAGTAGCAGATCGGTAAAAAAGATTTAGCTGTCCACTCCTCATTATACACTCGGCACTCAATGTTTTTTCTTTTCTTTTCTTTGGTCCACTCTGGTCCACTCATGTTACAGATGCAGGTTCAAAGGTGAATTAGGTTCAAAGGTGAATTATTGCGTCATCGTTTGCGTCATGACGTAACCGTTTACGTGTCTTCTTATGACCCACACAGCGTTTTACGTGGCTGATTTTCTTCGCAACACCGCTCACAACAACATCAATAAAGGACTGTGTCGGGTAGTTTTTAATTATACCAAGCCAGATTAAATTAAAGAACTACTTCTCCAACCTTGTACCTTTCTCTAGAGTGCCGTGGTGCATTGTTTATTAATGTGGTTCAGCTGCATTACCGCCCGCTGCAGTGCTGCTCGCCTACCGGAGTTTATCCTCCCGTTAACTCGCGGCAGCGGCCGCTGTAAAGTTTTCATTGTCTGACTGTCACACAAGCAGCTGATAAATATCCCCCATCCCCATAAGTGAATGTGTTTTAGTCTGAAAGCTGTTTGGCATCACAACGCTGTTATGAAAGTTTCTCTGGCATTCTACAGGTGATGTTAGCTAGACTATCTTGACTACTTGTTGCTATCATATTGTGGCATAAGCCGTTTTCTACACGCATATTTTACCGGCGTAGTTCTCGTTATGATTTTACTTGTGATGGACACATGTAGCCCATGTATTGATTCCATCCGATAGTTGCAATAATACAAAACAAAAGGAAAACGTCTGCCTCTTCACTATGGTCAATAACAGTGAACGGATGGTTATTAAGGTAAGGTAAAATAAACAGAATCACACTAAGCCTGGTTAGTGTTGCCTGACTTTATATAAGTGTTTTTTATAAGTGTGTGGTCGCTTTCTAGTCACTTTGCTCAGCTACTGCTTGTTACAACTTGTATTCGCCGATCTTGCCGGGTTGCCGAGTGGGGCCAGCTGAGAGAATAGAAGACCATACTCCAGCAAAGGTAAATTGTGTGTAGAGTGCGCCATCTAGTGGGATCAACTGAAATGCTGGGTATTGCAGGAAAAAGGCAAAATTAAAACGGTCTTTACTATAATTTGGACAATTTTGTATCAATATTCGGCGGGCCGGATTCAAAATCCCAACGGGCCATATATGGCCCGCGGGCCTTAGTTTGCCCATGCCGTATAATGTGTAATAATGATGATTGGGATATCGTGATGATGCCTTTATAGAGGCTTCATGTGATTAATAAGTGGTGATTCTCTGATGCATAAGGTTTTATGAATTGGGCAAACATGACATGCATATTTGCCTGACAGATTTGTAGTGTACATCTACAGTAGGCCTCAGATAGCTTCACAAATCTGGCCCATTGAGTCCTACTTCTGTTCTTCATTAAACATATAAGTGCTTTTGTTAACCGATGACAGTCAGTGCCTGCAGAGGTTCAGCGAGTCATCTCAAGATTCAGGACTGTACAATCATTTCATCATGTTTATCCAGTTGCAACACTTGTCCATCGGACAAAGAAAATGAATGACAGTACAACTTTTAAAAGTGATCATCTGAACTAAGACAAGTCCATATAGGCTCTAACTCGAAGACATGAGCAGATGTCCACATAACCCACAGGATTGAGATCTACAGACGCCTGAGTTGTAACAGCTCAGGTCTCAATCGGAAGAACTAATAATATTAGAGACGATTTAGGTGTTCAAATAAGAACAATGTCCCACATATAAGTAACAAGACTTCTCCTTTACTACGCTATAAAATAAATATTTAACATTGTTTGTAACCTGAAAGCTCACTGTAGCTGTAAGGTTTGTTGCAAGCAAATGGATAATCTGTGTATGTCACTTCTTAAGTGTAAATCCCAACATCTGTGTCAACACAGAAACAAAGGTGTTGGGGACAACTTGAAAAACGGAAAAAAATGCCATTAATATCTCTTCACTTGAATGATTAAACGTGCATAAGCATAAACAGCCTCACACTTCATGTCATGCAAGTCTGAAGGGTTTTAAATGGTTACCAATCAGACTGGGATTATACTGCAAGTTATGTGAGATTTTCTTTTCTGTTTTACTGTGGCCAACTTGCCCCATGTTTACAAGTCAGCTATGCACAGCTAAATGGAATGCAGCCTTTGCTAACTCCCCCTGTGTTTCCTCATGTATGCTTTTAAGAGAAAGTTCTTCAGTCATGCACCTTCCCCCCTGCAGGTGTAAATAAGGGACAGTCTTTTTCTACTCTAAGATAAATGATCAAACTCATTTTCTGTAAGTGTACCATTTCAAAAAGACTTCATGAATATTTCAGTAACCTGTGAGAATAAACGCTGCATCTGTTCCCAAACAACGGGCCATGCAGGTTTGACTTTCCAGAGGTGGGAAATGTGAGTATAGTTTTGAATCATTGTGAACAAGAAACACAGGACCAAACAGACTTTGTCAAAGTTATTATTGTAGAATACTTTGATGTATCTTTCATACAGACAAAAGGTGTTGGACTTAATTCCCATTAAATTCTCTTAGATTTCCATACAGATTTAGTCTACAGTATACAGGTGTGTTCTTTCTCATATATAGATATGTATTCGCTTAAATAACAGGCAGGTAACTCTTTAATATATTCAATAGTCTTTATGGTTGTTTAACTTTTTTTGGTATTTTTTCGTTTTAGCACAGGTAAGGCTGCACTTTCTGTCTGCAGAACAGCACTGCGTTGTGCCAGAAGGGGGACCATTCCACACACAATATGTACAACAGTATGTATAATGAATAATGTAAAACGTTAAGTTCTTCCCATCTTAACATGGCAGTAAATACTTGTCGCAGATCTAAGAGAGCAGCCTAAACAACGCACTGACGCATTGCACTCCTGCAGTCTCTAGCTCTGCATCGCCCTCCAGTTCTCCTTCCTCCCCGGGTCTCCACTTGGTCCAGTCCTGTAGATCATAATGAGGTACATCTGTATCTCCTGTTCTCTATTTACAGAATGGTGTCTCTGGTCTTAAGATACTAAAAGCTTCTCCACACCTCTGCACACTTCAGGGGCTGTTCAGTGGACAGAAAACACAGCCCTCAGAATATGCTCAGGAGAATGTGCAACCGTCTCTTTCCATCAGTGGGAGCACTGATGGAGAAAATCTAAAATAATAATAATAATATACAAGCGCTTTCATTGTGTTGTTCCTCTCTTTACAGAAAGCAATAGGATTAAAGAAAAGAACATCAGAAAAAACAAAAAGTGTAACAGGAACATAGTACCTGTAAATCAAAGATGCACATGTGCACATTTGGGCGATCTGTACAGTAGTGGTGCAGTTGTACAATTTATAATTTTGATAAATATAATATATTCTTTTTCACATTGTGTTTTGCCTTCTGTGACACTGTCTCACATCATGATGTAACGTGGCTGGACGGATGATGGACAGAGATGGCAGGGACTGGACAGTCAAATTTACACCACTGTGGATTATCCGCCAGTTGTTGTTGTGTGTGTGTGTGTGTGTGTGTGTGTGTGTGTGTGTGTGTGTGTGTGTGTGTGTGTGTGTGTGTGTGTGTGTGTGTGTGTGTGTGTGTGTGTGTGTGTGTGTGTGTGTGTGCGTGTGTGTGTGTGAGTGAGGTGTACTGCAGAAAAGCATTGATAGAGCTGTGGCAAGAGTTGCTGGAAAAGAATAGGTTGGGCATGAACAGGATGTGTGTGTGTGTGTGTGTGTGTGTGTGTGTGTGTGTGTGTGTGTGTGTGTGTGTGTGTGTGTGTGTGTGTGTGTTTGTGTGTGTGAGAGAGAGAGACAGAAAGAGATCATAGCACACAGTAGTGACAGTAGCCTAAATGATTTACCAACACATAAAGAGTGACATTAATGATATCAAATGCATGCTTCAAAACAGACAGACCAATACAATGTCCCCCCCGGCCCCTCCGTCAGGGCAAGGTGGTGGTGGTGATGCTGATGATGAGCAATCAAGAAGACAGGGTTCTGTACAGGTAAGGGTGTTCCCACAGAGCCTCCTCACAAACCAGCAAGACACACTGTTCTCTGTGTGCATGTGTGACGCTGGGTTTCTGACCCCAGCTGGGCAGGAGGGTCCATATGGGCGGGCTGTTGCATAATGTCTGCCAGCGCCTTTCTCGGGGGGGAGGAAAAGGTGAGAACTCAGGGAAGTCAACAGGGGGAGGAAGCGTCCAGATCTGCGGTCCCGCTCCGAGGCAACATGGAGTCAGCGGCTCACCCACACCTAGTGCATCATGGGAGACAGGAGGGCGCTCTCACCCACGCTGGAATGTGATGTTTGGAATGTATGCTCCATGGAATGTCGGCGAGGTGACGGTGGAGTGGTATGTCACAAGCGCCA
This sequence comes from Notothenia rossii, assembly GCF_949606895.1. Lineage (NCBI taxonomy): Eukaryota > Metazoa > Chordata > Actinopteri > Perciformes > Nototheniidae > Notothenia > Notothenia rossii. The sequence continues at coordinate 41,959,071 of NC_136902.1, forward strand.
TGCTCGCTGTCACTGGCGCGCTGTCCAAATGTTTTCTGGTATTTATTGTTTCGTTGGGGTGTGCTCATGCAGCATGGTTTGCTGTTTTACATTGAAAAGCTTTAGCATAATAACTCTCTGGGATTCATGTCATTGTAACGGCAGATAAAGGCTTACATAATAAATGAACATTTCCTCCGATATGACAGGCTAATCTATTTCATGAAAAAAATACATGGCATGTTTTATATGTAACCTCAGGTACATTTGTTTGCTGATTTTGGCCAGTGCCTGAGCACTGTATTTAATTATTGGGCCTTCATGATAGCAGATAAATACCTTCATTTAACGGTTACTTTCTGCAATAGGGAGTAAAATGTGTGTTTATTGGTATCAGCATATTGGGATAGACAAAATATTGATCCCTAGTTTTAAAGCAATACTCCAACATTTTGTGCAAATGTATCCCAATCAACTAATTGAATATCATGATTAAGCGGAAAGCACAGTATTTGACACATGGACATGACACATGAGCTCTCATTGGTCAAACCTGATTGAGTGGGTCCTTGGGCCTAAAGCTAAAACTGAAATAAGATGGGTTCCTATTCAACGTCAACCAGTGATTATTTTAGTTCTTGGTAAAAATGACTGGACGCAACATCCTACTGATCAAATGAAACAATCTCTTCGTCCTCCAGACTCATGGAGGGCACACGATGGAGACAACCCGATGGCACGTGAGCAGCTTTGAAGTGAGTGCATGTTAGTCTTAAAGGGCCATCGCCTGTGCATTGTGTTTGATGGCATTTAAAGGGTTAATGCTTCCAAAAAAAAACTACTGACACACACAAACCCACCAACGAAGGACCAGAAGATTGGATGAAGGGAGGGAAGGAAACTAACGGCTTGAGCCAGCATGATGGGAGAGAAATGAAGAGGAAGAGGACCTCATAATGACTCATCAGTTCACAACATGGCAGGTAGAGGAAGTTAGTGTGTCCATGACTACACTGTGAGATCCTACACGCTGTATCCTCTCATAGCAGTGGACAGAGTGACAGATAACACTGGCCTGATGGAAGGCCTCCAAAGGATGGGAGAGTGTGAAGATGGCAAGATCTGTGCTGTCGCTTCCCACACATTCAAATGATAACACAAACTGTATGTACCCCCCCCCCACTTCTCAAGTTGTTTTTTGCAGTCATACTATTGACTATTAGGTTTAAATGAACAGCATCTTTGTTTGCAATTCCTATTTTTGTTGTGTTTTTTTGTTGTTGTTTTTTTCAGAAGAGACAAGACAATACACATACACACACACACTGAAAGATAGAGAGAGATGAAAGAAAGAAAAGATTTGGACTGAAGTAGGCTACATTGAAAAAACTTAAACCTTGACTTCAATTACTGTATCATTTATTAGGTTAGATGAAAGCAATAATATTAAGTTGACCCTAATATTTTATGTAAAAAATATTATTGCTTTCAGCGAACCTAATACAGTTATGTAAAATCTTTTGACATATTACATTTAATTAAAGTCAATGTTTCAGTTGTTCAGTGTATCTATCTGTAGCCAGAGAAATGACAGGGGTGGGGGTGACTTTGGTGCCATGGCAGGTAGAGATGAACTCTAAACAGAGTGGGTCAGCCTCTGGCCCTGACGTGGCCCCTGTTCGGCTGAAGCCTTGTAAAATGTGAGGGGTTTATTTTGGGTGGGGTTTTCTGTCCCCCTCCCTCCCTCCCCAACCCACTGTCACTCAGGACTCTGTGTCTGCAGTTAGGCAGGATGGGGCGGTTTCTTCAGAGAGGGGGACAGAGCGGCCGGTCAAGGGTGGTGTTTTCAGATTGAGAGGGCCGGAGCGAGGGCAAAAGGAAGGAAAGTCGCAATATTCTCAGGGAGTTGTGAGCAGAAGTCTGCAACCATTGTCCACTCCCTCCCTCCGGCCCTCCATCGTCCTAACTTCCTGTGAAGGAAGGGATGAAAATGTCATGTGTGAGTCCTCAGCCCTCTCTTCCCCAAAACTCCCTTCCCCTTCTCTCCCCCCCGACCCCCGCTCAGCTCAGTTATAAGGAGGTCTCCACACAGTAGAGATGGGCCAGGTGAGGGGCGGAGGGTTTCCCCGGCCTGTTCCTGCTATGTTGGATATGGTGGTGCTGTTGGGGATGATGGGGGTTCCGGTTGCCGGGGGTAGCTGCAGTGGGGCTTTTTTGTGTGCCGTAGGTGACTGTTGAACTGCTGCTGCTGTTGTTGTTGTTTCTGTTGCACGGAGTCACAGGGAGGCTGTACTGGCGGTAGGGGCGGGTGGGGTGTACGCGGGCTGGGGGCTGGGCGGGAGGGGGCGGCGGCGGCTTGCGGAGGGCCGGGTGCAGGTGCTGGTATCTGCTGAGCTCTGATTCGTCGTCCACGTCGGTGTCGTCGATCAGCGGGATGTTATGGATAAGGTCGTTGATGAGGAACTCTGGGTGGGCCATGAAGTTGTGGATGGAGTTGCGGGATTCCGGTTTCTCCCGGCCCTCGTACAGCGAACTACGGAATGCTTTCACCACTCGCATCTGCCCAGAGAAAAGGAGACGAGGGAGAGACAACAAGAAAGAAGTAAAAGTCAGACATCAATAAGAAAGAAATAGACAAGGGAAACCCAGAGAGAGACAGAACAGTGTCCTCCAGCAAACAGACAGATAGACAGAACCAGGTGGCTACAGTCACGCTGATAGAAGCTCCAAATGATTGTTTTGGCTGGACCGATCCAAAGACGTATGTTTTAAAGACTATTATCATATTTTGGAAAGAGTTAGATTGGAAGATTGTCAACACTCTTAATATGAAACTACAGCCGTTAGCCAGTGGTTTAAGCTTGGCATTACGTTTAGAAAACCAGTGAAATACCTTGTCTGTGTAGATAGAATAATATCCACATAGGCTACAAACACCTCAAAAGCTAACTAATGAGTAAAATCTCTTTGTTCAATCAATTGAAGGGTTAAAAACTAAACAAGTTCTTTGTGTGGCACTAATTCTTGGCTGCGAGATTGACTTCCCTAAGTCGTCATTACCGGTTTTTACTAAAATGAGTTATTTTCGAGTTCCGCGTTGTTACCACCGTTTGTTCAGAGTTGGTTTAACATGCGCAGAGGTGGGACATAAGTAGATTTACTCTAGTACTGTACTAAGTAACATTTGGAGATACTTTACTTGAGTATTTCTATTTTATACAAAGTCATTCAAACTAGCTGCACCTTTACCAGCTTTGAGAACACTTTAATGATCAATCATTATAAAACATATCATATATATTATTCTGAAATGGAACAATCTGCACAATGACTACTTTTACTTTTCGTACTTAACTTATATTTTGATGCTACTACTTTTGTAATTTTACTTGAGTAACATTTTGAATGCAGGACTTTTACTGTAACAGAGTATTCCTACACTCTGATACTTCTACTTTTACTCAAGTATGAGATCTGAGTACTTCTCCCTCCTCTGAAAATTTGATATTTGATAAAAGCACAATTATTTGAAGGTTTGAGCTAGAGGCTTGTGGTTCTGGATAAAAAAAATTCTGAACATGAGCTAGGACATGAGCTAGGACATGAGCTAGGACATGAGCTATAACCAAATGTAAAGACAAGTGTAAAAGACGCCTCAACATTTAACAACTATTCAGCAAGATGCTTGTCTCTTCTTTAAGTCATGTGTCCTTGTTTGTCTTTAGGAAGGATATTGGATTAGTGCATGACATTTT